>NC_059358.1:27184411-27509411 GCF_019703515.2 Myxocyprinus asiaticus | reverse complement strand
GTGAAACTGTGCAAGCACACATATGTAAATGTGTACCTTGCCAGGACTGTTTTTGTCATCCTTGGGCAGTGCACTGAGTGACTGTGATCTACGCTTTCCAGGAGATGCAGAGACTGGCGGATCAGGAAGAACACCTGGGAAAAACCTGGACACAAAAAACATCAGTTTATTATCTGAGGGGTATAATCAGAGGGATTATGCAGTATGCATAATTATGCAATGGAGTTATGCATTGTGTTCTTAATACCAAATATGTAAAATAATTAGAAGTATAACTGAAAAATTGGTACTCCGCATAATTGTTATGATTCCAAATAGTGACCAATGGTTTTTGCAATATAGTACTACATTGATTTTTCCCAATCTACCTCTATCAATCAGACACACCAGCTAAGGTATTCTTTCTGTCTCACACACACTCTCTCTTTAATATACACACAATGCTTTTCTTCTGAGTTGATATACATTTATTTGTGCAAAGCTGATAGAAAACCACTCACTCAAATGCTACATTACTACAAAGAAAACACAGAATGAATTTCCACTATTGTCACTTCATCACAGCTGCCTGTTTTCTTTTTTTTCCAAATATGAGACCCCAAGACCAACTTAAGTATCATTCCATCATCCGAGTTACTTTTTTATTCATTATGGAGATTAAGTATTTCTACTTGTATGCACATTATTATGGTGATGGATGGTTTTCTGTTATACAAGCATTTTGGTATTATTCAACTGATAATTATTACGCTGTCACGACTGTACAGCTACTGTAGCTACAAACAGACCCAAAAGATCCACAAATTTCACTTGCAGAAAACCCTCAGGGCCTTTCACTATGGCGTGAAATAATACAGCAGAACATACCGAGCCAATTACTGAAAACTGCAATGCACTGCGTCGATGAGCTACTGCTTTGCAGCTTACCACCAAAGCAGAAAACAAAGAGCTTTAACATGTCTATAATATCCAGTGTGCCAAATAAGAGGGATGGATGCTTCACAAAGTCAACAACACCTTAATGCAAAGATAATAAAGTTTAGCAGGAATTGTACCAGATGACTTGATAATAAAATGAACTTATTTAATATTGTTAACATAAGGGAGAGGGTAAATAGGAGAGAGAGAGAGAGAGAGAGAGAGACAGACAGACATATATTCAGATGACAGTTCATTAATGTAAACTGCCCCTGGTTTGTGCCTGTCATTCATACACAGGCACAGGAGAAAGTGGAAAGCTTTTGTTCTCTCTTTTCTTTGTGGTGTCATTATGCAGCTCTTTCCTCACACAGGAACACCAGCAACAAAACACATTCAAAAAGAATGACGCATCCCACATGCATACTAGATCACTTACGGATCATCCACGTCACTTTCAGTTTCACTGTCAGGTCTCTCTCTCTCCGCATCCTTCTCTCTCTCCGGGGGCACTTCATCAGCGGAGGGAGTGGGGCGTAAGGAAGGGTTAGGTGCTCCCTCTATAATCTCCTTCAGCACTGACCCACTCTGAGCCTCTGAAAGAGAAAGATGGGTTAATCATTACAGAATCTTTAATGAATCCCTCCAATCCGGCAACCTCTTGAGGTAAATCGTTAGATTGGGTAATAGCTAAATTACAGGAGCTAGAGTTACAGAGAGCCACTGCAGATGTGAAAGAGGAGACCAAATACATAACAGGGTTCGGACTATTCAAGGAAATATGCTTCTAAATCTTTTGAATACTGAACATAATTACTTTTTATAATCTCACTAAAATGTTCACAGACAATTTTTAGCTCATTTTTGTAATCACACAGAGGGTGGCACGAAGTAAATTACCTTTCTTCAGAGAGGCTGTCTGTGGATGACTGACATTTTGTTGGCCCTCGCCAGGTTGAGCCGATGGATCTGATTGGGTGGGTGCCAGGAAAGGGACTAATGAATGCCAAGGAAACACTGGAACCGATCTGGGCTCTACATTTGTCCACACTACAGAAGACAATAACAGAGCACTCAGTCTAACTAGCTAGTAATAACACCAAGCAATAAACCATATCAACACTTCAATCTAAGACTGACAAGCCACATAAATGGCCAGATGTATGCAGATAATAAATATTAAGCCATGTTAAGACTTAATGGTATTATAAAAAAACAGATGTCTCAATAAGAATGTATGATGCAGGGATTCACACATCTCAGTGTCACCCTCCATAATATCTGTATAATTACAAAGCATACAAAAGTCATCTCAGACTCATGGTCAAATTAAGGAGGGAGAGCAAGGATAGAATATCATTTTTTTAGATGAACAAGGAGACCCAAACATTTCAGAAAAACAACTAAATGACTTCTCACTAATTCAGAACTATCTTGTTAAAATGATTGAATGTTAGAAGAATAAACTAATGTTCTTGGCGCTTGTTTCATGAGTGCCATACATTAAAAACAAACAAGTAGTAGAACAGATAGATGAGACCTGTCTTCACTGACAGAGCTCAATTAAAACATCATTTCATTAACATCACTACTGTATCATGAAGATAGTATATGCATGAACAATTTGTTTCTAAATCATATTAAGCAGGTATTTGGCGCAATCACTTAAAAACACCTGATTAATAGGTTTCTCGAACAACATGTCAATGCACTTATTTTGTGATTATTACCACAATTTAAGAAGATTGTATTACAGTCGCGAGAGTTCGTTTTCTTTCCTATATAAGAGAAAACTAAATCAGACACGTTAAATAATAATGACTGACCAAACATGCTGAGTCCTTGGCGAAGATACTGCGGGCTTTCCGATGAAAACATGGTTGAGGATCCTTGAATACCTTGTTTTGTTTTTTAAAGAAAAAACTTCACAAACATGTAATATGTCCACTACAAAAAAGGTTCTGTTTCAAATGTCCGTCCGATACAAGATAACGCAAGTTATTAAAAGTGAAGTATCCACATGATGCTTTTCGCAGACAGGTGATGTTGAGTCCAGCGGTGAAAATTAGCAGCCATAATCGATGCCGTCAGCATCCATCTCATGGAGTTTCGTCATGTTGGTACCAAACGCTCTGCCTTGCTATGCCATACCGTCGTGCAATTACTTTAATATTTTGTTTATGATCGTGTCCTTCCCTTTTCTTACATTTATCTGTTCAGACACTAGATATTCATGTAAAAATGATGACAGTGTGCGATCAGGTACCGCACAGAAAGGAGTCAAGCGGCGTTCACCTCTCCATGAACGCGCAGATTAATAACAAATGACGACTTTGGTGTTAAACACTTTAATGTACAGTTGTTGCCATTACTACGCACGCTGCTGTGTAATAACGCTGTTGTGACTCTATATGATAAGTAGGTTTGGTTTTATTTGGATTATGTAGTTTATTTATTTGGTCCTGTATGCCCCCCGACGGCCACCCCCCCTTCTCGTCTGAGCTTGTTTACACTGGCGGCTGGCTGCGGTGACGAAGGGGTTAAGTAGGCCTCTCGGTCATCCTCGAGCTCGAGTAGTGCACCAGTCCGCGACCTGAGCTCACCTCAGCCCAGGGGTTTACATATAAAATGAACGATTAATAATTTATTTGGCAACCAAAATACGAATTGCAGTTATAAAAAAGACAAAAGATCGATACTGGTATCAAAACTGAAAAGTGAAATGCTTAAAAACGTGAAAATCTCAGTCAGTCGTCGTGAAAATGGGAAGCCCAAATCTGCCAGATTAGCAGGCTAGCATCGTCATTTACACGATCGTAAGAAATGGTGCTACTACAACGCAGTGCGAGTGTAATTTATTCTTTGGGGTGCGACACACCACGGAAGAGACTTTCAAATCCCCAAAAGATTAAATAGAAAAGTAACCATCCGTCAGGAAATGATACGTATGAAATTATTAACTAAACGCCACATGTAAAACACATCTGTTTTTTTCACGTGGTCACTATTATTCTCTCTGGCTGTCAGTGCATGACTTCATCAGATCCAGATTCTGTTTCACATCTGATCCAATTTTAACAGTTTGGTAAACAACGCCTGGTTTCCTCACTAATCTCTGATCGACAAACGCATAATTACATTCTGCCCCGTACACAACCAGTTAACGGACTCATTCCGTATTGCCACTTTGGTTTAAGGGCTGCATTTGGAGATCCGGACCTGGTTTCAGCAGCACAGTTCCAGATGAGTCCGTCTCCTCGGGAACGCCCCTGGTCTCGCATCCGCACCGCCGAGCGCCGCCACAGAACCTGTCCTCATGTCACGGCTAAAAACTCTAGCACTACTCGGAAAACACCCAGATTTTAATAAAGGGAAGGAGAGACCGCGTCTGAAAGCGAAAAAGCCAGGGGTCTCGGATAGAAAGTCAAGCGGTTTACATACCCCAAAAACGCGATACACCTGTGCGATGTTCCAAATGAACAATCAATAGTTACACTGTTGTAACACTGTAACTGTAGTTGTAATTACATGAGTGATGTCCAGAAAAAAAAAAAAAAAGACCCTTTTTCTAAATTTTGAACTATTCTTCCAGTGAAGGTGTGCCTGTTTGAAATGGTCTACAGATGCTATAAATATTACTTTGCCACTCAATTCCACCGACCCACTGCAAGAGACTAAATCTAATATAAAAGCAGCATTTCATATTATGTAAAAAGAAAAGAAAGAACCCCCTGTAGACTGTACAGACGCACGCTGATCATCGTTAATCCTTCTTTCCTTTATTTTACATGCTACATTTCCTTCTTGGAGGGCTATTTTGTGGTATATTTCAGTTTGAATCAGGTTAAAATTAGAATTCTAGTTCCAAGTTAAACCAATGCTGCGACTTCTCGTTTTAAATGCCTTCTCCGACACCCCCCTCCCTCGCACACACCCCAGCCTCAATAAGTCTCATTCAAAAGGCTAATCGACCACTAAACTCCTCGACTTCAGCTCTGACGCGATCATAAACCTAGTCAAAAATCCTCAAGTAGATGACTCGGGGGGGGGGAAATACAAAACAGAGAAGAAAAACTGGACAGAGCTAATCCGGCGCAATGCTGCTGCGATGAAATGACGGGTCTGAACAGTATTAATAGCCCGTAAAGTCCAGCGCGGTTCTCCTGCAGCAGAGTCACTTTCTGATCCTAAGCGACCCGCGGCGGCCCAGCTCAGCCGTAGGTGTTTGTAGTAAAAACTCGTTGTATCATAACATCATTCAATTGGCCAATACTCTTCCCTCGATTTCCCTCGCTTCGCAAAGCCTTTCTTTCTTTCTTTCTCTTTCCCTCCCTCTTCCTCCTGTTGTGTAGTACTAGTAGACTGCCCTCTTTCGCTCTATCAGCGTGTCAACCTCGCCCAGCCCGTGACCCGCCTTACTCTTTGAATGCTGTCTTAGATTGGTCTACGACACAACCTATCGCAAGACGATCCGACACGCTGATTGGTGCGAGCGTGCGTTGGAATGTCAGTCATATGCAAATCCGGCTTTGGCTTTTGGCGTCCCACTGGCCGCGGATGTAACAGCAGCTAATAAATATTTAACACGCTAAAGAATCTGGGCCATGATGATTTTACGTGGGTTCTCGTGATATTTGGGCCCACTGTGACGTAGAAGCTGCTGCATTCCTCTACTGGACCAAAAACATGGCATGTCATATAAAGTATTCTACTAATCCCAGGTTTGTGTTTATTAGGGGTTACAACGGATGCATTATAATGTTTAGCGCATCGATTAAGTACACAGATTAATACGATTCAAGGGCATGTGACACATGGACAAGTTCCATCCTTCCAAAACCACAGTTTTAAATGTAATTCCATGTGTTGCTATTTCAAAGGAGGTGGCGCCATAAATACACTCGTAATCCACCTATTTTATTTGTTTTATTTTTTTCGCATAATGATTGATTGCATTATAATAGACCAGCTGTTGTATGAATTATCTACATCAAAGAAAATAAATACAAATGCAAGCGATTTAAATTTATATTAAAGAAAATGTAAAGATGTGATTAATAGTGAGATGAGATTAATTTGACAAATACAGCTTAAAGGGATAGTACACCCAAAAATGAAAATTCTCACATAATTTAATCACCCTCATGCCATCCCAGATGTGCATACACAAAGACATAACTTTCTTTCTTCTGCTGAAGACAAAGATTTTTAGAAGAATATTTAAGCTCTGCAGGTCCAATGCAAGTGAATGGTGACCAGACCTTTGTAGCTCCAAAAATCACATAAAGGAAACATAAAAGTAATCCATATGACTCCAGTGGTTAAATCCATATCTTCAGAATCGATATGATAGGTGTGGGTGAGAAACAGATCAAAATTTTAGCCCTTTTTTACTCTAAATCTCCACTTTAACTTTACATTGTATGGACCTGCAGAGCTGAGATATTCATCTAAAAATCTTTGTGTTCTGCAGAAGAAAAAAGTCATGCACATGAGAGATGGGATACATGGGATGGCATGAGGGTGAGTAAATGATGAGAGAATTTACATTGGCTGAACTATCCCTTCAAGCAATCTAGTGCAGGTGTTTTCAAACTTATTGATGGCCTGAAGGACACCCCTAATATGATGATCCTCTTGTGAGGGACCCCCTTCCAAAAAAATAAATAAATACATAAATAAAAAGGCAGGGTATATTTTCATGTATAGAGAAAAACTGTAAATGTGATATTATAAGGACAATGTGTTATTTGCTAAATTAATCATTTGAAATTAATTTTTGTCACTCATGTGCCAGCCAGGATCTGCTGAGCTTGCCTTAGTCAAAGACACACACACACACACACACACACACACACACACACACACACACACACACACACACACACACACAGAGAGAGAGAGAGAGAGAGAGAGAGAGATACCTGTGTAACAAATGCAATAAGTAATTTAGAGGAAACTGTCCATTTCCTCAGCTGTTTCACACACTAAAGCTACAATTTGTACTCATGCTCTGAAACAGGAATTACCAACAAATGCAAACAAATGTCATCGCTTGTTCAATAAACTCTGCTGTAGCATTAGACTTTGTACATTTTACTACATTTTTAATATTTTAGATCACATTATAACCTTAAGCCATGAACACCTGCCTGCTATACCACTTCAGAGGAGTGGAAAGTGGGGGCGGGAGTATGGTTTCAGTCATTCTTTCATAGTGTGGTGGTGGGTTAACAAAACAGGACACAAATGACATTTGTCATTAGTGGTATCTTTCTTGGAGACATTGCAACTGTTAATGAAGACACAAACATTGAACAAACAGAACTAAACATAACCAAATTTAAAACTGAGAGGAGAAAGAACTAGAAAAGACTTCACATAACATTGTGGGTGGGTTTATACCTTGTACTATTTATTCATGCCGTTACCTTAATTAAGAGCAGGAAATTTTGTTTTGGTTGAGTGCAGTAATATAGGGTAGAGATTAAGCGACCACTGTTATTTCCATCATCAGGACATTGACCACTGAAGTGACTGATAGTGATGATGTCACAGACAAAGGTGACTGTTCAAAAACACTATTATCAGACATACAACTCTCAGGCAACAGGAGCATGCTCACAGTGGATACGAGTGTTTTTGTGCCTGTGAGTAGGTTTGTGTGTGTGTGCTGAGCATGGGAGAGTTCAGTGACTGACTTGTTTGTATGGGGCAGAGGGGTATTGGCCTTATGCCCAGTATCAGTCAGTCCCCTCACAAACAGTCACGCTACAATGAGGAAGGGTTGTGTGAAAGAGACAAAGAGGGAGACAGAGAGAGAGAGAGAGAGAGAGAGCCATGTCTGTAGTAACACTTTCCACACAAACATAGTGGCCAACAAAACCACATCATATTATCATCTCAGTAATCTCTTCCACTGTATACATGCCTGAAGCTTAGCCTACACATTACATATGGCAGTACCAAACAGAGAGACACTCAAGAGTGGATGAAAATAAATCAGTCACTGTGGAATGTTTGAGAAAAGAGAGGCAAAATGGGTGGGAAGGGGAAACCGTACAAGTCAGGCGAATATAAATAGAACAAGAGTCATTCTATGGAGAGGAGGGGAGGAGGGAGTTGTAAAAACTGCCTTGCTCACGGTACTGTATGTGGGACGATGGCAATAGACAGACAAGTAGCTTGAGAAAGAAAGACAGATTCTGTGAGCACACATATTAAGTCCCATTTAAATGATTTACTGAAATGCAAACAAATCAAACTGAGGTAAGAATGTGTCAACAGACATGTCTCCTCTCTATAACACAATTTCACAGCAATGGGAGGAGCTAATCTCTCTCTCAACCATTGAGCTTGCACTGAGCTCCTGGCAACAGCCAATCAGGTCACACTGAAAACCTCCAGCTAAGACTATGATATAGTAAACAATTTCTTAACTCTTTCTTTGCTGATTTAATTTAAAATGACTTAAGGAAAAACAAAACTGCATGCACAAACTTCAACTTTAGTAATAAGACAACAAAGATTTACTGTAGCTCAATCTAAACAAATAAAGAGTTGCCAGAAGCATTATTAAAATATGTAAAATAATAAGTTATTTCGCTGTGAGCGACAGTCCTGTCATGTTGGGTTAAGCCCGGTATGATTGCGGGTTAACATTGTAAGCCCCATCCTCCAAAACCTTCTTTATTTTCCAATCCAGTCCAATCATGGTTTTTACGTAATTCAAACACAATCTCAAAAGCCCATTCCCTGTTGCCATGGCAACAACTTTATGGGTACTGTTTCTCATGCCACTCCAGTGACCACTGACCAGGGTACCATCTCCACACACACAAACACACACACTGCCCTTTTTAAGATATTTTTATCACTGCTGCCATCTGCCACTACCAGGATTCCAGCTACTTTCCAAAGGACATTTGGAGGAGAAGAAAAATGAATTATGGTAGCTAACCAAACATTCATTTATGTCTACAGCCCTTTCTAGCTCTCTTTATTCACTTCCACGCACTAATAGCATGTATGCCGCTGCTAGACAAAATCTGGTGAATCTAGTGCAGGTACAAGACATGAACCACAAATTAAAAGAAAATGTAGAGCTGATACTGTATGCAGGTACGTGCTTGTAATGGCACTCTCTATTCACATGAGGGCAGCACTATACTATGGAAAAACTAAAGTCAACCGCAAAGCTTTGCCAGACACAGAATTGAGTGGGGGAGAGATTACAGCCAGACATGGGGGCTCTTATGTGAATGTAAGTGCAAGAGTTGTGCGGGAGTACATTTTCAGATCCTATGATCTCCGCTGAGATATAACATTTAAATCAAGCATTCAATGAATACTAACATGAACCTACAATTGTAAAATATGTGAAAATGGCACACAAATACAGAAAAGAAAAAAATCGTAACATGCTGTCTGTCTGCACTATCTTTTAAATGCTTATGTGTTTGTGTTTTCACGGTGAAACCCTCTAAGGAAAGGGAATGGCTGGCATTCCTGGGAACAATCTATGATCAGAGAGAGAACAGAGAGACTACACTGCACCAGAGAGTGAAAGAAAGATAGAGAGAGAAATAAGGTATGGAAAAAGAGTAGAAAAGTGTGACACAGATAAGAAGGTGAAAGGAGTTAAAATAACATTACGAGTACTGCACGGGTGAAAGGGGACACATGATTCTTGCATAGTCACAGCACAGATGCCGACTCAAAATTCTGCACATACATGGAAGAGATCATGTCCTACGCTTGTTTGTGAAAGCTCAGGAGAGCTGTATATCTGTGTAAGCAGAGGGTGTGGATTCAATGAATTGCTAAATTTTTTGAGTCATTGTCATGGTTAATGACAGTCGAATATGAACTCGCAATTCCAGAGTTCAATGATTCAAATGCATCGATACAAAATAAGATAATTTAGAAGATAATTACTCTCTCTAAAATATATGTATTATTTCTATTATATTCACATTTTAACTTGGTGCACATTTCATTTTACCTTGAGAACACAGTACCCTTTGTCACAATATATTGGAATATTTCTTTTAATTTTTGTAATTTTCTTGTTCAAATGTATATTCTGCCTGAAATCATAACCACCCGTCTATTCAAACATATAACTTGTGATCACACTGTCAGGATCATCATGATGAAACTATTTTCACCCATTGCACACTGAAAGAATTTAAGCTGGTTTGCTAGTGTTTTTTCATGTGCTGTGACAATTGGTTCATATATCAGCTTAAAACTCCCTGCATGCCCTGACAACCAAATAGTCTAAATTTATTTTAGGCGTCCTTTATAGGAATGTACTTCACAATACGTGACAACAATAACTGAAAAATATAATTTGTTTACTCAAGATGCATTGATCAATTGTCACATTGCTTCAGAGTATTGCATTTAGTATTTTTTTTTTTCTCGAAATCAGATAGACAATCATTTCTTACACATATGAAATAAATAAACTTTAATTGTGTGCAATTAAAATTAGTGTTGTACTTTTGGAGGAAAGTAACCTTTAAAAATATACCTAATTAGGATCACACATATAGTTGGATCAATCATATCTTCATTTCTAAGCTGATAACAACCTCCAAATTCACACAGTGTACTCAACAAACACATCTGAGATGAAAACACACACGTACATGCACACACAATTATAAGTTACGGATATTTTTTAAAAGCAACTTTAAACACAGATGGGTTTGTAAGTAGATGACATGAGTATGCAAGCATTTTCCATTAAAAAAAAAATCAAACGATGTGTACTTCAAAATGTACTTTAAGAAGAAAATATCTGCTGTCTCAGACAAACTAATTCCATACAAAGTTTGAGTAATAAAACTTTTGTTAAAATGTATGAAATTTCACAAATTATTATGAATTTGGGCTGTTGTACAAAATGTCAGTTTATATCAGGGACAAAAAATGAAATTTTTTCATTTTGGTTCATTCTGAGCAAAAACTGTATTTTTTCGGTTCAGAAGTTCCGCAGCCTCCTTTCCAAAAGGTTACCGGTTAGAACAAAATAAAAGAACGGTCAATAACGTTCTTTTAAAAATGACAGTACTCTGCGCTAAGGGGTGGGTGAAATACCAATTGCAGTGTTGCCAGATCTCAAAAGAAGCAACCTGTTCTGGAAAAACAAGTCCAAAATAAGCGAAAATAAACAATAAATTGTTTCCCTGTGTGGTGGATTTATTGGCAAAGAAATCATAACAAGCAGTTAATTAACAGTTAAATATAATTTTATTTACAGATCTGCTTCACAGTCAAAACCCTGCAGAATCAAATCTGTATAAATGCATCATATCTAACAATAATTCAGTGAAGATTGTACTTTTTACCTCTAATAATGTTTTCCTTGTATATGGATTAACCTTGCATGTATATTTAGTAATTATACATAATTTTTAAAAAATGTCTTCATTCACAGATTGCTTCATCCACAATGGGCAATTAGGCAAAGAAATGTGTGATGCAGCAGTTTCCTTCAGGATCAAAGGACAGGTTTAATTTTTTCAGGCAACATGAATTGGTGTAGTTCCAAAATCTTACTGCGATAAACCCTTCGGTCTTTAGTGTCATGAAAAATGTATCAGAACAAAATTAACCGGTTATAACTGGTTACTAGCATTTAAAAATAACATTTTCACTCTGGAACAATTGAAAATCACTTTGTTCCGGTTTTCAGTTACGTTCTGCTAAAAATTTCATTCCTTGAACTGTTTTTAGTCCCTGGTTTATATATGCTTAACAGCTAAAGAAAAAGTTCACTACACTTGTATGTATGCCTAATTTTGTTTTTCCGCAGTCATTAAGGTACAATAACAAACGTTCAGTTATTACATTTCAGAGTACTTGTCTGCTATACTGCTTATAATGTGTAATAGCACAACAGAGGTTAGCTATCTGGGTTTTATTTTATTTTTTGCAGGTCTACAATTTGGTTTTTACCTCTGTGTGTCTGTCTATTTCTGTTAATGTCCATTTCTGCTTTCTCATGAGCCTGTGAGTCAAGTCAGGCTCACAAGATTGGGCCTTAATTTTTACAAATGCCTTCTTGTCATTTCTAACACACACGCACGCACGCACGCACACACACACACACTCCTTCTATCACACAATATATACACTCTTGATCACAGATAATAACATACCACCACACATAATTGAATATATGCATAAATACTCTATGTATAGACATCACAATCACACTGGCATGCAAGCCAAAGAACCTCTACCTAATATGACTATATTGTTTGTCAATACAAAAACAAGCAGAGTACAAACATCACTGAATGTCTTCTATAAATTTAGAGACACAAACAAACACATTAATATTATTAAATAAAAACAACTAAAATAATTGTGCCTTTACACAAACACAAACTGACAGACAATGATTTTGGGTACTGTATGGGAAATAACACAAATCAAGAAAGCTGTGTGTGGGGACCTGGGTAGCTCAGCGTGTATTGACGCTGACTACCACCCCTGGAGTCGCGAGTTCGAATACAGGGTGTGCTGAGTGACTCCAGCCAGGTAATTGGCCTGGTTGCTAGGGAGGGTAGAGTCACATGGGGTAATCTCCTCTTGGTCACTATAATGTGTGGTTCTTGCTCTCAGTGGGGTACGTTGTGAGTTGTGCGTGGATGCCGCGGAGAATAACATGGGCCTCCACATGCGCTACGTCTCCGCGGTAACGCGCTCAACAAGCCACGTGTTAAGATGCGCGGATTGATGGTCTCAGAAGCAGAGGCAACTGAGATTTGTCCTCCGCCACCCAGATTGAGGCGAGTCACTATGCCACCACAAGGACTTAGAGCGCATTGAGGATTGGGCATTCCAAATTGGGGAGAAAAGGGGAGAAAAAAGAGAAGGCTGTGTGTGTGCACTAAACATACTCTCGTTCCTTGTAAACAACACATAGCACAGACACAACTCAACAAATGTAACTAATTCATAAACCCTTCAATTCACTCTTCTGTCACTGTGCCTAACTTTCCCCAAATGTAACGTAATGAAATTTTTTTAAATATTGTAAAAAAAATAAAATAAAAAAAAGGACTGTAAGCGCAACGAATAGCAAGTATAATAGTATTATAGCAGTTGATGGTAACAACACTTCTGCAAAGTCCGAGACCCAACAGAATACCTTTAGCTGGTTTTAATGCCAAAGCATTCATTCCTGAAGGAAAATGTGTGTCATGGTTCTGAACTGAATTAAAAGATTCTATCATTTGCTATATTAATATAGAAATACAGCCTCTTGTAATAATTTTCAAACCCTTAACCAAAACTCTATTTTTCTAAACTGCAAATTCACTGAAGTATGAAGAAATGTAGTTCTATGTGATAAAGAACTGAATATAAAATAGCTATTTTAAAAGAAAAATAGATTTTTTATATATAAAATTTTGATAGAAATAATATATATTCTAACATAAATGGAGAAAAGGTCCTTGTACTGCACAAGTGTACACAGTTAAAAAACATTTGCCCTAGTGAGGACCTACACTGAAAAAATAAATGTTTACCTAAAAATGTGCTTCTTGTGGTCACATCTCAATTGGTTTTATTCAAGTCAAAAATATTATTTAACATCACGGACTCTATACTCTGACCTAAAAACAATAGGTTACCACTTTCTACAGGTCTCTATCTGTGAATCATTAAAATAACTTAAAAAAAATAAATAAAAAAAAAATAAACCCCATAGAAATCACTATGAAATTTGTGAATCTGAGAGACAGCTGTAAAAAATAAAAATAAAGAGCATTTTTTATAAAGAAGTTAGAACTAAAGTAGAACAACATCATCAGTTAGAGAAAAGGTAACAACAGTGGGCACTATGGGTTAGATTTTTAGGAGGTTACATCAGACTGCTGTACCTAAAAATTATTTGCACAAACAAGGAGACTTGTTAGAGAAGCTACCGGGAGGCCAACAATCACTTTTAAACAAGCTACAGAATTCAGAAGTTGTTAACTGGTCAACCATATCAAGTTCTTTGCATAGTATTGGCCTCTATGTAGGGGCTAAACAAAAGAAACATTTTAACTACATCTGGAGTTTGTCAGGGGAAAAAAAGCTTACCAGCTTACAATGATCCAGTTGCCTTGTGGGAAAAGATTCTGTGGTCAGATGAGACCAAGACAGAGCTTTTAAGCCAAAATTCAACACAACATATGTGGAGCAAACATAATAATGACAACACCTCAAAAACTCAATATGCACATGTTAAGAATGGTGGTGGGAGAATCATGCAATGGGGCTACTTTTATCGTCATGAACTAAGCATTGTGTTAAAATAAAAAAGAAAGAATGGTTGGAATGGACATTTAAACAGCATATTTCACTTTCTGATTTCAAACATAAATAGTGTAACATCAAAATAATTACGTTTTTGAAATAAATATATAAGAAGATTTTGATATTGGGTGTGTAATTCAGTAAAATGAGAGAACTGGTTCAGACCCGGAATACCTTTATTAAGTATAAATGTACATATAAATGTAATCAATGTCCTGATTTTTATTCAAAAAGAGACTTTTTTTTTTTTTGTCATAACAGAGCCCTTTTAATTAATTTCCAAATCAGGTTTGTACAGTTAAAACTATGAATGCTCCGTTCTTTTGCAGAACCTAAGTGCTTTTCAGTAATCTACAAAATACCAATAATACAAATACAAATCAATTATTTAAGGGACAGTGAGACAGTCATGTTCCAAAAATGAAACCCGACAGGGTGATCATCTTGAGGGGATTTATTTTGTGGGTTTTATTACACAGCTACATATCAAATAAATCAATAAATGGAGTTAAAATATTGATTTGAGCTGACATTTTTATTTGACGTGAAATTAACACAGCTTTGTGGAAAATCGGTTGCCTGGGAAAATGGTCATTTATAGTAATGGTCATGATACAGAATTATTTGACAGCATGCTGCAATTTACCCATGAGTCCTAAGTATTCCAGAGAGCCATGTAATGAAGTTTTATACTGAATGGTATGAGAGGGAAAGTTTTACACTGTCTGAATTTTCGAATCCCAAATATTTGTGTTTTCAATGATCAAATATGTATTATTTGTCAGAAGCAACATTACATACTGCTTTACTAGTAGTATTGAATGTTATCAAAGGGCTTTCCTTCAAACAAAGCATGTTTTGTCCTTCATGTTTAAATGGATGTATCTAGCTTATTAGCCTTATCAGCCTGCTTACAAGTCTGGTACTTGTGTTGCAGTCTTCAAAACACATTGTCTAAATGACATGGAATCTGTGTTTAACTTTTTTGGTAAGTGGACAAAATATTAGAAAATAAAGATGTATTCTTGCTACCTCTGAAATGTCTCCATTTGTCTCTAAATTTCACTGAATTTAAACATTGGTGTTATCATTAAATGTAAATACTGAACTCTCTTACCAGTTCCTGGTCGCCCCATGATGATGTCTTTGCATGGCACAGGATGCAGGGTCTCTGTGGGAAGTATGAGCGGCAACAGGGCAGTGGGAGCAGGATGACAAGGGACAGGTTGCTGCAGTGTTACTGGACCACTCTTATCCTGTCCCCCTCCACCACCTGCACCAATGAGACCAGGCCCAGGGGCAGGGCTAGGCACTGATATGCAGGCCAAGGTAGCACTGGATTGTGTGGGTAGACCTGCAGGGTTTGGGCTTGGAATGGAAGAGGTAGTAGACACTAGAACAAGAGTTGAAGTGGAGTTCTGCAATAAGACAGATCCATTGGTATAAGAAGTGTTAATTGGCACTGGAACCTGTAGTCCTTTCTCTAACTGTACACCAGTTTGGCTATTTTCTGTGGAACCAATCCTGTCCACCTCTGCAACTCTAGCCAGTGGGAGTTCTGTAAACTTTATTAGAGGAACCTCAGGATTTCTCACTATTACTGGAGAGTCTCTCAAAGGCTGCTGGTAGACTGCACATTGTGAACCTGGCTCTAAGCTTAGGTGAGAAGCTGGTGGGGAAGGGGCAGTGGATGAAGGCAGTCTTTGGGGGTTTGTGACAGTAGTGGTCTGAGGAGAAATAATGCAGAGAGAAGTTACAAGAGAAGGGTCATGACTGCTTTGATCCTGTTCAGGTTTAGGATATTCCTGCAAAAGTGGAGTTGGGGGAGGTGGGGCATCCGTCCTGCGTTTGCCTGGGCTTATAGGTACAGTGAAGGTTAGACTGGTGTGGAAAGATGGCACAATACCAGACAAGTGTCTGTCCTTCTCCCGGTCTGCGCCTCCTGTTCCATGTTTTGGGGCACCACTGTTGGTACCACTGGGGTGTCTGTGGCGGCGAGGAGGAAGGACTGGAGAGGGAGTGATAGGGCTGAAGCTGGCAGGACGAAAGCCAAAAAGAGGTGAAGGAGATGGAGAAGGTGTAGGTGAGAATGGAGACTGATTTGAAATTGGTGAGAATGAGGGTGTTACAGACCTTGAGCTGCTCAGGGATACCAGCATAGTTGCAACCTCGCATTCTTCAACATCAAAGCGTGATAAATCTTGAGGAAGCAGTGATGGCAAACCAAGGCGTGGTCGAGAGTCAGTACCTCGGCTGCTTGTCTCACTACTGTCCCGAGAAGTCTCCTCCCAATCAAATTCACTACTAGCACGACCCCGTAGATCTGAAGGGGTCAAGGTTCCCGAGCTGCTTCCTCCACCTCCTCCATTCCCTCTCTCTCCCAGTGCTCCCTCCATTTCTTTGGTACGCATGGAGAGGTGGCGGGAACAGTAGCCACGACGCTGGGACTCTTTCATGCAACCTTCCCGTGAGCACAAGCGCCGCCACTGCTTTCCATTGAACTTTTTACGGATTCCATTAGGTGTACAAACCACATCACCTTTCTTGTATTTCTGTTGGACAGCTGACAAAGGTGTCCTTGATCGTGAGGAAGAAGCAGAAGAAGAGGCAGAACTCCCTGGAATTGGGGTGGAGGCCTGTGAAGGTGTAGGTGTTTTTTCCAGAGGTGTCAGAGAACCTCTAGAGCTAGGGGAAGGAGGCATAGAGGGTGGCATAGGGTAAGAGATCCCTCCATCAGATCCTAAAATTGCAGGTGAAGGGGTTGGCTGGGGACTTCCTAAAGATGTCCCAGATATGCCTCGCACCACACTAATGGGACTTGGATACCCAGGAGGTTTGGAAAGAATTTGTCTGTGCTGGTTTGGCCCACCTGCTTTTGGTCCCCCTGTGACTAAGTTTGCCCCAACATCTCTGAGTGGTGCCATGTTGAGCTGCAAAACCTCTGTGTCCACCTCTGGGGTCAGAAATTGCTTTTGCTCATGCTCTCTTTCTCTAACACTTTCCCTATTTGCAGTTCCCTCAACTTCTCTCCTAGCAGCTAAACTAAACATATTGCTTGCTACCATCACTACTGCTGATGAAGTGGAAGATGAAGTATGTGTGCTTCTATAGTGATGAACCCCTATCTCTGGAGATGGGAATCTACAGTTCTCCCTGGGAGGACCTGCAGCTCCCAAATCCATTCCCTCACTTAACTGACATAGTTCTCTCTCCACTTCCATCTCCTCACTGTGCTCTCTCTCCTCTCGTTCTTTCTCTTTCAAAACCCCATCCCACGGTGGAACAAGGAGGCGCAGGTTTTGGCGGGCAACCCATACCGTCTGAGTACTTGATGTCTGTTGTGCCTCCTCATTGCTGCCCCTCTCTTTCTCTAGCTCCAGCTCCTCCTGCAAAAGAACCATGTATGGACTTGCAAGAGCTGAATGGGAGTCCACCTGAGCCACCACACCTTCTCTGTAGCACTCTTTACCTTTATCTCCTCCATAAGGCACACAAACATGCGTCCCAACCTCCACAAGTTCATTGCCTGGAGGTGGGGCATCTAAAATTAGGTCAATGGGTTGGTGTTGGCGACTTACTAAAGTATGAAATGGATATGAGAGCAGCGTCTTCTCCCCGTTAATATGCAACTCTACATTCAGCTGCTCTCTACTGGACCCACGCACCACACCACAAATAAATACACACTCCTTGATTGGCATCTTGCCTTCTATTAAATGAGTTCTTGGTTGTCTACGTGCTAGCACCCTTTGGTTTTTCAGTCCTTTAGCAAGTGCTTCTGCTATTGCTGCAGAGCCTCCCTGCTCAATTTGTGTGTGATTAGGGGACAGGAGGGCGGGCAGGGTTGAATTGTTGGACAGCAGTCTTCTTGACACTTTTACATGGTTCCCTGAATTTAACTGCACACCAGAAGGCTCAAGCTCCTCCAGATCCACAGAGTGCTCACTGGCTGTGTCTGTGGATGATGAGCGCACAGAATTTGGGGCCTGTTCCCCATATCCATCTGCTTCCACTGTTTGCACCACCTTTTCTCTTTCATAGGGCACCTCACTTTTCAACATATCACCCACAGTTCCAAATCCTTTTGAATATTCTGTGCTTGTTATTTTGCCCATTTCTTTCCTACTATTCCCACCAATATCCAGATCAGAACTATCTGCTTTGACCAAATCGTTTCTGAGCACAGGAGTGCTGTTATGAGAAATGGAGTTGTGTGGAGAACTTAGATGATTGCTATGAAGAGTGAGTGGGGCTACAGGGGTTGAACAAGTGGTAGAGGTACTGGAAGCTTGATGCTCATACATGTATTTCTTCTTGGGCACCCTGGCTTTAAAAGTGGCTGTTTTTCGACTGGAGGGTGTGGTGGAAGTGTGGTTGCCACTGAAAGAGTTTTTATTTAAACTGTTAGGTGACGAACTTGTGTTTTGTGTATTGCTAGCAGTGCTTTTTGCATGTTGGTTGCTACCTTTACTGTTTGTGCAAGTGATGTTTTGTGTGTTTGTGTTACAAATGTCTGTGCTATTACTATGGGAATTTTCATGTGCATTGCTGGCTGTCTTGATTGAGTCCATATTATCTGTTAAATTGTTTGTGTTCATGTTCCTGGGTCTTTTTGCCTTATTCACAATTACTTTTTTCTCCTCAGATTTTGATGTTTCCACTGTAATTTCTCTTATTTTCTCTCTTAGCCCCTCCCTGTTTGGGATGTTGCTGCTCTTGATGTGCTTGTCCTGAGAGCTATCTGTTTGGGATGGAGTGTGTTTTTGGGGTGAAGGTGCAGGGGATGTTGTCCGTGAATTTCTATCAAGCTTGCCCCCCCGTTTTCTTGCTCCTTTTGCTCTTGTGGATAGAGGAGAGCGTCCTCTCTGTTTCTTTGGTGGCCTCATCTTCTTTTACTTTGGCAACTTTCCTTTTCTTTTACTTCTTTTACTTTGGCAAAATTTTCCTTTTCTCCTTTTTGTCTTTTTTCTCTTCTCTCATTTATTGTGCTCTTTTGAGATTGTTTTGGTACTGCTTCTCTTCACAACAACCTGTAACAAGAAGGAAAAGAATCAGGGAGAGACAGATACTGAGATAAAGAGTCATTTCTAGCTGCCATCAGGATACAGCGATTTTAGACTGATGTTTAGATAGATAGTATCAATATAAACTAAACAAAATGTAAAGAAAGGTAAAAGGCTACTCGAAAGAAGCAAATGCTGAGCATGCTATAGTGTAAAAAAATTCAACCCAATAAAATAAAAAACTTAAGTTTAATAGTGTACTGTGAATTTGAAATTCAAATTTGTGCCAAAGCCACAATCTGCAGTAAGGTGTTCATTACATTTTTTTGACAAATTTTTTTCAGTTAAATGAGTAACATAACCAAGTTTCACATGCAAATATTATTATTTTTAAAGGTTAATGAAACCCCAAAAGACATTTTTGAGATGTTAACAGTTATGTACACATTGCAATTCATTGAAAACAATGATAGCACTAATAATGTTTTATACTAAGGGAGAAGTGGTTAAGTGTTTTGTTTTTTTAGCCATTTTGTTCTTCCGGTTTAAAAATGAAAGTTGAACAAACACCACAACATGTGAAATCAAGCGTAGCGTTAGTTCAGGCAGGTCACGTGAGACAAGCTCGCAATCATCTAATGCTCAGCTGATCATGCCGTCTACCAATACAATTCAGACATTTATCAGAGCGGTCCTATTTAAATCCACTATTTATTCATTCCTTAGCTGCCTTTCCATTGCATGGATGGAAGCTGCACTTAACCCCCTCCTCCATCCCCAGCTCCACTTCTTGAATGGCTGCTTTGCTTTTTGTTTTTTTCTACATCTATCCTGTGTTCTGCGCTTTAAGACTACAATTGTTTGCCAGTTTGTAATTTCTATCTTCAATATGTTATTGCGCCTTGATCTTGATTTATGAACTTAATATACAGTATATGAATAAAGTATTCATCAAGTATTCAGGTCAAGTAGCCAACGGAAGTGGTCCTGAATTAATTATATGTATAGTCTGAGATGTGATTGGTTAGAGAGCGCGTGTCTACCTCATTAGATTCAGAGTCTTTCACCACATTATTCATGAGAATGAATGCTTCCATTAAATTACTACGCTGCCTCACGGACGTGACAGTGGTTCCAGCCGGCACAAGTTCAACAGCACTGAAGAGATATGAGAGGGGCTTTTGCAGTAAATACTGTGGTGAGATCAAAATCACTTATGCATGAGATCGCATTACGGCAGAAAAAACACCATGGTGAGCTCGAAATCACTTGTCAGAATGGAACACAGTCCATAACTGGAACAGTGCTAGTATGTTTCTTAGCCACAGTTCTGCTAATCTAGCACTCCAAAGAATAAGCAGCTGTTTGTTTAGAAGCACATTGTCTATCGCATCTTCTTTGTACGTATAATCAAGGACAGGATAACACGTTGGCTTGTTCAAAAACAAAAGACCTGATGAAATTTAGGGATTTAATGATCCATCGAATGAGATCCATCTGGATTAGGGATGCCGCAATTATACGGTTACTATTTACCGCAATAAAAAATGTTCCGGTTAATTTAACCGTAAGAAATTAGAATCCATGGTTAAAATCCATTAAATGCTTTATTTACAGGTGGCAAAAATATTATATATAATTTATAATTATATAATTTAAAATAGTTATTCTTAAAATTTTTGTAAGCCTAAATGTGAAAAACTCTTGCGCATGTATAGGTAACTGGAGCTGTTGGTATGGTTATGGATGGTGTCTGCGTGGTGCTTGGCCAGGTGTTGCAGGCTGAACATGAATTTTCAATACACGTGAAACTGGGGAAACTACACACAAACTCCAAAATATAACAGAGGAATTAGATCTACCAGACTCAAATCCACCAAAAAAGTGGCTGTTTGGGAGCATTTAAATGACTGACGGAAGACGACGGATGTAAAACATGCAGACAAAAGTCTTAGAAAGATACACATCCTACAAATGGGACAGGATGCTCCACTAGTCATCCAACAGCAAACTAGTAGTCAAGTCAAGTCAAAGTCATTTTTATTTGTAGGCCTATAATGCCTTTCACAACACACATCGTTTCAAAGCAGCTTTACAGAAGATCAGGTTTTAATTTAGTAAATTGAGTAGATGTTGGTGGCCAGTGTTTAAACTAAAGGATTTTGTATGAACTGTAAGATTAATGACAAAGTCTTGGACTTGGGCTTCACATGTTCATAATTTTATCCCATGATTGATATATAGCAAAGTGCCCCAAAAATTTCATCATAAGATGTACAGCCAAGATTTTCTCGACACGCAGACGGTTCTTGACTGTGCGCATTGTCGGCGCATGAGTCTGCCATTGACTGTACTAAAAGAGTATCCCAAAGCAGTCGTAGTGCGCATGTGTCAAACACGTTCCTATTCGCTTGCTGTCAAAAGAACATAGGCTACTTTAAAATGTAACACGGTCAACCAGACGCTATCCGATCCAGAACACGGAAAAATGAAGTAGAGGAACTGACCCAATTAAGCCCACCCAAATCTAAGTATTACATCTTTTCTTACAGAAATGTTAACAGCCTTTCAATAAAGTGAGAATTAAATCAAAGAATAATCTCTCATCTAAACACTCATGTTATGTTTTGTCATAAACTGACAAAATTAAGTAACTTTAATTGCAAACATGAAATTCTGGAGTAGGCTTATAAGGCACATGTACCATTTAAGCCCAGGTGTGTTCTTAATAAGCACTGTGTTTTTAAAATGTGAATGCTATCACCTCAATTTTGATACATTTTTAGATTTAGACATCAAACATCATAACCAGTAAATCAAATATTTAATTTCTGAATCCGACAAGCTTTAATCATATTGGGACATTTCTTATAATTTTTTTTCAGCCTATTCATTTTCTCCCTGCAATAAAACTTGATTCAGTATGGAGAGTTGACAATAAATAAGTTAGCAATGTTTTAATGGGTTCAATTGGTTATTTGTTCAGTGGGCTTATTAGGAACAATATAGGTCAATAATAGAGGTAAATAAACTTCAATAATTTATAGTAGATTCCAGGTAAACACATTATATTTTTTCATGAATAAAAAACTCTATATTTTACAATGTAGAGCATGTTTATGATTGTTGTTAAAACAAATCAAATAATTATACAGCCTTTAAGCTATGATCAAACAGGCTTTTCAAAGGCACTGTTCCTTATAAGCCCACATGGAAAGAAAGTTACATTTTTGAATAATAATAACTGATAGAGCACTAAATCTTGTTTGAGCTCAAGAAGCTTCTTATATATTGTCATTTAATGTGATTATCAGCCAGTTTTATTCTCTTTTTTTTCCAGGCAGTGTCTTGCACCAGCTCCAGATACTCATGAAATCCAACTTTTCAAATACAAAGTATTGCTGTTAAATACAAAGAAAATAAATCATATAAAGTTGTATTTGATTTATTAATCTCTTAATTCATTTGTTTAATCATTCCTCAGCTAGTTTGTTAATCTCCAGAAAAATGGCTTTTTTGAAATCTTCAAAAACAGTGAAGTTTTGTAGCAACTTCCAAAATGGCAGCCAAACAATGTTAGCACATGGTCCCAAATAACTCAAGGATGAAACATCTTGTTTATTGGCTCCAAATAAAAGTAAAATGATACCAACAAATATGTGCATTTCCTCTTCAACAACAAAATTTTCTCTTGCTTTTTGTCTTTTTTATATTTCAAAATTAATCTGTAAGTGGGCTTATATGGTACATGGGCTTAATAGGGTCACTTCCCTTATACCCGGGCCTTTAGCCTGGAAGTGAGTAGTTGTGCTTGACCCACTCCTGTCCCATGTAGTCCTGTTTCATGACATTTTAAATATTTACCTACTTTTATTCATAAACCTTTAGCAACAATATAGGGCCTATTTACACTTGGTCACTTAATTCGTTTTTACTGATCGGATTGCTATCCGATTGAATAAGCACATCCCATTTACACTTGGCCACATCAGTGTGTCTCTAATCTTCAATTCCTGCACTATATGCAAATAACACGGAGATCACTTCCGTAATTATGCTTATGCCAGGCAGAAAATGTAAAAGATGTGATTTATTATTTGATTCCAACTGAATTTGAACAGTGCGCGTCTCTGTTTGTGTGCACGCTATGTATTTTCCCCCACTGGCCGTCATATGCGCATCAGCTGCGCTCATTGTCAGTGTTTAGTTTCAGTTTCGTCAGCATTGAATAAATGAAGAAAAAAGTTCTGTCTCTCCTACAATGTGCATCTATGTCTTAATTTGTTGTTATGTATTGCGCGACGCGAGTCCTATGCAAATACTCAGTTCCTTCTGTTATATTTTCCGTTTTCCCTATGCTGACATAGTGCGCTGTTTGGGAGGAGTAAAGTTGTGTAAAATGTATATGTGTAAACAGCCAGAGGCATTTACACTTGACCGAGTTACAAATGGAATGTGTCACAAACCACCTCCTGAAGTGGTTTGAGGGATCGGATTGCAATCCCTCTCGAATGCATTTCGGAGTGCATTTACACCTGGTCTTTTCATAATCGGACAGCTATCCGATCACTGAAAACGCATGAAGTGGCCAAGTATAAATAGGCCCTATAGAGTCAGTGAAAAGTACACTGAGCAGACATTTTCTGAAAGTGAGTTTGGATGGATTTTGGAAGTATTCATGTAACCGACCCTCTTTACACCTGGTAATAAGATGCATCTTGTGTAATCCAGACACATCGCTGTTTACACCTGGTCACTTAAACGCTTTTTCTGTGACCACTTGTGTTTAGATTTCGAGGGGGTTGGTCTCTGATTTCATGATGTCAAACATCAATCACTATGTCAGTGTGTTACTGCATAATAATAAACTGCAAAAGTCAGAAAAGGCAAAAGAAACATGAAGAAATGGTGTGCTGTTTCTCACACATGCAGTTGAAATTTAATCCAAACACAAACACAACATTCCAAACAGAATTATCAGTTATTTTACTGGAGTACCTGTATTAACTAAGCTTTAGATGTGTGTGCTTCTCATAAGTGTCCTTGCAAGTTGATATTAGACACACTGTAGAAGATCTGGGAAGTTCTCATGCTTGTATATGTCTTTGCTGTTTCAAATTTTCTAATCGGACATTTATTTCTTTTTAAAGCCGCACATAACCAGCAAAGTTTAAAACTCTTGTTTAAGCACAGTGGTTGATTGACAGGTGAGGGGTGGTGCTTCGCTGTTGTCCAAGATGGATTAGGATGGATGAGCATTTACACCTCAGATGTGATGTGGTAACATGCGTTTTTGATTACCTTTGTATGTTCCGATCACAAAACCCTGTTTACTCCTGAATTTAGCGCTGACCACATGTGACTGGATCACCCAAAACACATCTTAATACTTAATATGAGTATTTATCAACAGTCCTCATTCAATCTTACACACAAACACATGTGTGAAATCAAACTACCCTATACTCAATTTCTCACTCACGTTACGATTCCACACTCTCAAAAAAATTTGCAAACAGGCACTCCCACACAAACAAAACATGTACAGGATTTTCCTGTGAGAGATGGCTTTAAAAGGAGAATTGGGGATTTCTTTGAGTCATTCCAAAAGACCCCACCCTCTGTTCCTTCTGACCTTTAACGGTTTATTTGCAAGGGAAAAAGATTTCCTTCCTCATTCTTACATGGAACGTTATACAGACAGCAATGTTATTTGGCTTCATTTAAAAATCAACATCTTTACATATCATTTTTAACAATCCTCTATCCCTGAAATGTCTGATGGTTGTGTTAAACTTCAGAATGTTCTTTTTGGAATTGTGCCATTTAAAAAAAAAAAAAATTTTTTTAATTGTCAGGTAACCTAAAAATTGTGCTTCATCTGGTTTTATTCAAGCCTAAAAATATTTATTATGACTGAATCAACGTGACTAAACTAGGTTACACTAACAAAAGTAACTTAAGGGTTAGATCAAATACAGATGACATTTACAGTTTAGCACTTTTTCCAGCGTGATGCACATATTGCTTAGAACCCAATGTATGAATCAGCATGATACCAACTAACAAACAATCAAGCCTAAATTCATAGTAAACTCCATTATTATCATCAGTAATGTAATATTATGTTTATCTCCAGTGTTCTCTTGATGGGGAGTCAGAAAGTCCAGGCAATGTTATAACCATGAGGAAAATGTAAAAAAAAAAAAAAAAAAAAAAAAATTATATATATATATATATATATATATATATATATAATAACAATAGGCAAGGAGTCCCACACCTAATCCACAAACTAAAGACACATGGTAAAATGTCCATTTGAAATTGTATTTCATTTAAGCCTTTGTTAAAAGATATTATGATTTGTAATATGACATGATCAGTCTTCTCATTTCCAACATAAAAGACTGCTTAGAAAAACACATTTGAAGAACAATATCTATAATGATATTAATTAAAAATGAGTGACATTAGTGTCACAGTCAGACACAGTCAGTTGTGTTTCGCATTGTGTTTACATTACTTTAGCATTTTCTATTCAGTCACCCAACCAAGCATAACATTCTGGATCAAATTAATTGATACAGGCCTAAAAACTTACTAATAGCCTGTAAGGAAAAATAAAAATGAGGGGTACACAACATATTATAAATATGTTCTGTATAAAAGTGAATGCATGACTGGAATATTACATGCAATAAAGCTATATTATAATTATAAGTGTATGATCATGTTTTACACAATAAAATCTAAACATGTTGTACCTTCCTTGTCCTTGGCCTATTAATATTCAATAAGCAAAGTTGTTGCTTAACTGATAAAGAACCAACATAATCCTTATGTTCGTCTTAAGTTTACATATAATTAAGAGTTGAAAATGATCATTTAAAGGGATAGTTCATCCAAAAATGAAATTCTCTTATCATTTACTCACCCTTATGCCATCCCAGATGTGTTAGTCTTTCTTTCTTCTTTAAGAAGTATATTTCAGCTCTGTAGGTCCATTCCAAGTGAATGGTGACCAAAATTTTGGAGCTCCAAAATGCACATAGAGGCAGCATAAAAGTCCAAGTGGTTCAGTGATTAGATCCATATCTACAGAAGCGATATGATACGTCCTTTATTACTACAAATTGTTCTCCCTGCCCAGTTGTTGACGATATGCAAGAAGAATGCGAATCGCCAAAAACAAAACAAAAGAAGAATGTGAAAGTGAATGTGGAGATTGATAGTAAATCTGTTTATCACCCACTGACTTGTCATATAGCTTTTGAAGATGTTTGTTTGTGTTCAGCAGAAGAAAAGTCATACACATCTGGGATGGCATGAGGGTGAGTAAATGATAAGACAATTTCCATTTTTGGGTGAACTATTCCTTTCAAATTCTTGTTAGCTTATACACATTTCTGTACATTATACCACAATCAGAAATGCATCAAAGCATTTTGAAATATAAAATGATCATATAATCTGCCATTAAGCTTAAACATGTTGTTTAAAATGTGTTGCTAAGTTTGCATAAATTCAGAGATCCCTGCTGCTTCTGGGAATTTCTGCTCAGGAAACTGAAAACCCCAAGGATGACGTCAAACTACACAACCTATCATTTTGGATGCTTGTGACCCTTTAAATCGAACAATCCACAAAATCACTATTTTGCCAATGATTAAGCTCTATATGAACTTAAACCATTGATAACTGGAAAATATATTTGATAATTAAATCAGAATAATTTCAAGCCTATGTGTAGTTTTTGTCAGAGGTATTTCACACAGATGAATTTTGCTTTTCACATCTCCATCAACTAGATGAACTAGAACTGCTGCAGAACTTCTCCACAAATTATATAGTTTTGCAATTAATTCACTGCACATCATTCAGCTGTCAAGAACTGGAACAATAATATAAAGTTCCTTTGTTAACGTAATAGGCTAAATGTTATGCCTCATTTTCAAGATTGAGCATTATTAATTCAAGGTGGTCTCTATCTAAACTGAGAAAAAAAAAAAAGGAAAAATACAGACTAGCAGAGTAGATATTAGAAAAGTGTCCAAATATTCATAAATATATATAGTATTCCTGTCTAAACAAACTATATAGGAATTACAAAATAATCAAACATGTGACCACAGTGAAATGTAAACGCTAACAGGTTAACACATTGTTAAAATAATTATATTATAAATGAATAGTTACATAGATAAAAACATTCATAAATTTCGCAGTAGTCATGCAAAATTAAACCCACACACACACACACACACACACACATTCAGCTGATCCAAGGTCCGCTTCCCATAACGGTGACAGCTTAGACTTCTATGGATGTGAATACTGCTGGTCAAATGAAGTCTCAGCATTTTTGTTATTACCATTATACCTTTATTAAAGGTCCAACTAAAGCAAGAAAAGCTCTGATGTCAGCCATATGACAGAACTCCATTCCAAGCACACACTCTGAATGGACTGTTTTTAGCTAAAACGTATCTGTGTTATATATGTGAACATCGTCATAACACATGCCATCCTCACTCAGGCCAACAACTCAAACCTCAGTATTCATTACAACCTTACTCCACTTCAACATTATAGAAACACATACACCTAACTAAAACTGGGAAAAAGAATACAAATAAAAAATAAAAATAAAATTTTCAACTCTCACTGTATCACTGTCTTAAACCTAAAAGGTCAGATGATTTAGCCTACTTCAGAATACATAATGAATATGTCCACTCCATAAGAACACTTTTTTCATTTATACATGTATAATTTTTTAGGCTTTACTTTGAAAAAGGTGAATCAAATAAGCCTGAACATATTTCAGCTTATGGTTAAAACGTGATAGCTCTAAATGGAATTTTGGGTTTTAAGACAGATTAAGTGTGATATTGCAGAATTTGTTCAATTTTAAAGCCTATATATGTGTTTAATGTGCATCACAAAGCAATGGCAGGCACATACACACAAGATCACACATACGCATACACATGCACCATGCACCAGTTGTCAGTACATTGGAAAAACTGCTTGTGTTTAAGACTTTATTCAAACCAGAATACAATCATATACACTTTGTTGCCCTCAGTGGTCAATAAGTACCTATCTTTATTTTCAGACCATTAAAACTGATGTGCAAATATATAACAGAAAAGGGGGACACAGACTCACATGCAGTTGTGATGCCAGTATGCCAGCCTGTCACACTTCTAGGATTTAACTGAAGAGTAAGTCTAACAGTGCAATGATCCACTGCAGTGTTACGAAGCAGCATAAGCATGCAAATAAATAAATAAATAAATAAATAATTTGACAACAAAAAAAATGTAAGCAGCCATACACCAAAATAAAATTTTCAAATGAACGATCTGCCCACACAAAACATTGCGTATCAACACTGATTTTGTTTAGGAGTGTGCATCGAGGTGCTCATTCACAGATTGTTCTCCAAATGTGCATTCTGGGGCAAACAAGAGGGCGCAGGGCTGCAGCAGTGCAGTGCCGTGCAGCTCTGGGGCATGCATGGGTGCTATGACTTCCTTACTCCCCAAGCCCGACCATTTCCCACACTATTACCTGATTTATTTGGACTCAAAGTGGGTCACCAAGGCGATGTTTAAGTCACACTCATGAAACAGCAAAAACATGCAACACAGAAGAAACTCAAGAAGATGAGCGCACAACAGGGACATCAGGACACATGCCATGCTCTTCAAAAACTAGCAGTCGAACATGTCACACACTCTAAAAATCCCCTCCAAAAGAGCTCACACACTACGAAATCAGTGCCTAAAATATTTCACAGGCTGCATTGTTTACCAAGTGCGTGCAAGCCATTTGAGCTGTATGGACGCTGAAGCAGTACAAGGACTGAGTGACGTAGAAGCAATGCTGCCCAAAACAACATCCTCCACCACCACTATCAATCAGACATGGAAGTACATCACTCATTTATCTGATGACCCAAAGGAGCAAAGGTCATCAGATGCACAAACCTACCTTTAGTTAAAGCGGCCGGGTAAAGTGGCACACATGATGCTTTTAATGCAGACAAACTGAGCCATCATTATGGAGACACTCTTTAACAGCATTGTGCATAAATGTACATGCATATCTGAACATTTCACATCCCCTGACAAAATCTCAGAGTGTGGAACATGAACAACCTACTGGTGCCAGCGCAGAAGCTCTATTGAAGGCCATAAGTACTAACTGGTACTTTTACAATGTTGATTGCAGAATTGCTATTAGGATTAAAGTCTATATGGAATTATTCCAAAGACGTATGGACTATGGGGTGAGCCGTTGCAAGTAATGCACAACATTGAAAATCGTACCGTCAGAATGCGCACGAAGCCCGCCGGTGGTTGTACTAGTACTCGCAGCGCTTCGCAATGTCACGGGAGTAGAGTACTATGCCAAGGACTCACAACAGCCGATGTTGTGAGACGCGGAATTAGACAAGAAAAGCTTTAAAACGTGTTCAAACACACTCGTAACGACGTGCAAAGACACTACGCATCGGTTGCTCATGTCAATAAGGACGTACACGCAGCAAAAGTGGCAAATTATTCACCTTTTCTGCGCCGTTCGAGTAGATCACAGGAAAGTGAGCTGATGGCAGATCTTGTAGTAAGCTCGAGTAACAGTGTCGGTTACGGAGTGAAGTATTAATTTGTTTGTTTTTTCATTGACGCCGTGACGTTAGTGCTCGGTAGTGCTGTAGGTAGTGCAATCCTTCCTCGAGCTGAACTCGCGTAATCCTGCCAGTGCGTAACGCCGTGCATGAGTGCCTGTTCAAGTTACTCAAACTCGTGCCATTCAGTCAAAGCACGTCGGAAAGGCATAACTTATTCCGCTACTCAAAAGCATGGTTTGAGCACTGTCTTTAAAACATTTAACAAAGTTTAACTCTGCATCCCCACCCCCTCTCTCCTTCTTGCTCTAGGTCCTTCCTTCATATTTTAGTGAGTTGGCTCGCTCTCAATTTCTCTTTTGCATAAACACGTCAGTTGAACAGCCATCTCTGGAATACAGATTCCCACAAATATTAGCGGTGGATTCGTTTGAGTAACAACAACTCACCAAAACAGCAAATTACTTAGGTGGTAACCATTGAGTTTACGGTGCAAATTGCAGATGGGGTCTCTCGTTTCGTCTGAAGTGGCGTGTAACGTCCGTCCATGTCTTCTGTCTGTCGGGAATTGTACTTTATATCGGTCCTCCGTTAAACATCTTTGCCCCGCTCCCAACAGCAACTCAGACTGGGATTAAAAACTATATGAATCCCTTTTCCACTACAATCACAAAATGGTGAATGAACCACTAACAGCTGGCCCGCCGGACCAATCAGAGCGAACTGACAGATACAGTAACCTATGGATGTGACTGCACGAACTCAGAGGCGTTTCTCTGTGGCGTTTTCCATTTGATTGACAGGCACTTCCGACCAATCGTGGTGAAGAGAAATACCAAGCCGGTCCACACTCCAAAAGTTACAGTATCCAATGAGAGCGTTGGGAACCTTAGGAACAGGGTGTGGGCGGGCATTGGGGAAGTGTTCAAGAAGGGCTGGCCAATAGCGCAATACGAGTGTTCGCTCCCTAAATAAACCTGCGTGTTTACCACAAACGACAACGCAACACAGTTATTTATTTTTTTATTTTATTTCCCCTGAGCTGCGAGCTAAAGAACTCGAACATTTTCATTTTAATACTATCTGCGATATCTAAAATATATTAAGTCGCCCCATTTTCGATAAAGTTTTGAAGATGAAACAGAAAGGCAAAATTACTAAAATGTTAAATTGGTTAATCTCAGTGATATTTACATTGTGAAAGCCTCTTACTCTCACACTAGTATGCTTGTGAATGCGGGATACGTGTGTTGACTTTCTCGCTCTTTATTTTTTCCACTCTGCCTCTCTTTTCTCTCAGCAACAGCCCTCGTGCGCGAGAGCCAATCGCTATGCCCCATTCTGCTGTCTCTAACGTATGTGCCGTTGAGCTCCGCCCCATCTGTACAATCCTTGTAGGATTTGGGGGGTGACGTCATCATGGCGCCGTGCGATTGGCCAGAATGGGCTCGCCGACGAGCCAATGATCAAACTCAGCGATGAAGTCATCAAGCGTGTTGCCACCAGCAGGATGGCAGGGGCGTGGCCTGACGTACTTTACTAACACTGTGCTTGATGCGTAGTAGGACAACATGCTAGTGACTGATATTAAAGCAATATTAATCACTGTTCCAGGACACGCTAGTAAAACGTAATTCAAATATTAAACAAAAATACTGTTCTTCAATTTTTTATAATTGTAAAAAAAATGCATGTGTTCAGTTAAGTTAAACATGACAAGTCATATTTCAGACATACTGACGTGTAGAAACGTACTTGTGCTCTTTGTGAAATTCGTCCGAGAACGAGAAGAGAAAGAAACTGTTACATAATCGATGTTGTAGACAGATTCAAGTACTACCAAGCGCCATCCTGAAATCTTGAGGCGACTCGCAGCGACCTCTGTCGGTTTCATGTGTGTAATGGGGGATTCTGATAGCTTTTAGTCTAAACATGTTACAGTTCTTTAGTTCTGCCCCCTTAAAATTTTTCTATACGATCTCACTGAGCAAAAGGAAAATTGTGACTTATTAAAAAAATGGAAGAACTATTTTCTCTTCTCAAGTATCTGCTAACAAAAGATGGTAATACAAACTTGAAGTGTCTATACTACCTCATTAGCACTTCTTCCACTCCCTGGAGCCCTGCCCTTTGACCTGACCCCCACCATGATGATGACCCCTTTATTTTGGCTTTGCAGTGCTGTGTCAATCAGCTGCCACACATCCATCCCGCTGCCCTACACTCCCTACTGTGACACAGGGGACCGTATTCCCTCCTCTAGCTCCCCGAAATGCAGACAATGACTAGGTGATAAAAGAAGCAAAAGGGAGATGACAGACAGAGAATGTGACAAAAACAAAACATGACAGGGATGATGAGCCGAACCAGAGGCAGAAATATGATCACACGTTTCATTTGAATCACTCAAATGAAGTGAGGTTTTTATTCAGTCTGTGCTTTTGGAGATCATTGATGTGAATGGGAAACAGATCTTAAGCTTACTTATTACAGGGAAATATTTTGCATTTGATTTTTTTTTTTGCTAGAAGAATTGAAATTCCAAAGTTAAATGAGTGGATACAAAAAGTTACCAGTATGAATGAAGTGAAAATAATATTAAGGTCATTATACAATGTCAAGTTCAAAATGTGCTAAAAATGGTCATGATTTTGAACCTGTGCTTGCTCCATTACAGAACACACTAGTTTCAATTGGACTACCAAGAGAGCGGATACTATAAAGTGGAAAAGAGAGAAGAAATGTTTACTGGTCTCTAGTAGACAAGAAGTTACACATCTGTGCAATGACTCTTCATAACAATTACAACAGCAAGTATAAAAGTTTCCTTCAATTTTTTTTTTTTTTTTTTGTTTGTTTGTTTTTTGACAGATGTAAGCTGTGTTCTACTTGTGGTCCTTTATGCTTTTGCCTATTAAATGTGATCATCTGATAATGACATTTCTGTTAAACAGGCCAAAGCTAGACACTTCCCTAAAATTAATAATTGTTACTATCATTAGCAGTATTGTATAATTGTATACTTGCACTTTCATAGTGAGAATATTTAAAATAGGTGTATTTGTGTATGCAAAATGATATCAGAAACATCTCAAAATGAATGGTGATGATTTCAGGTGGTGGTTAACACTTGTACATGTGCTCTTCAGACAGTAGAGGTCAGTCTTAAAGAGAATGTGTTATTTACCATATCAACAGGCTTTCTTTGTAGAGCGCTTCAGAACTATACAAATTTCTATGTGTCTACTGAAGCGTATTCCTTTGCATGGAATTATATTTATTTAGTATGGTAAAACAATTCTCATTTGAAATCGGTAGTCTGGGCCATGTTTATACTGCATGCATCAAGAACTCCCGATTTATGAGTAATAGTGCATTTCAATAAAAAAATAAAAAATAAAATAAAAAACATCAGACACCAGTAACGGGGAGGTTGAAAGAACATCTACACTTCAGCTCCCTCTAACTCTCTAACCTACAATTTACTAATGTTTAGAGTAAAAAGACCAAAAAAGTTGCAGAAACTCTAAGAGAATCAGATGGCATTTTAACCAGTTTAATTGACCCTGATTACATTTTAATTACAATTCTGAAAAAAGAACTCAAAAATGAATAAAAGGAAGAATTCAAATGTTACATCATGGTATTAAAACCTGTTATTATGAGTTATGAAACCACAGATATAAATTTCGGGAAAGAAAGTGGTAGAGATAGACGTATACACAATAAAACAATACACAATATATCTTTTAAAATCATACAATCCCCAAATGGAAAAAAATTAAAATAATAATAATTACAAGAGAAATAAATCAGTAACACTACAAAATAACAATTACATGACATGACTTGAGTTCAAATCATAAGCCAGATCCTCCCTCAAATGCCCGTCCTCCACCCTATATTCTCCACAACAAACACCCATTTTAAAGTTACAGTTTTACATTAATTTACAAATTTTAAAATGTTACACTAAACACACTGTTGGGTTGCTCAGTGGGAAGGCAGAGTGGGGCATTCTTCAAAGGATCTTTTACAGTAATGTATACATTATAATGTTATAAAGACTACAATGTGAGAAGAAAAATTAAACAAAAATAATAATGATAATAACTAATAATAATTATGATGAACAGCAACGCTGACATCAGAAAGAAGATAAACAGAAGCAGGTTGGGAGAAAAAAACATAACTCGACAAAACATAATTTGACTTGTTATCGTCCTGGAATAACCAATGAGAGCAGCCTAAGGAATTAAACAAATATCTCCCCTCCTAAAGAGAAGGGTACACGCACTTTGTGCCCAAGCATATATAGACATATAAACACCCCATCTCAAAATTTAACTCCACCTCTTATATTATGAGGTATGCCAGGGCATTAAACAAGTGCATCTTAAAGGCATAGTTCACCCTCCTGTTGTTCCAGACCCATGACTTTCTTTCTTACGTGTTACTCGTGAGTAAAAGATGATAGAATTTTCATCTTGAGTGAACTATCCCTTTAAGTAAAGGCTTGTTTCATCCAAAAATCTGTGAAGTAGGAGGTGAACATCTTGAGCATAATCAATTCTGGTTGAAGAGGGGTAGTAAGGCAGCTAGAAAGAGTCAAAAACTTTGAGGAGGTCGACACTGTTGCCAGTTCTGTTAACGATAAACAGTGCAATTCTGTCCAATGCCACTTCACTGGTACCTCTCATCCAGTTTGGTGCTCAACTTTGTCCTCCACGGGGCTTTAGTGCACACATGTTTATGAGGTTCATGATGCAAGATTTCAAACGAATTAAAGCCTTGGGTGTGGACTGGCATACAAGCCTCTGTCAGAAACACACAAACACTCTCTCTCTCTCTCTCTCTCACACACACACACACACACACACACACCAGTTATGGCAGTAGGAACAGGATGTTAAGGAGGTGCATGCTGCTTCAAGAACCGAATGTGCCACATCATCCGTGGTGCAAAGCTCTCGTGCTTCGTTAGAGTTTCGTGTACAACTTTGTCTTTCACTCCTCTATTCTACATGTTATTAACTGGTTAAAAAAAGCAACAATTTCCTTCCTTACCAAAATGGCAACATTATCCATGAGGAGAAGAATCAACCTTCCCCTTGAAACGAAATGTTACAAAACGCCCTGAATATATTTAATGCTGTGCTTTTAACAGCTGTTGTTTACAGTGTTTAACACATATTATATAAAGAGTGTATACTGTCCTTTTTTTTTTTTTTTTTTTTTTTAGATTTGAGTTTTTCCTTTAACCTTTTTAGACATGCTAGTAAAACAAGGCATACGAGGCAGAGTTTGTGTATCATTAGCCCCTTTCACACATGCAAAAAGGTAAAATACAGGAAAATTGTTGGTTTGCCTTTACTGGTAAATGTAACAAATGTGCTGTACACACATACCATCAGTATGCATATTTATGATACAACTTTTCATTAAGAGAAATTGCCAGAGCAAAATATACCAGTATTTTAAAAAAGGTTGTGTTCAGAGTTCACACGTGACCTCTAAACTGAAAAAATACTGTACATTTTCTGGAAAAGGCTGTATGTGTGAAAGGGGCTAGTTTATGTGTGTGATAGAGCGACTTCTGGCCAAACGTCTTCTACTATCCTTTTATACTTAAATTGGCATTTAAAATGTTTATTTAAGGGATTTGAACCTCTTTCTATCTATGAATGCCAACTATGATTTCACTTCCCCACACAATAAGACCGCATAGTGGTCCAGGGCAAGATTTGCTGTTGTAATATGGCTAAGATCACGTCCACACTAATCTGTTTTTGTTTGAAAACTCTAGTTTTCCAAAATATGAGAGTTCTCGAAATGCTCAATTTTCGATGAAGAAAAATGGCATTCTAGCGTGGATGAGAGGCGTAAATGTAGTGAAATGAATTTGTTTACAAATTAAAACTTATTAGTGTGGACATGGCCTAAATGACTTGACATTAATCAGGACCCCGAATCAGCACTTGGTTCTCAAGGGTAAAAACAAAAAATATTCTTAAAGCATCCTCAAGCAGTTATGGTTAAATATTGGGTCCTGGTGAAACTAGTATAACTGTACATGCTTTGTGTGTGTGTGTGTGAAAGAGAGAGAGATGCTGGTTTAGTACACACTAAAGGACTGACTAGACAAGGGAATCTTGTGACTAAGGAACTAGCTGTTTAAGAGATTTGAGGGTATGGTCTCCGAACTGTGTGTTATGCCCGAGTCATTTCATCCAAAAAGTCAACACCCCAACGGAGTGAAAATGATTCAGGTATGGACCCAGAAAAAAGTACGAATGAAAGAGCACACAATTTGAGAGATTGTTTTAAGGTTTACATAGTTTGGATAGAGCTGGTTTGGATGGAAAAGAGAGGATGGAGATATCCTGAGAATGTACACACAGCTAGATTTCCATAAACACATGCATTCATTCACACTTAGCAATCAAATGCACATTTTCTGCACAAATGCTCAGTTGTGACACACAGTTTCAACAATCTGTTCAGGCTTCATACAGGGAACAAGGGATTATCTGTGTGTGTATGTATGTGTGTGTGTGTGTGTGTGTGTGTGTGTGTATGTGTGTTGGGGGGAGTTTGTCCCTGAGGGTTCTGACTTCTGACCAGGCTGGTTTTAGAGCAGTGTCTGTTTGTGACTCTCTGTGCATTTGTTTACCACCACATCATATGCAGATTGATCATAGTCTGTCACTGAGGGACAAATGCTGGGAAATGCTGGAAACGAAGATCAAACCCCCTCAAATCAGACTAGTCAACCCACTAGTGTCCTCCCAATGTCTATCACAAAAGAAATTTTCTCTGTTTGTGGGGTTTTGAGGGATAGTTCACAGGCACTTTGCAAAATAAAATTGTCATTTAAAAATATACAATATTCTCTAGTGCCAAAAGTCAAAGTTCATGACTCCTGAGGGTCGCTGCGGCACATGGGTGAACTCATTCCTCATCATGGCCACACCGAGATGCACTAGAACATGTGTTGGCAAGCCACTCAGCAAAAGTTGTGATGCACACACACGTGAGGGTGGCAGAGGAGGGAGAGGAGTGTGGGGAACTGGGATTAGATTAATCAAGGATTAGTTAGTCTAAGTGTGCAGCAAGTTTAAAGGGATAGTTCAACCAAAAATTATAATTCTGTCTCCATTTTCTCACCCTTATGTCACTCAGTCACTTAAATTGTATAGGAAAAAGTTGCATTGAAAGTGAAAGGCTGTCATTCTGCCAAACATCTTTTCTGTTTCACGGAAGAAAGTCATACCAGTTTGGAACTTCATTAGGGTGAGTAAATGATGTCAGAATTTTCATTTTTGAGTAAAGTATTAGCAGTCATTGATCTCTAAAGAGTCACATGTGAGTGTGGGTCCATCAGCAGTTGTAAAGAGTGTTGTGTATCAGCAGTCATGTAAATGTGTTGACGCGCTTGTGTATCAGCAGTCCTTGTTCTCCAGTGACAGCTGTGCCGTGGCTCGGTGCAGGTCAGCACTAACTCTGTGATGAGCAAGAGGAGGTGGGCTTTCTGCCTCTCCACTCCCACTTCCACTCTCCTCCACCTCTCCGTTCCTCTCTCTCCTCCTCTCTTCTCCTCTCACCTTCTTATCCTCTGCTTCTTCCATGTGCTGGTCCTGGTCCCAGCGCCGTTTGAACCGGAGCTTCAGTGGGATACATTGGGAGTGTGTTTGCGGCAATTCACCAGACGGTAACTGCATGTCTGTAGGCTCTACAGGTTCGCTCTTCACAACAGTGTTACCCCGGCAACCATCACCTGAGGATGAGGTGGGAGAGATGAAGAAGGGCAGAGGGGCGGGGGCTTTGAACACCTCCTCCTCTAAGTCCTCATCTGGGTGGAGAGGGGCATCAGTGCCGTTGGGCTGATGGTGCTTTTGGTTGTGAGGATAGTGATGGTGGTGATGATGGTGTTTATTATAGTGAGAGGGGAAAACGTCACACTCTTCATATCTCTCATCAGCTTCTTCATCACTTATGTCAGTCACTTCGACTTCCTCTTCTGATTCAATGTCAGATATGGGCTCAACCTATTAAGAGAGAGAGAGCAGTTGTAGTGTCAAAACAGGGTCATGGTGGTTGATTTATACATGCTTTATGGCACATTTAAGTTTAAAGGCTTGTCAACACCAGGTCTGATGCGACTAAACAACAAAAGTTAAATATTCACCAATTTCTTTGCCAAAACTATTTACACACAGACTGACGACATTTTGTTTGGATACCCCAAATGGATGGTTCACCCAAAATGTTAAGTTCTGTCATCATTTACTCACCCTCATCTAATTTTAAACCCGTGGAACACAGAAGGAGATTTTAGTCACCATTCGCTTTCATTGTATGGATAAAAGAAACAATGAATTTGAATACTGACATCTCCTTGAGTGTTCCACGAAGAAAGGAATTTATACGGGTTTGGAACAACATGAGAGTGAGTAAAGTACAGATTTATTTTCATTTTTTGGTAACTATCCCTTTAATGAGTTCTTCTGCATTGTTGGACCTAGCCTCCAAATACAAAAAAAATGAGATTAATGAGGTTCAATATTTCAGACTTGTGTCAAGGAGTTTACAGAGATGCATTATTTCATTTTCAAATCTTGTTGTGCATGTTTTGTTTTTTTAATCAAAATGTTGACCTCAGTGTGAATTTAGCGCAACAGTCTGTTTGCTGAAGTAAAAATCCTATACATTTTTTCCATAGGCAACTAGATTTTAAAGATAACCAAAAAATATTTAAAGACATACCTACCAGAGCTTGGAGGTTGTTAATCGATTGTATATCTACACTCTCAAAATACTTATATATTTGTATGTACAACAACTTATAACTTACAACTTATAACCAATATTGATACATTTTTCCATATTTTCATTTGATTACATAATTCACAATTCTTCTGTAGTTCATTTAGTTCATTCCCTTAATAAAGACATTAAGTACACAGCCTTGTACCTTTGTCTTTTGTGCGATTTTCAAATACAAACTAAAATGAATTCAAAAATAATTTAAATCAAGGTTTGTAATGTTGTGATTCACCTCGGAGCTGATTGGTTTGGTTAATGACTTAGAACTCTTTTATGAAGGATTTTATGAAATCGCTATCAGAAAAATAAATAAATAAATAAAACAGAACAAAGATGGCTGGAAAAGTGGGCGGGCATTGTTGTGCTCTTTAGGCTTTAAAGGGATAGGTCACCCAAAAATGAAAATTCTTTCATGATATACTCACCCTCCTGGCATCTCAGATGTGAATTAATTATTTTCTTTTGCAGAACACAAATGAAGATTTTTAGAAGAATATCTCAGCTCTGAAGGTCCATACAATGCAAGTGAATGGGTGCCAACATTTTGACGCTCCAAAATCCACATAAAGGCAGCATAAAAGTAATCCATAAGACTCCAGTGGTTAAATCCATGTGTTCAGACATGATATGATACGTGTGGGTGAGAAACAGATCAATATTTAATCATTGTTATCATATATTCTCCTCCCTTCCCAGTAGGGGTTGAAATGCACGAAGAATGTGAATCACCAAAAACAGAAAGAGAAAGTGAAGATAAAAGGACTTAAATATTGATCTGTTTCTCAGAAGATTCAGAAGATCTGGATTTAACCACCAGAGTCATCTGGATTATTTTTATGTTGCCTTTATGTGGATTTTGGAGCTTAAAAATTTTGGCCACCATTCACTTGCATGTATGGACCTAAAGAGCTGAAATATTATCTATTATAATCTTCGTTTGTGTTTAGCAGATGAAAGAAAGTCATACACATATGGGATAGCATGAGGGTGAGTTTTCATAAATTATGCATTTTCATTTTTGGGTGAACTAACCCTTTAAGTCCTGTATGAGGGCAAACCATGTAATTCAATGTAATTCATGAATACCTTAATCTTGGGAAGCCCAGTGCTGTTCAGAGAGCCAGTTGAGGAGGAGTTGGACACCAGTCCCGATCCACCAGCTGAGCTAAGGTCACTGCCGAATGACAAGGAGGAGCCCAGTCCTGATGTAGATGTGGAGGACAGTGACCCCTGCCTTCCCTGACTTTCGCGCTGCTTTCGGCCCAGTGGAGGAGGCTGGAGCTTAAACTTGAAGGGTGAATGGTGCTGGTCCTCCCCCAGGTGGTGGTGCATTGGATGAGCGTGAGGCGGGGGGATGCTGGAGTGGTGGCTGTTGAGCACCGAGGGTCTCTCGGCAGGGCCATGATCACAGACCTGGTGCCCAGGCATACCTTTGTCAGGGCGCTGAGGCTGAGGGACGATGATGTTCGGGTAATGGAAGAAGGCACGAGGGCTCAAGTGGTAATTGTAGACGCTCTGAGTGTGAGCCTGCAGGCAGCGTTGCATATCATCTGGGTTGAAGGAGAAGATGGAGCCAGGCATGGGCGACAGAGTAGGGGAGGGGCTGTAGGGCAGGTGAGAGCCTGGGGTCATCGAGAGTGCCGGGGAGAGAGGTGGCGCCAACAGACCTGACCCTCCGGTAAACGGTGATAGAGGCTCGGGATGAACTCTGTGCCTGGCAACCTCTGACACCCGATAACCTCTGTGACCTCCCAGTCCTCCATACATCCTGAACATTGCCTCGTGAGACAAACGAGGATGAACTGCACCTCGAAAGCCTCCTCCTCCTCTCTCTGCCACTCTTTCCGTCACTCTCTCCTCTGTCACTCCTCCATTGCCTTCTTCGATCTCCGAGTTGACAGAAGTCCCATCGCTGCAGTCAGAGACGGACCCACGGGCTATGCGGCGACCCATCCCGCTGAATATCCCGGGACTGCGCAGCTCCTCGCTGCTGGGGGACCGCAGCACCTTAGACACCTGCATGTCTGACGGGGTGGATGGAGGGAACCGGAAATGAGGACCTGTAGGCACTGGTGGAGCACTCTGAGGAACAGCTGCTCCTGCGGAAAGAGAAGCACAGATGGAAGGAGTGTGTTAGCTGTGTTTTGTACTGTGTAAATACAGTAAGCGTATGTGATAGGTGTGTGTGTGCTTGTCTTGTACCTCCAGACCCCATGTCAATAAAAGGGTAGTTGACCAGGACCAGCTTGTTGAAATTAAACTTGTAGGTAAAGCGTTTTCCTTTAGTTTTGTGTAGAATCCTCTTGTTGTAGTAATACCTGCACAGACACACAGAACCCAATAGGGAGCATAGAATTTAAATCAATCCACATTCTGTGAATCTTGACAATAAATTGGGTCTAATTCACTAATAATTGCATAATCATATGCACAGAAAAGGTTCTCACACAAAATTTCAACCAGATTCACACGTGAACAGGTGAGTATGCCTGCAGTTAGTAATTACCATAATACATGCCAAAATAATTTCCATAAAAGGGCTTTATACACAACCTCTCCTTTTAAGCCATTCGTCACTCTTGGCTGACGAATTCATCATTCATTCATTCACTCTTGGCAAACATCCTGAGAGCATTTACAGCAAGATCTTTGAGTAAAGTCTAGTGTTTCAAAAGCACCTGAAACAATAATCAACGTCAACATTAAATGTAATGAAGCCAAGATCATTCAGCATAAAAGCTGCTTTTACTCTGTCAATGTTTCTTTTATCAAATTTTAAGCTAACGGTTCTGTTTAAATTAAATGGCATTTTATGGCAAATTTGACAAAAGTTTCAGTTGGCCTAAATTTCAGTGCATCACTAGTTTAAACACAATAAACAGCTTTTATATAGGTATAGACAACACAAAATGGGCTGTAAACTCTGTAAACCTTTGAATAGGATGATGTGCAGATTGTTATTATTTTGTTTTTAGGATATATGTAAACATTTTTTATGTAACTTCTGAAGGGCAGAACTAATTAATTTTATTTTAAATTTATCTCTTATATTTGTATAAATTACGAGACTACTTATGAGATCTATATACAGTATGTCTCTCTCTCTCTCTCTCTCTCTCTCTCTATATATATATATATTAGCTTAACAGTGTTTGTTGAAATATTTAAGTGCAAATTTATGGATGAATCATGATTTCTGCATTAAAACATTCACACATAAGTTTTACGTAAAAATGTGTACACACGGTATGAATGAGACCCAGTGAATAGATAATAAGACCCATTCTCAGATAAAAGCGTATAGGAAGGAAAGACACATGGATATGTATGTTTGTTTATATGTGTTTGTAAACTTGTCTGGATGGCTCTGGTCACTCTGGTGCCTGTTTATATAACACTATAACCCACCGATAAATTCTTCTTTCTTTATCCCCTTATATAATCCCATTCTCTCGCTCTCTCTTCCTATCTATACATTAACCTTTGTCCTTCCCTAGCGCTTTACATAACATCTCTCTCTTTTCCTCACAACCCTCCATCCATTTATGTAACTCCATTAACACTGCATCTTCCTTGCAGATCTACACAAGAGGGTGTATGTGTGTTCAAATTCCCATTGACAGCATCTTTCATAACTCACAAGCCACAGTTCATTTGAATGGCATGTTTTGGAGAAGACGCTGACACAGAGCTTTTCAAATGCATAGAGGATATATTTACTTACTCTGCACTGTGTGTGTTTAGAGTTCAGACAGTCTTGTCTGAAGGAGATTAAGTCGAGACAGACAGATACAGACTTGTGGTCAGACTGAGACATGTGCTTGTATAAATGCATTTGAATTGTGGTCAGGATAATTTGAGGATGTTCAAACAGGGTTTTGTTTTCTTGGGTTCAGACAAGTTTTTACTGCTAAGTATGTATGTGCACGTCAAATGCCGGACAGGAAAAGCGTGTTGCAACAGGCACTACAACATATGCTTCTCGCACCTTAAATACAACTATTAACAAAGACATAGATGTAAGCAGGTAATCAGTGATCATGTGACCCAAGGTAACACTTTGAGCCACACAATGAGATATAAATATACTTGACAGCTGTGGATTAGCATGCCTACCAAATACATCAGCAGCGAGAGCAGTGTTTGCATGGATAGACATCCAACTCACACAATCCACTTACTTCTGCACTGTTTGGCTGGAGGCAATAACCTGAGCTATCTGATGGATCACGGATGAGAACATAGATGAAGGGATGCTCTATTGATGACATCCTGGACTGTGGTGTACAAATCAACAGGTTGAAAAAAATGGGTGCTTATTTTTTACTTCTGGAACATTCCATGAAAAGAGTACAAAATAGGGCCAGAAACTCTTAAAACAAAAATATCTTCATCATTTGATTGATCATTAATTGACGAATTTCTACTACCATGATTAATATACAGTAAGATGTACATAAACATTTCTTTTGAATGAAAATGAGTTTACTGTCTGATTTCCTTTGTAATAGCATGATTTTAGTGCAATCTATAATGAGCCTAATTTACATAGAGAGGAAGCATATATGCGCCTACTTAAAGGTGCAATATGTAAAAATTTTCATGTAATATTCACCTTTTTTTTGCCAATGTGTGAACGGCTTGTAATGCAACTTAAAAAATTTGCCCTTCCTGGACTTCCTAGGTTGCCTTTTAAAGCCTGTAGACTGATTTTCATGCGAAGGGAGTGGGTCGCTTTTGCCGGGAAAATCCAAAGGATGTGACGTTTATGCGCGCTCCCGAGAGCTTTGCCTCAGACAGTAGCTTCTCTTCCGCTATTCAACAGCGTCAACAAACTGCAACACTAGGTAACTTTATCTTAGAGATGGAATCCAGCAAACGTCCAGCTCCCAGCACAACACCGACTCCTACACAAACTCTGAGTAAGCCAAAAAAAAAAAAAAAAATTTTTTACTGAATCCAGTCTGGCTAAGCGGGAACGTGATCGTGGTCAAGCGAAAACTAGAGTGAACATCGACAGGGCATTTGATTCCTGGAGGGACCTTCGTTCGATTTTGGGGATCAAAACCGACCCTGAATTGACATTCTTCTTATTGGACAGGTACAGTGCATCCGGAAAGTATTCACAGCGCTTCACTTTTTCCACATTTTGTTATGTTACAGCCTTATTCCAAAATGGATTAAATTCATTATTTTCCTCAAAATTCTACAAACAATACCCCATAATGACAACGTGAAAGAAGTTTTTTGAAATCTTTGCAAATTTATTAAAAATAAAAAAAGGAAAAGAAAATCAAAAATCACATGTACATAAGTCTTCACAGCCTTTGCTCAATACTTTGTTGAAGCACCTTTGGCACCAATTACAGCCTCAAGTCTTTCTGAGTATGATGCTACAAGCTTGGCACACCTATTTTTGGGCAGTTTCTCCCATTCTTCTTTGCAGGACCTCTCAAGCTCCATCAGATTGGATGGGAGCGTCGGTGCACAGCCATTTTCAGATCTCTCCAGAGATGTTCAATCGGGTTCAAGTCTGGGCTCTGGCTGGGCCACTCAAGGACATTCACAGAGTTGTCCCGGAGCCACTCCTTTGTTATCTTGGCTGTGTGCTTAGAGTCGTTGTCCTGTTGGAAGATGAACCTTCGCCCCAGTCTGAGGTCCAGAGCGCTCTGGAGCAGGTTTTCATCAAGGATGTCTCTTGTACATTGCTGCATTCATCCTTCCCTCGATCCTGACTAATCTCCCAGTTCCTGCCGCTGAAAAACATCCCCGCGGCATGATGCTGCCACCACCATGCTTCACTGTAGGGATGGTATTGGCCAGGTGATGAGTGGTGCCTGGTTTCCTCCAGACATGACACTTGCCATTCAGGCCAAAGAGTTCAATCTTTGTTTCTCATGGTCTGAGAGTCCTTCAGGTGCCTTTTGGCAAACTCCAGGCGGGCTGTCATGTGCCTTTTACTGAGGAGTGGCTTCCGTCTGGCCACTCTACCATACAGGCCTGATTGGTGGAGTGCTGCAGAGATGGTTGTTCTTCTGGAAGGTTCTCCTCTCTCCACAGAGAAATGCTGGAGCTCTGTCAGAGTGACCATCGGGTTCTTGGTCACCTCCCTGACTAAGGCCCTTCTCCCCCGATCGCTCAGTTTGGCCAGGCGGCCAGCTCTAGGAAGAGTCCTGGTGGTTCCAAACTTCTTCCATTATGGATGGAGGCCACTGTGCTCATTGGGACCTTCAATGCTGCAGAAGTTTTTCTGTACCCTTCCCCAGATCTGTGCCTCGATACAATCCTGTCTTGGAGGTCTACAGACAATTCCTTGGACTTCATGGCTTGGTTTGTGCTCTGACATGCACTGTTGACTGTGGGACCTTATATAGACAGGGGTGTGCCTTTCCAAATCATGTCCAATCAACTGAATTTACCACAGGTGGACTCCAATCAAGTTGTAGAAACATCTCAAGGATGATCAGTGGAAACAGGATGCACCTGAGCTCAATTTTGAGTGTCATGGCAAAGGCTGTGAACACTTATGTACATGTGATTTTTTTCATTTTTTATTTTTAATAAATTTGCACAGATTTCAAACAAACTTTTTTCACGTTGTCATTAAGGGGTATTGTTTGTAAAATTTTGAGGAAAATAATGAATTTAATCCATTTTGGAATAAGGCTGTAACATAACAAAATGTGGAAAAAATGAAGCGCTGTGAATACTTTCCGGATGCACTGTAAATTTACATAACTGCAAAGCATGTGAAATATAGTACCATAAGGATTGATCTGTGTGGTTTTAGCTAACTTGATCTTGCCTGCTAATGCTGACGAATTGCAAGCTACCTTGCTTCGTAACTTTCAAATAATTTCAACGATCTTCTCTTTATACTAAAAGTCAGGTTAATGTCAATGTTAATCTGTAATTATTCAGCAAGGTAAACTACAATAATACATTAAATGAATGCTAGACAATGTTCAAGATAATGCAAAAAACTCCATTCATTAGTGTAACGTAACTTGGTTATACAGAAAATATATACAATCTATTATTATAAAACAATAGCGCATCGATATATCAAAATGACAGTTGTGATGGAATCACATCAATACTGAATTATGTCAACATATTTATAATGTACAGTCTATTTTATAAACAACTACTGTCATCATCCACCAAATTTAGCTAACATCTGTTGATAAATCTGGCTAGATAGCTAATGCCAACATAGGCTATCGTATAAATGATCATGCAAAGAAAAATTATTACTTCAAATTACAGTCTCGCATAGTCAGACCTATATCCACACTTTGTTTTAGCCCTGTTCCAGCACTGGCGAGTCAAATATAATATACAGTCTCAAATTTTGTAGTAAAACAATCATAACTCTGTAATTTTAATTATGCTACCTCATCTGTGATCATGATGCCGGTGAATCACGTTCAGTCTTGCTTCCCTATGGAGTCATGCTCGCTCATGTCCCTATACAATGTGTGCGTGATCACGAGCAACAGGCTGCAGTTCACTTAACGGCCACAGGTGTCATTAATTACAAGGGTTTCTGAATCTTACATACTGCACTTTTAAAGGGATAGTTCTTCCAAAAATGAAAATTCTCTCATTTACTCACCCTCATGCCATCCCAAATGTGTATGACTTTCTTTCTTCTGCAGAACATAAATTATGATTTTAGAAGAATATTTCAGCTTTGTAGGTCCATACAATGCAAGTGAATGGGTGCCAAAATTTTTACGCTCCAAAAAGCACATAAAGGCATCATAACAGTAATCCATATGACTCCAGTGTTTTAATCCATATCTTCAGAAGTTATATGATAGGTGTGGGTGAGAAATGGATCGTAGTTAAACTACAAATCCCTCTCCACTGTCCCTCCCTGAGAGCCCCCCAAAAAGGCTAAATAACTGCCCCATTTTTTATTTAAAAAATCCAGGCTGCCTAGCCTTCTACATGACATCTCCTCAAATGCCGCTACCCTGCCCATCTCTGTGTACCACTCCTGAAAGGATGACCTGTCTGCCGATCATAACACTGGCTAGGACCCAATTGTTTATGTACTTATCCCCTATATTAATGACCGCCCCATCACCTAAAATACAGAGTATGGGGCAAAATGAAATTTGTATGCCCAATACGTCACACATAAAACTCTGAACCCTCAACCAAAATTCTTGGATCTTAACACACCACCAAAAACATGGGTTGTGTCCCCATCTTCTGATTGGCATCGCCAGCAGGTGGGTTTGTCTTTAAGACCAAGCCTATACAATCTAGAGGGGGTCCAATAGAATCGATGTAAAATCTTAAATTGAATAAGGCACCCCTTTGCATCTCTAGATGTAGACTTGATGTTTTTTAGAATCCTAGCCCACACTCCTTCCTCCAACACCAAGTTTAAATCTCCAATACCACGTTTAAATCTCTGTCCCCCAGACTCTGAATTAGTAAGGGAGTAATACACTGATGCCTCATGACCTCTTCCAAAAGCATTAATCACCACTCCCAGAGTATCTGCCACTTTAGGGGGGTGTATGCTACTCCCAAAAATAGTACAGAGCAGATGGCGCAGCTGTAAATACCTAAAAAATTGAGACCTGGGAATCCCAAAATGTTGAACCATATTTTCAAAAGATCTCAACACTCCACTCACATATAGGTCACCGAGAGTATTAACCTCCCTCACAATACACTCTGTCCAGCAGAAAGGGGATTTATTAATACATAACTTTGGGTTCAGTCATATGCTCAAAGCAACATTTAAATAAATGTCAGAATTAAACACTCTGGACACTTTTGTCCATACCGTGTGCGAATGCGAGATAATGGGGTGTAACTTAACTTCTCCGGTTAGTTTGATAGAAAGGCTTTGCAATGATGAAATAGGGGCAAGAATTTCCTGTTCAATACAAAACCAGGGAGGGGCTCTTTCAGGTGGAAGCAACCAATGATCCAAATGTTGTAGACCAAATGCATAATAATAAAATAAAATCTTGGGTAGGCCTAACCCACCTTTGTCAATCGGCCTATGTAACTTATTGAAATGTAATCTGGGACGTTTCCCATTCCAAATGAGGGACTTCGCTATGCTATCAAATTGCTTGAAATAAGATAGGGGGACATCTATAGGGAGAGATTGTAGCAGGTAGTTGAATTTTTTTATACAATTCATTTTAATAACATTAACCTTCCCAAACATCGATAAATGTAATGAAGCCCACCTGCCCACATTGCTCGAACACCTTTTTATTAAAGGGTCAAAAGCGAGCGAGTGTTGGCATTCAGCCTCGACCAGCGCTGCTTCTGCGTGGGCGTGGCCCAGACAGAACACACAGCTCATGTGGCCGTCAGACGTGGGAACAAGTTTCCCACATCTGCACTTGTGCGATGGCATCTTGAAAAAGACGGTCCAGTCAGCGCAAGTGTGGAAATATTTAACTCTTTTAGCTCACCAGAGCACGGCAGGGAAGCGCCGTCCACTGCAGATAAGTGCGATTCAACGGTGAAATCCAGGAGTGAAGGAGATAAATTCTGACTGATGGTGTTATGCCGCCCGCTTATATAGCAAGCTGAGCGCTGCGCTCTCAATGTCATTGGCTGAGCAGACGAGAATGCCATTGGCTCAATTCAGTTGCATCTGAATTGGCGTGATCCAATAGGAGTTCAGAAATCGGAGAAAAGGAGTTTTTCCCATAAGCGTCAGCGACGCGATGTAAGTGACCAAATTGAAAGGGAACCTGAACATCCTCCAGAACCAAACAAACAGAAAAAAGAAAAATGTGTGCATTAACCCTGTGCACGACAGCGACAACTGGCGTCCATCCCTCCAAACTCAAACAGTCCATGCATGCCTACGAGAACCCCCGCGACAACTTTGCCGTTGGTTTACTCAAGTCCGGTGTTTCTATACATATTTTGTGAGGCATAATTACACGGCAAAAGATAATCTATAAAACATACTCCAGCCAATAGGTGGAATAAACACAAAGAGCATGTAGATTCATCCATAAAACTGTCCTGAAGGTGTTTTACTCTACAAAATAAACTCCAGGCGCTAGGCGGAACCAGCACAAAAAAAGTGCTCAGTTTCCTCAAACAGTAAAATGAATGTTCAGTGAGCCAGTCCACTTGGCTACAACGTGAGTACCACAAGATGACATACTCACTCCATTGACTTTATGAAGGACATCGCCTGCTGTGGGCATGTGAATGTTTTACGGCCATCCTTAGCATCTACTTTCAATTTGGCCGGGAATATCAGTGCAAAAGCAAACTTCCGTTGATGTAAAAGTTTCTTGCATTCCTTGAATCGATCACGTTTATCTCTTGTTGAATTCACAAAGTCTGGGAAAAAGAAAATGCTGTGGTTTTTCCAAGAAAGCCTTCCTTTACTCCTTGCCTCGCGTAACACAAGATCTTTATCGGATGATCTCAGAAATTTGGCCAAAATTGATCGGGGCCTGCCTCCCTCCGCAGATCGCTGAGCAGAAACCCTGTGAGCTCGCTCGATTTCCAGCTTATGGCCTGCTATGTTGAGCAGATTCGGAAGGAGCCCATCCAGGAATTTCACCATATCCTGTCCCTCTTCGCCCTCAGGAATTCCGACGATACAGACGTTATTCCGCCGGCTATGGTTCTCCATGTCCTCAAACTTCTCCCAGACATGCTCCAAATCCACCTTGGTCACTAGCGAATTATCAGATAATTCCCTCTCCTATGACTCCAGATAATCGATCCGTTTCTCGATATCCCCCACTCTTGTAACCACCTCCGTGAACTTCGCCTCCATGGCAGTGATCGATCGACATATCACAGCAAGATCCTCCAAGTCAGCAACGACCTTTGTCAGCATTGCCTACATGTTCAGCATCTCTCACCGCATTTCCCGCACCTCCCCAACTAAGACGACTCCCAGGCCCACGGCCTGCTCGGGGGTATAAGCTTGAGCACGTAAGTGTCTTTTGATGTCTCCAGAGCCCGATGATTTTGAATTCTTTGACATATTGTCCTCCTAGAATAGTATGGAAAAAAGTGTATCGAATCTTATGTCATTAAAAGTGTTAAAACTAGCAAAGTGCGCAGAGCTCGCCGTTCAAATGTCCGATCCTCTTATGGCGTCACGTGACTCCCCGTGATTTTTGGAGCTTAAACATTTTGGCACCCATTCACTTGCATTGTATGGACCAAAACAGTTGAGACATTCTTCTAAAAATCTTCATTTGAGTTCAGCAGATGAAAGAAAGTCATACACATCTGGGATGGCATAAGTGTGAGTAAATGAAGAGAGAATTTTCATTTTTTGGGTGAACTATTCCTTTAACTAGATTGCGGATGGTTAGTGAATAAGACGCAGGTTTTGCGTTGAAATACCACTAACAAAAATGACGCAATTGTTTATAGAAAAGTTGTTGTTTTTTTACAACATATGGTGAGTGAAAGGAGGTGCTTCACATTCAGAAAATCAGTTTAATAGATTATGTCAAAATTATAATATTTTAAATTGTTGGGAACAGTTGAGAATGTGCCTTCTGTGAATGTCAGAGACGGCTGGCTCTTAGAAAAAGATGCACTGTGATACAAGGTCACTAGATGTGCTTTCTGAATAGCATCAGGCTGGTTTCTCAGGCACAGGTTAAACCTTTTTGAACTACATTGTCCTTTTGATGGTAAAAACCAGTGTATAATTACATATGTGGCAGCTAGGGCATTTCAGAACAAAACTGACACTTCTACATTCTGCACTTTTCTGAGGGAAAATCTTGAATAAAAACTGTGAGTGAGTGCCTGCATAATTGTTCCTTTTCCGAAGCAAAAGTGAATATTTAATTGGTCAAAAAAGTTATTTTGCTCAATGAGAAATCATTATACCCCCCTCCCCCCCACCACCACCACCACACACACACACACACACATACACACACACACACACACACACACACACACACACACACACACACACAAACGACTGTGTGCACACCCACACGCTCAAGCACACTTTAAAGAGCATTTGAACTGACTTCAAAGTAGAAGAAAGGATTCTTTGAGCATCTGCATCGAGTGGCAATGACCCTCCTTCTGTCACACTCACATACACATCTGTGTATGAACTGTGAACATACCCATAAATGTACACACAGGGTGGTCTAACAGATTCGAAGAGTCCTGACCAACATTTTCAGAGGTTAGGAGATGAAATGACTAAATTGTAACAGACACAAGTAGAAGCACACATTCCAGTTTGTGACTAAATTATTTTAGGTTATTTCCAGGAAACAATCAGATTTTACCGAGTTAGGATTTGGATTAAACGGCAGATTATTAAAAGCTCCCTGAGAAAATATTCAACTGATGGCAATATAGGAGCTAAACAAACACTGCAGTGATTCCTGGTATTCACAAATCAGGTCTGAACAACCCGATTTATAAAAGAGATAGAATGAGGAAGAGAAAGAGAGGGAGGATTATCATTCAGAAAAAAATGCTGAAGAGGTACATAGTGCTGGTGTTTGTGTGTGAGTCTCTGAGAATATTTGTAGGACTATATGAGGGACACATTTTTTAAATGAACAAAAATGTCTCAATAAATTCAAACAAATTTCTGAAAATATACTCATAAAATTCTGAAAATATCCTCACAAATGTCTGAAAAAATAAAAAAATAATCAAAACTGTCTGAAAATATCCTTAGTATTTAAAAATAATAATAATAATAATAATATAAACTCAAAACTGTCTGAAAATCATCCTCATCATTACTACCTGGAAATATCCTCAATAATATCTAAAAATAACATCAAAACAGTTTGAAAATATCCTCACAAATGTCACAAAATTTCCTCACATTTTACTGAAATATCGTCACAAATGTCCAAAAATAACATCAAAATTGTCTGAAAATATTCATACAATTTTTGAAAATATCATCATAAATTTCTGGAAATATCCACAGAATGGTCTAAAAATATCCTCACAAATGTCTGAAAATATTCTTACAAATTTCTAAAAATTATCCAAACAAATGTCTGAAAATATCTTCAAGAATTTCTGAAAATATAATCACGAATTTCTGAAAATATCCTCACAAATTTCTAAAGAATATCCAAACAAATATCTGAAAATATCATCAAAACTGTCTGAAAATACCCCCCACCCCCCCCCCAGAAGGGCATAGAGTGAAGTAATGGGGTGGGGTGCAAGTGCGCCTAGGGCGGATGGCAACCGGACAGTGAAATCCATTCCATCCATAAACTCTATTGAGATAAACATCATGTTTTGTATGCTGCGTGTTAGCGCGTGTCATTGTCGCACGCGCGCGCGCTTGTGTGTGTGTGTGTGTGTGTGTGTGTGTATCTCCACCCACTGAGCTAATAAAGAGCTCATTCTGTCCCTGACAATAAGACACAAGACTGCCCTCAAATACACACACACACGCACATGTCATCATCCACCTACAAAGAGAGCTGTTGTAGGACAAGGCCACTGACCCACTCTTTCCACAAGTACACATGCACAAAACACACACACACACACACACACACACACAAACACACACACACACACACGCACACCATGCAATCAATCTTAATCAAATCTCCAAAGAGTGAATAAGGAATCACAGCCAAGCAGATCACAGACACACTTAAAATGATGGCGGATAACAGAGATGCCATTTGACTTTCTGTTAGTACTAGAGGTTGGGGCAATTGATATTTTAAAGTATTGTATACTATTGTATCACCGGGACCCTGTACATTCAGAACAAAAGGGGAAAGATAGTTTGAGGGAGGAAAAATAGGGCACTTGATGCCTTCTAATTGATCACATTATTAAATTGGCACCAAGGTGGGTTTGCAAAGGAAAAAATATTAACATCACTGTGGATTAAAAAAAAAAAAAAGGCCTTTAGTGAGTTCTGTAGTTGAGCTTGTCCCAGTATGGGACAGTTTTGATGAATGTGGGATGTGATTTGGTAAGAGAGGGAATGTTAAGCTGGGTGTCCGTTGTGTGCTGAGCCAGACGGGAAATGTGGAATATTTCTGTTCTGATGTCCTATGGAACATCACCAGCAGACAATAGAATTCCATTTTTGTGGAATTTCCACATGCGTGTGTGGCAGGAAAGTGATGAGCCGAAGTCCCAGCGGGCCGTCCACAGGAGAACATTATTTTTAACAACACCCTAACTCTGCCAACATCAAGTCAAATTCCAGTCAGGATTAGAGCATTAGTCCAGATTTCAATACATGCCATAGAGTGGCCAAGAAATGTCTGAAAAGAAGCATTTGTCCTGGAATAATGGGATGTCAGAAGCATGCAGGGTTGAATGTGAAAGCCCTGTTATGAGTTCTGAAGTGTCAGATTTAAGGTATGAATCAGATGGAATAGAGTGTGGGATTGAGGGGTAGGGAGGCGGTGTAGATGTGGAGGAATGGTGATGAGTCACTGACATCATGAAAGAGAATGGAGGAGAGAAGAGGAGGCAATAAGACAGAAGGGAAAGGAAAGAACGAAAGGAACAAAATGAGACAGGAAAGAAGTGAGGAGAGAGAAGAAAGGATAATAGATGTTAGAGTAGAAAGCATATTTAATTTGATGATAATGACAATATTGCTGGAATCTAAGAAGTGTGTTCAATATGTCGTACTGTCATAAAGAAATGTTGCGTGTTCAAAACAAGTTGGCATTTCTGGCATGCTATTAATTTTCACAAAAAATAATTTTGACTCAATCCTTTAGTTTGAAATCAGTAATGCACTTACTATGGGGTATAGCATTGCCCTTGAATAGGAAAATACACTGTTTTGAAAGAAAAACCACAAAACTTGAACATCATTTGCGTTGAAGGCATAGTTTCCCCAAAAATGAAAATTCTCTTATCATTTACACAGCCTCATGCCATCCCAGATGTGTTATGACTTTCTTTCTTCGGCAGAACACAAATTACATTTTTTATAAGAATATCTCAGCTCTGTAGGTCCACATAATGCAAGTGAATGGTGACCAAAACTTTGAAGCTCCAAAAAGCACATAAAGACAGCATAAAAGTAATTCATAAGACTCCAGGGAATTAATCCATGTCTTCTGAAGTGATCTAATCGATTTTGGATGAGAACATACCAAAATATAACTCCTTTCTCATTGTAAATCTGGACATTGGCATCAAGCCATCTAGCGCTCTGTGCATGCGTCAAGCACTATGAGACTGCAATAGCAAGAAACAGAGTGAAAAACAAGTTATATTTTGGTCCGTTATAAACTGTTTAGATCGCTACAAAAGACATGGATAAAACCGCTAGAGTTTTATGGACTATGTAATTTTAGCATTGTATGGACCTACAGAGCTGAGATATTCTAAAAATATTTGTTTGTGTTCAGCAGAAAAAAGAAAGTCATTCACATCTGGGATGACATGAGGGTGAGTAAATGATTTTTGGGTGAACTATTTCTTTAACATTAGACAAGTGGGATAAAAATCGCTTACACTGTCTGTGCAGAGTTGTATCCAATATTTCAACTCCTGTCATGACCATGTAAAGCTGGTAATCCCTATACATTTTGCATGATTAATGCAAAATTTCCAGAAAGGAACGGTTTACATAGAGAAAAAAAAAATCTACCCAAAGGATAGATGTGAATCCACCCAAAGGATGGATGTGAATCCACCCTTCATCTGCCTGGAACAGTAGTTCCACCACTAAAAGTACTATTTACACTTTACAGCTCAAATAACATGCATTTAGTACAGAAGAATACAAGTGCTTTAACAAAACCATGAACTCCACATTTCTGTTTTTCAACCCTCCAGATTGCCTTGCCCCTTAGACTTCCACTGTAAATAAATGACTGTAAAATACCCTTTACTCAGACTATCATGTCCTCACCAGGCACAACGAGATAAAGCGACAAGCTTTAAAAACTAGAGTTTTTGTCCTAACGAGCTGGGACTGTCACAAGCGACAAGACATGTTGGACAGAAATGAGAGGTATAAGAAAAGAGAGAAGAGCTGCAGGAATGTGAAGTAATATAGGACTGCTTGACCTTCTGACAGGGGCAATGCAAATATCCATAGTCCAGATCACAGAGAGGAACTCATGCTGAGAATGATCAAAGGATAATCTCTCTATGTGACAGCAAATGATGTTCCACCCCAGACCAACAATTACCAAGGTCCTGATTTCAAAACTCAAACGCTCACATTGTGAAACTCTGTGTCAGTGCCTGCTTGTGTGTGTGAGACGGGAAAAGTCTGGGATAAATCACATAAAATTAAGGCATCAATAGCTTTGCTTCACAGTTAGACTTTTCCAAACACAACACATGAGGGAAAAAACGAATTTATTTGTACAGGGCACACACAATCACAGGCATATTCTCAGTAGTAATAAAAGATTGACGTGGAAGAGAGATTATATAATATGTCTTGATATTTATTTGATACAATGTATCTCAATATTCATATATTTGCTCTAAAATACAGCAAGAACCATAATTTTTAATAAACCAAAGCCACTATTGTCAAGATTCAAAATGTTTAATGCAAGAAGAAAAAATACATAAATAAATAAAATACAGCAAATATCTAGTATAAAAAATAAAGGCATGTTTTCCACTAAATGAATGCAAAGAATAAATATATTTACTCATTTACATGATGCCAATATTCAAGCTACCAATATACACTTTCTAATAAAACATTTTAATACTTTTATAATTCATGTGGATACTTCCATGAACATTTTTAAATGATAACACAAACAAATCATTGAATCAGAGTTAAGAAATTATTCAGTGGTATGGACAGTTTGAACTGATTCACTGAAATGAATTGAACTTAGCAACTCTCTGCCTTAATGCTCTCATACTTGCAAAGTAACAATGCAAGAAAAGATGGTAAAACTAGTCTATCATAGTCTATAAAACCTAATGGCCAATTAAAAAGCTAATTAAAATCATTGCAATCTTCAGAGCGTGAATGTCCAACATAAAGTTTGCCCAGCCAAGGTGACGTCATATGCCTGTGAACAGTTTGATGCTTCCTATTTGCAAGAGAATACATTTAAGATGAAAAATGGAATCTGTTAAAAACAGAGCTAAAAATAGAAAAGGGGAGAAATTCAGAGAAAGAAAGAGTATAACTTGGATTATCCAACATTAGTGGTGGAGCTTTTAAGACAGTGTTTATTTCCTTTGGATAACTGATGTAAAAACAGACTAACACACACTCACACTTATTCCCTCACTATGCTACAAACATGGGATCTCTTCAATGTTTGCAATCATGCAATCTCTTAAATCACTTTGTTGTCATAATCTAACGAAAGCACCAACTGTCTCCATACTGCACTAGATTACATGATGTGATTCCTTAGGTACATTCCCTTAACACATCACTGCAAATTACACCCAACTGCTACACAGAGGCCTCTCAACTAATACTGATCAATACTAGACAATAGAAATAAAAATACTAACAAATAATAGTAATCTAGCAAATGTGTTTGAATTAACATAAAGACCCTGTGAAATCGCTCGACACGCTCAGTTTTCTTTCCTGTGTTGATGTATTTCCTATGATCGGCTGATCGGTTAAAGGTGGTGTTAGTAATTCAAGATTGAATATATGATTGATTTCATCCAGCGCTGACCCCTTGTGTGGTGTAATTCAGCTGACTTATAGTGAGTCCTGAGAGGACTCTAAAATATAGACAAAGTGGATCACTCTCCATCCACTTTGGGATCAGCACTGATCTGTTAAAGAGGGTGAGTCAGGGATGAAAATAAAGGTATGAATGAATAAATGCAGATCAGGTCAGAAAATAGAGTGAAGGCTAAAACCGTCGGCTGCTCCCCTGCCAGCCGGCACTTAGAATACATTCACCTGTCTGTCCTCTAATAAGATGAGCTCCTGCACAGGTAAATGCACTGGGATTACAGAGTGATCAGACTCCACACAGTCATAGCTCTCCAGCGGCAGGGTCAATCCCATTACACCACACCACACAAGAGCCGCTCAGTTTGCCTGCCTCTGTTGCTCTACATTTAGATTAAGCAGAAATAGGCCTTAGTCTTTATTGGTCAAACTAAAACTGTGCTCAGGATTTCAGTTTTTAAATAGTGAATGATTAAGGGGTTGGATGTGCTTAAGATAGACCAGGTTTTGTAATGATCAGCTTGTTCGGATGCAATGAGGTGGTGTGGCTTAGGAGTGATAGTTTTGGCCTTGTAACCGAATCTCAAAAATGGTGATCCATAACCTAAAAACCAGGTTGCTCAAGAGGGATTGTGCCTGAAATAATTGTACCATAGATTACTTTTTCCAGATTGAATTACTAAATGACTTGCATATGAAGTGAATATTAATAGGCATGCTGTAAAATGCAGGGATAAAGAGACAAAAAGACAGGGAGAACCCTGCCGAAAAGACCAGCTTAGACCAGTACGAATTTCCAAGCTGGTTTATGCTGGTTTGGTGCTGGTCTAGCTTGTGGACCAGCATAACCATGCTGTTTGACCTTAAGACTCAGTGAAGATGGTTAACTAGCATGATCTTTCTGGTGATGCTGAGCAAAAATGTTTAGCTGGTACAGCTACACTGTAAAAAGTGGTAACCTGCAATTGTTTCCTTTAGGAGCTATTTCTACCTTATATAACCCTTTATAAAGTGCTTTGTTGGTGTAACCTTATGTAGCACTGTATGTTTAGTCAGAAAAATAAATCGTACTTTTCTGACTATAATAAAGCTAATTTAGATTCATTTTTAGGATGACATTTATACAGTGCAATTAAAGGGATAGTTCACCCAAAAATGAAAATTCTCTTATTATTTACTCATTCTCATGCCAACTCAGATGAGTATGACTTTCTTTCTTCTGCTGAACATAAAGGAAGATTTTTAGAAGAATATCTCAGCTCTGTTGGTCCAAACAATTAAAGTGAATGATGACCAAAACTCTGAAGGTTCAAAAAGCACATAAAGGCAGCAAAAGTAATCCATAAGACTCCAGTAGTTAAATCCATGTCTTCTGAAGTCATTTGTTAGGTGTGGGTGAGAAACGGATCACTATTTAAGTACTTTTTACTATAAATCTCCAGTTTCACTCCCACATCCTTCTTCTTTAGTTTTTCTTCATGCATATTGCCACCTACTGGTCTGAGCTGGTCAAAGGTGGAGATTTATAGTGAAAAACCTGCTGGTCACCATTCACTTTCATTATATGGACCTACAGAGCTGAAATATTCTCCTAAATATCTTAATTTGTGTTCAGCATAAGAAAGAAAGTCACACACATCTGGGATGGCCTGAGGGTGAGTAAACGATGGAAGAATTTTCATTTTTGGGGTGAACAATCCTTGTAAGAATCCTGATGTGGACACCAGCAAACCAGCATCCTATGCTGGGAACCACCATCCAAAACATTCACTGATTATATATTTTTTTAGCAGAGAAGACAGCGAGTCTTGTGAGAATCTTACCTGAGCGCTCGACTGAGTTTGTCGTAGTTCATCTGAGGTTTGCACTTGCGGGCGCCCCACAGCCTGGCCACCTCATCAGGGTCTTTGATCACGAACTCTCCGTAGTCCCCCTGCCAGGCAATCACATCATGATACTCCTCCTTCCTCAGCAGCTCCAGGATGAAGTGCCACAGCTGGATCTGTCTGGAGCCAGGACTGGACTCGGGTTTATAGGCCCAGTCTGGGAACGCAAACCCTGCAGATACAGAGAGATAGGAGGAGGAGGGAGAGATCAGACGCTGCTTGATCTACCCAGACGCAGAGTGTGGGGATTTTTGGGTGATGAGTTTTCCAAGCAACTATTTAAATAATCAGTCAGTAATAAAGAAGAAATAAATATTTAAGAGCAGTGAGTCTATTTTTCTAGTCAAAAATGTGTAAATAACAGCATAACAGATAGCAGCAGGTCTATTAGGTAGCATTTGTACTGCAAAACCTAATGTACAGATCAAATATTTTGAAACAAATCATTCCTTTGTAACTCTTACATTCATCTATGACAAGCAAACTGTTTATATTAATAATTTGCTAAGATAGGCGTTTTACAAAAGAAAAGTGCATTTAACTGTTAACACATTTCACAGAGCAAGCACGCATGCTCATACACACATTATGTTCAAAAGCAGTCACCTGCCAGTTACGTACCAAATTAAATTTCTTCATATTACGGATAATGTAGAAAAAACAGTATTGTAAATTTTTTTTGGTGTCTTCCGTTCCAGGGCATTTTGATACAGTTCAATCCTTTGCTTCACTTGCGCTTTTGGGGGGTGGGCAAAGCCCACCTCAGCACCCCCTAGATCCGGTCCTTAGAACATTCCATTACTTTGATTACACATTTCTAAAATAATATTTATGTGGGATACATTTAAAATATGAATTATGATCATATGTACACCTGGGTGTTTCTGTGACAGCTATAATACACATTATTTTGAATTTGTTGAGCGGGAAAACAAAATTTATTAGAGAAAATGTTTATGAAAGTAAGTTAAAATTAATTTGTAATGTGATTACTTTCCCATGAAGTAATAGGTAATCATGTTACAATTTTTAGATAAGTATTTAGTCATTTGTAGCAGTTTACTATTTTTGAGTAACTTACCCAACACTGGTCGGGACTCAATATAACTAGTTCTCCATCTTTTCTACTGAACACAGTATTTTTCTTAAGAAAGCAAGCAACACAGATTTACAGTATCAACCATAATTTCCTTTATCAATCATTACAAACAAAATTATTATCGGTTTTTGTTTTTGCCTTCTATATCGGCGCATCTCATATTATTGGTCCTTTTGGGTCAGTTGAAGGTCAGGCACACACAGACCCCGTTTACACCTGGTATTAAGATGCGTCTTGGATGATCTGATCGCGTGGTCAGGCGAGATACATCACTGTTTACACCTGGTTGCATCTCCTGTGACCACTTGTGTTCAGATTTTGAGGGGAGGGTCTCTGATTTCATGATGACATTTATCAATCACTATGTAACTGTGTTACTTCATGATATTAAGAAGAGTTTAGAAGTCAGAAAAATACGAAAAAACTGCACGCTGTTTCTCCCAGATGCAGCTGAAATGTAATCTAATCACAACCTCAACATTTTGAGCAAATATTTCTGTTATATTAGTGGATTTTCTGTATTAAAGGCATTTCAGATGTGTGTGCTTGTCATCTGTGTCCCTGCATATTGATTTCAGACACACTGAAATAGATCCATAAAGTTTGTGTGCTTGTGTATGTATCTGCTTTTTCTAAATTTTCCGATTGGACAGTTATTTCCTTTTAAAGCCGCTCGTAACTGTCTAAGTTTAAACTTGTGCTTTAGCACAGCGGTTGGTTATGTCCCTATTTAGATGATTAAGTAAACATGTGTGCACTGGGGAAGGGGGACTGGTAGGACTGTAAAGAGGATCAGCTGTGGAGGAATCCTCCACCCCTTACATCACTCTGAGCCGTTACCCTATCCAACCTTCACCAGCTTCAACCTTACCTGACCCTCCCTGACCTCACTTCACCCTTTTGCACCCTCTGTGACTGGGTAACCTCTATCCTCACTGCTGTCCTTTCAAATTATTTGCCTTGTCTTAAAACAACGAACAACTTTCACACATCACACTATGTGTTGGATTGAGAGTGAGATTGCAGGTGATCCTTTGACCCCATTTACACCTGGTATTAAGATGCATTTCGGGTGATCTGATCACAAGTGGTCAGCATTAAATACAAGTCTAATCAGGGTCTAAAACGTTTTGATCAGATCACAAAAACCACATATGAATGTAGTCAAAAACTTATGTGGCCACATTGTATTTGAGGTGTAAACGCTAGGGATGGGTGGATCGATCCTAAAGTATCGATACTTCCGATACTGATGTTGTATCAAAAATATTGATCCTCACACAAGAAAATCGATTCTAAATTTTTTTTTTAAAACTAGGGATATTATTTGGTTACCATAAACATGAACAATAATCATAAGCCTCAAAGTGAAATAAAAAGGATTAGGCTATATTAGCAAATACTTGTGCAGGATGGGAACAATTTCTTCTGCTCATCTTAACATGCATGCTGAAAGACACAAGCGCTTGCGCCATCACAAGGCTCATTCAAACAAGAACGAAATCAGTAAATTTACTTCTGGAGTAAATTCACACTAAAATAACAACATATCTAAAGGTGACATTTCTTATAATGAGTTTGCGGGTAATTGTTGTTAATAAAAAAATAATTAAAATAGTTAACCATGGTTTTACTAAAGTAATATTGTAGCAACCATGGTTAATTGTGTGGTAACTATGGTTTAACTAAATACCATGGTTAAGTCTAATAATTTTCTGTTTAGGCTCACAAATGTAAAAAGAAATAATAATAATGACTTGAATTATGACTAAAAATAATATTTTAAATTACCCATTTTCTCCCAAGAAATCGCAAAAAAATCAATTTAATAGAAGTATCAGTATTGGCATCGGTATAGACGATATTGGACTTGAAATTATTGGTATCAGATCGAAAAGAAAATAAGTGGTATCGCCCATCCTTAGTAAATGCTAATCCGTCCTGAATATGTCCCGGGACAGCAGTGAAGTACAACCCCTCACCTGTCAATTGCTTTTTATATATAGCTGATTAGAATTACTATAGACTAAGCATAACCCACACCCTACTTAGATTTATATAACGTTTTTGCAAATGAGGACAGTTGAAAATGTACACAAATGAAAATTTTGTTCGATTTAGCACACTTTTGGGGAAAAATCTGTCCCCAAAGTATAGTTAAGAAATTACACACACACAGACAGTAATTCAATCTCAACAGAATCCTCACAGAAGAGTGCATAACATCAAAACTGGCACACAAAGATGTTCTCACTAGATATGGTAAGAGAATTTAGGCAACACATAAATAAACATCCACAAACAGCTTACAGTGAAATCAAATCAAGTGTTCTTACTGTGCTGGGTATCTGAGAAAGCCCTTGCCGCTTTTTAAAATGCAATGTTCTTTAATGGAGAGCTACATTGGGTTTAGCTGCACTAAACCTGCATTTCATCATCTAATTAATTCATACTGTACAAAATGCATCTTTACTGCTCTGTGGAAGCTCTCTAAAACAATTCTTATTTACAAACCAGGGGACTCTGCTATCAAAATGTTTGAAATGGGTTTTAAGCAATCAACTGTTTAACTAGACTATGTAGACTTTGAAATCATCCTTAAATCAGGTTCCATTTTGTCTTTATTAATAATTATCCAAAGCATGTTACTCAACAACTTTTAATAGTCATGACTCTTTGTAGAAAGCAAACTAACCACTTCCTCTTGATGACTCATCAGATCTTAATTACAAACTCAATCGGCTGCTTTTCCTGTTTCTACCTGTCAACAACCTGAACGACGTTGTTTTTCTTTTTGTTCTGAGAGATGCAGTTAATAAATGAATGGCCTTCACACCTGGATTGTCAAGACATTTATCATTTTACCTTTTGCAAATAAACAGAAAGGTAAAAGGAATAGTTCATCCACAAACGGAAATTATGTCATCATTTACTCACCCTCATGTTGTTCCAAAACAGTACACTTCCTTCCTTCCGTGAAACACAAAAAGTGATGCAGAATGACAAGGCTAACATTCTGCCAAACATCTTATGTGTTCCACGGAAGAAAGAAAGCCATACGAGTTTGGATCAACATGAGGGTGAGTAGATGATGACAGAATTTGTACTTTTGGGGGAACAATCCCTTTATCACTTTATTTTAGTGTCTGTGTTACTCTTGTTGCATGTTACTATTATTGATTAGCATAGTAATAACAAAACCAATATTCAAGTACCAGCAGCTTTGCAAAATAATTACACAGTAAGTACAAGTAGTTCATTAGTATTATATAGGGGTGGGCGATATGACCAAAATCTTATATCACGATATCACTAATCTTATAATGAATGATATATAATGATATATATCATAATATAGTTAGATGTTTCAATACATAAATAAATAAATACAAATTGGTTTATAAATGAAATATATTGTAATGCTGAATTTTGAAAAATCCAGTCATTTAATTAATACTTTATATAAGAAAACTACTTCCTCTTATATAATTTTCTCTTTATTTTGAACTTGACAAACATAGTCAGAGAAAAATAATAATACTAATAATAAATTGGTGTAAATCAAAAAGTGGTAATCAACCTTACCACAATGCTAAATTTTACATTTCAGTCTAATGTTGTTGACTAGTATTATTATAATACAACTTTCCCCAAGAAACTTGACATCTTCTGAAAGCAATGCACAAAGGAAATAATTCATGAGTAAAAAATATCCTTCCTATCCTTGATAAAAAAAATAATAATAATGTTTATTTAATATAGCGCCTTTCTTGAACCCAAGGTCGCTTTACCTGAGAGCAAATACATGAAATACAGCAAATGGACAGATAACACATACATTCCAAAAAAAAAAAAATAATAGAAATAAAAATAAAATCCCTAACATGCAGCCAAAAAAATCACTTTATTAAGCTCTTTAAATAATCTCTGTAGACAATATTTGAATATCTGAAAGCATAGCTGGTTTGTTTTATAATATCTAACATCATTCCAACTGAATTTTATTAAGAGTGACGAGGTGTAGTTTAAAAAACCTGCATGACAGATGACACATGTTGGCGCATGACACATCGTTTTCCTTGTCAGTGTTGGTTAGAATGTCAGGCTGTCTTGCCGTTTGAGATGTTTGACTTCCTCCATAGCACTTTAAGGTTAAAAACTCAAAACTCAGTAGAATTCAAATGGGCACACAAGTTTTGAAGTTGTGCCGCAATAGAGAGAAACCGGACTGAGTAGCGACAGTGATCACACGCTCTGCGTTCTCCTGTCTGTGGAGCACAATCTGGAAGCCTGCTGGAGTAGACTCGTGTGTGACAATCACATGATACACAGTTTGTTTGAGATAAGAAGCATATTTAGAATGTGAGAAGAATGTCATTGAATTTGCTTCGGCGGCCCGAAATTTCGTTTGGGCGGCCGCTGAAAAATTGCCAGTACCTGAAAAACCCTGTTTCTTCAATTCTCCCAGTCTCACGTGAAGCCGCCCCACCTTCCTTCTCCATTTCTCTGACAGAATGTGTACCGCATACGTTTTAGGTGAATAGAATGAGGTGCACAATTCTAGCCATGCGGTGGCGATTTTGCGTTACAGTCGATAATCTAAAATGTATAACAGTTGCCAAATTTCTACCGGTTTATCATGTCTACCGGTATATCGCCCACCCCTAGTATTACCAATGTAAATACACAATAACACTGTAAAATAAAGTGTGACCACAGAAAGAATTGCACTAAAAGGCAGCACACTCTGTAACCACTACGGTCTCTCTGAATATGACACACACACACTCTCTCTCTTAGAGGGCACATCTGATTGCTCCTTTAAGAGGTCAAATGTACTATGCACCAGAGAGTGAAGTATGACTTCAGAAACTGCAGACAGGGATCTGGTTTCACAGCTCACATTCTCTCACTTACACACACACACACACACACACGTGCACACACATGAAAAGGATCCTTGCTAAGAAGTCTGAGCCAAATTCAATATGTCTGTCAAACTCCCTGATGAACAATGAAGAGGAGACTCCATGAGTCACAAACACACACACACACACACACACACACACACACACCAATGGGCACAAACATATACAGTTACTGCTCAATACAAACACACACATACTGAGCCACATTCAGATCTACACAGCCTATGACAATCATGCATATAATTCAACTCATTGAAACATCCTGATTCAGGTTTGGATCTCAATGAATCGCCACTGCCAGTCTACACATTTGTGTGTGTATGTGTGTGTCTCAGGGTGGGCGGCTGTTACATATGCACTGAAACCCTTATGACAATGAGCTTATGTGTTAGGATGAAACTTCTTCAGGCACTGTGTGTTAGTCACATTACTGGCGATAAGAGAGGGTTCCAGCATCAATGCTTTGTTATGGCCAATCTTTCACACTCGCATCATCTCCCTTCCCACCTCTGTGAGATAAAACACCAGAATTTCTCAGATATACATGCACCCATACATACAAATACACATAGCTTCATTGGAACATACATATACTGTGATGGATGAATGCATGGAGGGATGTATGGATGGGTGGATGGATGTGGATTTGGAGTTGTGTCTTAATGGCATGCTGTGTTGTGTGAGAGTGTATGACCTCATCCCCCCCACCCTACTTAACCTTTGTGACCCCCCCCCCCCCCCACTCAGGGGGAGACACTAGATCCCCATTACAGAGGAGAGAAGGCAGACCCACAAACTCACACACACCACATCAATTATGCAACAACCTGACCGCCTTGAGAATGTGTGTAGGGAGATACTCTCTGTTCTGGGATACTGGAGTGCGAGTGTCTCCGTGCGAGAGTTAAAAAGCACTTTCCATGAATATGGTACAGTTTGGTTTCATGTTTTTGTTGCGAGAGCACTTAGATGTGTTAGATAAATTACTTTATGGACAAAAATTAAACAATCATGAAAACACATCTTCTGTATAACTGTCTGTAAACTAAATAGAAGTTCATCAATAACTAAGAAAACAACATTTGGTCGCCAACTAGGTAGCCCCTACTGAGTGTTTGCATTAAACAGACTAAATGATTTAAGCCTTTTAAAAAAGCCCAAATATATTTAATGCTTATTGCTATAAATGTACAAAACAATACAAATCATGGCATTGCATTTTGGTACTCCCCAAAACCTTATATAAATTTAAGTAAAAAATAAAACAGCTTCTACGATTTTTAGTTTGACCTCCTAAGGTTGACGATCAACATTTAATGAAGGTTAAGGACCTCCTTTCACTGACCATTTGTTTAAAAAAAAAAAAAAAAATGACCCTATTTTGTACCCCATTTGTGAAAAGTGCCAAAAAGACAGAGAACTTATAAGAATGTGGAAAACACAGAGCGAGATGTCAAAGAAGGGAGAGACAAGACAAGAAACAGCAGAGAAAAGAGAGAACAAGTAAAAAGAAAGAGGGGGCCTGAGGAGGGAGTGGGAGAGAGGGAAACAATGGAGAGACGGAAAGGGGGATGGGGTGAGAAAGAGAGAGAGAGAGAGAGAGAGAGAGAGAGAGAGAGATGAGATCATAGTTCTTCTAGTAGTCTGTTGTCACTCAGGTCAAATTGCCTCTGTGCGCTCTCTCTCTTTGCTCTCTCTCCGGCATCGATTCCTCTCAAGAATGTAAATCTTGTAGGCACTCCTGCACTTAAGTCTTTACATGGGAAGTATTCAAAGAATTCTGAGCATGTGGGGAAACTACTGCTCTGCTCTGCATAGTGGCATGTCCATACAGAGAGCGAGAGAGATACTCTTAATAACTTCTGAAGTTCTGAAGGAGTTGCTGTCGGGCAGCACAGAGGAAGGATTCAGCTGTTGGCAGGGAAAAAAAGAAAAGAAAGACAGCTCTTCTTCTGTCTCCTCTCTCTTCTCAGATGGAAGCTGCCAGCAAAGAGTTTGGAAAAAGAGGATCGATATATAAATCAAATTCATTAAGATTTAGGAGGATAATGTTCTGTGGCTCTCTCTCTCCAAAATTTTAACAAACTACTGATGCTGCCTTTAAGTCAGGTTGAAATGGTCGTATTTAGGAGATAAATTAACAAGAACACCACCACAATCAGTACATTTACATGTGCAGTTATAATGGAGCTCCAGCTGTTTTTGTGTAGTCGAGCTACCAGCATCTGTCTATCCAAGTATCCATGACACAAAGTAATCAAATATTTGAAGGAAGAACATAAGCTGAGGAAGTGTTGAATACATGCCGTGTATCACCCACAAACAACACATGCTCAGAAATGCCAAGGACAACTGCAGTCTAATTAACATATTTTCAATGCTGGATGAAGTTGAGCTATATCTAGCTTAGGGCTGAAACGATTAATCGACGTTATCGACAATGTCAACAATAAAAAACTGTCGACAAAAATGTTCGTTGTCGAATAGTCGTTTGATGTCATTTAACGTAACATGAGATCACATTAATCTCTAACGATGGCATGCGAGAGGAGCACTGCAGCTCGAGTGCATGATTGAGGAAAGGAAGAAAACACAGCTCACAGTCCAGACGCTCTCCAAACTTTCCAAACAGCTTCAGGTGATGTATATCGCGAAGTATGAGGAAATTATTCAAAAATACAAAATAAGTAAATACTCTCGAAGTGAAATAAAGCGGAGCCGGAGCTCAAGCAAAACTTTCATGTCAGAGCGTCTTTAAAGGAAACACCCCAGTGTTATATCTTTAATGCATCCTTTTTAAAGTTTAAATAATAAGGAAGCAGGTCATGTAAATAAGGACAAACTCTGAAACTGGTATTTCTCTGTGCGGTCAGCGCCTCTTCTGTGAGTCACGTGAAGAGACCCAATCTAAGGGCGAGAGAATGAGACTGCACCACTGATATATAAATAGAACTGGATCGCTGATGCAACGTTAAACTGCCAGCAGGAGGTGAAGCCACCAGAAGTGTTCGAGTGGCCATCTTAGTATGCTCAAACTCTCATAGAGCATCAATGACTGACAGGAGAAAACACCCCCGTTTCACCGTCTCTGACCTGCGGATTTGAAAGTTGCATTTCGCCCTCTAGTGACAATCATGTTTAATGTTTGATTTGCTTGTTGTGGATAATATTCTTTACAACGGAGAAGATATACGCTGATCGTGAAGTCAGAGCATTCACCTGCCCCGGAGTCTGAAAATGTCTGTTTGTATCTTACCTCAGTTTCAGTGAACTTGTTTACATTCAGCTGATCTGTTTGCTGATGAAGTTTGTTAGAGGTGGATACTTTTATATACTGTAGATATACATAACTCGCTCGGGCTTTCAAGAAACAGGAAAAGTTCCCAACTTAAAATAAATAAATAATTGTACATGTGTAGGACGCTTGTGTTGTAGGGATGTACATGCAGATTTCAGATATAAAATCGGTGATTGAATGACTAATGTTTACTCGCTGAAATTAGATGATTTCCTATTAAGTCTAAAGGGACATTGGAATGTTCGGGCATAGCAATATGGCACGCTGTGTCTTCACTGATATGAGGTCATGAGCAATCCAGTTCTATATATATATCAGTGGACTGCACCTGGCTGATGTACACTTTGGCACGTGGATGCACGTCCCTAGCGCACGCTTGCTGCAGCTAGATTATAAAGTGATGGCTTGCGATGTATCGAATCATAATATACTGTATTTGTCAAGGTGTGTATCTTATCGTGAAGAAATCGGCAATTCGCAGCTCTATTAAGAAGAGAAAGTTTGTTTTTTGTGAGTTAAAGATTTGTTGTTGTTTTGGCTTGTGTTCCAATATTAATATCTAAAACTCCTTTAAAACAATGTACATTTACTTTAGGAGCTCTACTGCAGAAGAAAAATGTGTTATATGAGAATGTTGAATATAATATTAAATATTTTAAAATATCTACAAATCCTTAAAACAAGATACATTTTCCTGAAAAGCAATATATAAGATATTTACACTTGCTTTCAGATAATACTGTATATCTTGAATATAAGTATATTTTGTCTTTACTGCACTGGCAGAAGTATGAACAAATGAAAAAATACACTTATATACAAAATATAATTATATTAAAGATACATTCTCTGAAAGCAAGTCTAAATATCTTATATGTTGCTTCTCAGGCAAATGTATCTTGTTTTAAAGATTTTTAGACATTTTTAAATGAAAAACAAGACCAAAAACACTTGATAACAATAGGATTTTTTGCAGTAAATTTATTAAACTTTTTATTAATGTATTATTATTATTATTAAAAAATAATTTCCCCTTTAATTCAGTGAATGTCATTTAGAAGTATTTTTTAAAGATGATTTTGTCCTCTTTATTGTTAGTAAGCATGTTTAATACCACCTTTTAAGTCAAGGCACAAGCTGAATAGTCGGTTAAGAGCTAATGATCAATCGTTGGAATAATCGCCCGAATAGTCAAATAATTGTTCTAATAATTATCCAAATAATTGTTAGCTGCAGACATAATTTAGCTATCGCATTATCTAGGTCTGTTAGTCTGACTTTACAAAAATTGGACTGGTATGATTTCAGTCAGACTAAAGCATTTACATGACATTTTATAAAGACAAATTATTATTTTAGTCTAGGGGGCCCCAAAATAAGGCACCCTGAAATGTTTTGACCGGCCCATGGAACCATGCCTGACACGTATTGACCGGCCCGCACTGGAATCACGAGACTGCTTTGGTGGCTTTTCATGCCTGTAAGACTGATTATATTGTGTAAGCCAATAGCATTCAAATGCAGGCTGTTAAGTTTCATATCATTTGTTTCACCCGTTGAACGAATACGCCCCTTCACTGAAGTTCGAATCGGTTGTTTCGAGTCTGAATGAGATGAGACGTGTCGTTAATGAACGAACTGAATGTACTTATGCACTTTTTGCTAACAAAATGGAGGAGGCAAATTGTTCATTCAATCTCGTTGAGAAAATGGGCTGGATTAATTATGAGTACAATAATAAACTTATTACAATGACATTATTACCATGACATACAGACTTTATTGAAACTCATAATTATTTTTTAGGCTAGTATTGTTGTCTTTTTTTGTATAGCTTGATAAAAAAAAGTCATGCTCAGCAGCCGCACAATTTTATAAATATGCCTTGTTGTCATTTGTGGGGAAACGCTTATGATTTTTAAATAGTCTATTAGTAGAATTGTTGACATGCAAATTTTAATAAATGATAATCAGAATTGTTCCAATCATAAATAACTGCAATTTACACGTTCGAAGAGTAAAAGACGGTCATTTGGCGCCATCTACTGGCGCAAAAGCATAATTTGCAGAAAAGGTCAATGAACTAATCTGAACAAATCTTTTTGGTGAACAGATTCAAAAGACTTGCGTCGCTGAGATGAATCAAAATCCCCACCACTACTGGATAGAGTACCTGTTAAAAGTTATTTGAACCAATGGATGGAGCCACTGATGTAAGATGAAGTAGGCTAAAATGTAACATTTCACACAGATTTTACATTTTTTATCATTAGCCTACAATAGAAAAACATATAGGCTAATGAAAGTTCTGTTGAAATGACTGGACCTTTTTTCAGTCAGAGTGTTTGGGTACCCCTGTTTTAGAAATCTAACTTTTAAAGTGCATCTAAATATCCCAGGACTTTCTTTTAGCTGTAACTTTCTGAATTGGGGGCATGTCTATTAAAGAGACAATAGCAAAAGAAAAATTCCATTGATCATAGCAAGTTGTAATTGTGAACGTTGACTGTACAGTTTAGTTTGTATGCATTTTATGTACATTTTGCCCCAAACTTTTTTTTTTTTAAGATGACAGCCTTGTGTAGAAAAACAACATTTTCCATCATTCTCTGTGGCACCTACAGTGAAAGTTTTTTGCTCTTGCACTTGTGTTAAAATTATTCCTGTCTTTGAAAAAAAGAAAGAAATATTACATTTTTCAACTGTCCAATGTGTCCATTTTATCTCAACCAAAATCACTTGAGCGCAGATCAAATCAGAATCAAGATTTCAAGACTCATAAGCAGAAAGACTTAAAGGCAGCATGAGGCCTTTTCTTCAATTTCCAACAGAACTGAAAAGGATGAGCCGAACTCAGGATGAAAAGGAACTTTATTTCCTGTTATTCTAGTTGCAGTAGATTTTTATGTAACATAATTGGAAAGAGGACACTGGACCTGTGATTGTTCATTGGTCATTTTAACACCTCTGCAGAGACTGTGTGCGAATTTGTATGTAGTGATGTAAACTGATAGAAAACAGCAAAGTGTGAGGAGAAAAGAGAGGGAATGTCAGTGGTTTAACGCTAACAGGTGAGTGTGAGGGCTGATTTTAGCGCAGAAACGGCATTTAAAGTGTGTGTCATGAGTTCATGGTTTAGAGTGAATCTGAGAGTGGGTGTAGATGAGAATTTTGCGACAGATCTCTTCAGTGTGCAGTTTAAACCCACTAACCAAGTGTATTCTACCCTTTTTCCACTAAAACTGTTCTGGGGATCAGCAAAGCTCTTCTACAACCGGGCCGTGTTTGTTACTACAAAACCTGCACACAAACAAACATAGTGTGTTACAGTGTTTCTTTATGAGTCTGACTACTAATTTTGATAGAACGTGCTTTAACATTCAAAGTAATTTAATTGAGCATCTTTATGCTTTCATGAGCTGGCTTTCATGTTTCTGAAATAAATAAAATTCATAGCAGCCAGATCACACTTTCATAATTCTAATTAACCATTTTATTTAGGACAGACATTTGCAGGGGGCCTGGGTAGCTCAGCGAGTATTGATGCTGACTACCACCCCTGGAGTCGCGAGTTCAAATCTAGGGTGTGCTGAGTGACTCCAGCCAGGTCTCCTAAGCAACCAAATTGGCCCGGTTGCTAGGGAGTGTAGAGTCACATGGGGTAACCTCCTTGTGGTCACGATTAGCGGTTCTCGCTCTCAATGGGGCGCGTGGTAAGTTGTGCATGGATCATGGAGAGTAACATGAGCCTCCACATGATGGGAGTCTCCGCGGTGTCATGCACAACAAGCCATGTGATAAGATGAGCGGATTGATGGTCTCAGAAGCGGAGGCAACTGAGACTTGTCCTCTGCCACCCGGATTGAGGAGAGTAGCCGTGCCACCAAGAAGACCTATTAAGTAGTGGGAATTGGCCATTCCAAATTGGAATAAAAAGGGGATAAAAATATAGGACAGACAATTGCTGGAGTAGCTTTGCACTGCAACAAATATAGAAAACAGGGTCCACCACCATCGCCGACACTGCTGGTGGAAAAGGGGGTTTTACTGACAGCAGCAAAAGCACAGAACAGAGAAGATAACAAACTGATGTAATAATGTAACAAAAACGATTAGATAACGAAACAATACTAGAAGAAGTAATCAGAGTCTCTCAGTGAGAACAGTCAAACCATACTCCTTTAAAAATTTCTAAGACAAAGAAAGAGAGAGTGACTATGGAACAGAAAATTAACGTATATCAGAACAGATGAATGAGGATCAACACACACATGAAGAGGTCAGAATGTTATTTTCCACTATAATTACACATACAGACTCACTCACGCACACAAGAGCTGTCCGTGATGTGCCTTGGAGAACTTCGAAATAAGACTGGGGGTGTTAGTGGTGGTGGCCTTGAAGCTCCAAAAATAGAAGCAAACACACTGGGGTTATTGTTTGAGAAAGGGAGTGAGAAAGAGGGAGAAAGGGAGGGGGAACGACAGAAAGAGGTAGAGAGAAAGGTGGGGAGGATCAATTGAAGAAGGTGAAAGGATGAAATGAAAAGTTACGGGCTTTCACACTTTAACTTTCTCACAGTGTGAACTTTCTTCTTGCACACTCCAGTACTTCTCCAAACAGTTACAGCTCTTTCCAGGAACCTCTCAAGGGAGAGAAAGAGGGTGGAGGGGAATGCTATGAAAATACCAAGCGTTTGCATAATTTCTCTCTACTTTCTTGACACAAAAAAGCCACCTGCACTCAGTGTGTGTGTGCACGCAGAGAAAACAATTACTTCCTTGGAAAGTCCACCAGAAAAATCTGTAGGAAGAGTTTACCCAAAAGTCATTTACTCACTTTTATGTCAACACATGAGGGTGAGCAAAAGATGATAGATTTTTCATTTTTGGGTACAATATTCCTTTAAGCATCTAAGCATGTCATTCTTCACACACACTCTTTCACACTCCTTGTATATGAGTGTTGAATATGTGCAAAATATTAGTACACACAGAGGAGAGGAGGATAGTCTCTGAGCTTGGAGTATATTTGCCTTCATATCCTCCGCTCATTACCCTTCAGTCCTTTTAGCGCTCTCTCTCTCTCTCTCTCTCTCTGAACATCACTTATTCACTGACAAATTCCCTAGACAAGAGCCACTCGTTCCCTATCGCTCTCTCTATCTTTTAAATTACCTTTTAAAACTTCTCAAACTCCTGAAGTTAAACACTTATATTCTTTTTTTCTCGTATTTTCTTTTTCAAATGCACACCCGCACACACACACCCGCGTGTACACACACGCGCACACCCACACACGTGCACACACATGCACACACACACACGTACACACACGCACGCACGCACACACACACAGGCTCTCTCCAGTTAGTGTTAAAGTTCCAACAGGTAGGTGAGAAAATGAGAGTTCAGCCCTCCCACCTAAACACATTACTGGGTGTGAGTGTTTGTATTAGTTTGTGTGTTGACCACCCACCCCTGCTTAACCTTTTTCACAAGGTCACAGTGCTGATATACCCTGACTGTGTCAAACATAGCGGTTGTGGAAAATGGATATGTGATGGATATGTAAGTTATACTCTAATTTACCACTTAAGACAGTATTGGTTTTCGGCAAGAACCACTATATTTTTGTTTCGCTTTTCAAATGAATATTTTTTTTGGGAAAAAAAAGAGATTGACCATCACGCAGAGGAAATTCATGAGAAGACAAAATGTACTGCGACATTACGTCAGCAAACATGTAATTATTTCTATTTGAAAAAACTGCAGACTCAAAGCGAACTCAGAATATACTGTAGATCTATAACTTTTTATTTCTTAAAGCTGTTAAAGTCTTTTTTTAAAACAGGAGTTAAAATACTTTCTCCTACCCCAGCTTAATATGCAGTGATAACTATAAGTAAGCGATTCGTAGGTTAATTTTCTTGAAAACTGTAAACACTGGGTCTTTGTGGCACTATAAAAATTGCCTTGATTGTTTTGAGCGGCCCATCCAGCCTTACACAACAATACTAACTCAACCAATGGCGTGAGCTGTTTTGAAAACAATGTTTATTTTTGCAGTTCTGTTCGGTGGCACTAGTGGTGCAGAATTATACTTAAGCTTTAAGGATGTCCGAAAAATCCTCCGTACAGCTGGACTGCAAGGGTTTTCGTGTAATGATAAAAATGCTGAAACCAATTTATGCTTTTTACTGACACTGACACGCCCTTTGCTCTAGGCTACTTCTATGGCTCTATGATGAATTCAAGCAGGATGTTCAGTACTTGTTGCCCACATTTTTTGTTATGTTTAAGATTGCAATACACTAAACATAAAAGAAAAAAAATCACAATATTATCATATTGAGAAGCAGATATCAATTTAATTACCTCGTCAAGCTCCTCCAAGGTTATCTCAGAATCAAGATAATTTTTTTGTCATCAGCTTAGGGAGTTCTTTTTTTTATTTTTTTTATTTTTTTATTTGGCATTCCAAATGAAAAAAAAAAAAAATGTGCTTTTAAGTCCTTGTGGTCACATAGTGATTCACCTCAGTCTGGGTGGTGGAGGATGAATCCAAGTTGCCTCCACGTCTGAGACAGTCAACCTGCGCATCTTATCACGTGGCTTGTTGAGCGCGTTGCCACAGAGACATAGCGTGTGTGGAGGCTTCACGCCATCCACCGCGGCAACCACGCTCAACTCACCACACACCCCACTGAGAACTAACCACATTATTGTGACCACAGGGTGTTTACCCCATGTGACTCTACCCTCCCTAGCAACCGGGCCAATTTGGTTGCTTCGGAGACCTGGCTGGAGTCACTCTGCACACCCTGGGATTCGAACTAGCGAGTTAGCGAACTCCAGGGGTGGTAGACAGCGTATTTTACCACTGAGCTACCCAGGCTCCTTTAAAAGCATTATTAATATCAGTGGCTAAGGTAAATATTTCACCACCAGCAGATTTCACTGAGGGAATGATAGAAAAAGACTCTCTCTCATAAGCAACCAAATTGGCCCGGTTGCTGGGGGGATAGAGTCACATGGGGTAACCTCCTCGTGGTCGTTCGTTCTCAGTGGGGCACATGGTGAGTTGAGCGTGGATGCCGCGGTGGATGGTGTGAAGCCTCCACACGCGCTATGTCTCCGTGGCCGCTCAACAAGCCACGTGATAAGATGCGCGGGTTGACGGTCTCAGACACGGAGGCAACTGGGATTCGTCCTCTGCCACCCGGATTGAGGCGAATCACTACGCGACCACGAGGACTTAAAAGCACATTGGGAATTGGGCATTCCAAATTAAAAAAAAAAAAAAGACTCTCTCTGTTTTAAATATCTAGCCAAAAGCTTCCCTGCTTTGTCCTCTGACTCAAAGTATGACTGTCTTGCCCTGAATAGCCAAAACTCCACCTTCCGCAACAAAATAGTATTATATCTGTATTTAAATCGGAAATTGATCAGTCTGAGGCCATCAGACGACATTTGGCGCTTCAGCTCTACCTCTGCACTTTTAATATTCCCTTCCAACTCCACGAGTTCTCGTGCTTTGGATTTTTTAAGAATGAGGCATACTGTATGATCCGACCCCTAATAACCGCCTTAAAAGCCCACAGAGGATACTGAGGACCAGTTGGTCTCCATATAAACATTGATTTCAGCCTTTAACATTTGTTGGAAATCAGGATTTTGCAAGAGGGATACATTAAAGCAGCAACTATATGATTTCTTTTTCTCCATATGTGGCAACACCTCTAAATTCACCAGGGCATGATTTGAGACTAAGATGTTTCCAACTGAACAATCAACAACAGATGAAATGAGGGACTTAGATATAAAACAAAAATCTATTCTAGAATAAATTTTATGGACTGATTAAAAAAATGTATAGTCCCTCCCAGATGGGTTTAAAAGTCTCCAAATATCTGTAAGACCAAGATTTTTACACATCCTGTGAAGCATCAATGTTGCTCTAGGGGGCTTACACACTTTTGCTATGATCAAGGACTGAATCCATCAACAGATTAAAGTCTCCTCCCAATATTATATCATGAGGGGTGCCAATGGCTTGCAACATTGCTTCAAGATCTATAAAAAAAGCCCTGATCATCAGCGTTAGGTGTGTAAATATTAGCCAAAATCAACCGTTGCCCCTGAATTTCTGCTAAAACAATAATGACTCTTCCCAATTTATCTTTACTCTGTTTGAGACATTTGAATTGTAGATGTTTAATTATCAATGTAATGACTCCCCTGCCCTTACTTGAGCCAGCACTAAAGAAAACATGTCCACCCCATATCTTCCCAAATTTTTCAGCTTCCTGCATGGAAAGAAGTGTTTCTTGAAGAAACACTATATCATATTTCTTACACTTAAGAAAATAAATAACCTTCCTTCTTTTTATGGGGTGCCCCAACCCATTCACATTCCACGTGAAAAGAGACAATCCACTCATATTAACATTTGACATTTTGACATATTAGAAAAAATAGATTGTGTCAAAAATACAATTATAAAGACCACATTCACCATTAGTGCAACAATCAAACCCTGAACTTCCCCCCGAACCAAACAAACAGAAAAAAGAAAAACATGCGCATTAACCCCGTGCACGACAACGCCAACCGGTGTCCATCCCTCTAAACTCAAACAGTCCATCTATTCTATCTATCTATCTATTCTCAATTTGACCATAAACATCAGTGCAAAAGCGATCCTCCGTACATGCAAGAGTTTCTTGAAGGAGTGTTACTACACAAAACAAACTCCAGCCGCTAGGCGGAACCAACAAAAAAAGAAACAAAACAGATGCCCAGCTTTCTCAGACAGTCAAGTGAATGTTCAGTGAGTCAAGCTCACTTGGGGGCAACATGAAAATCACCAAATGGCTTAGTCTCTATGAAAGACAATGCTTGCCGTGGGCATGTAAATATTTTGCGGCCATCCTTAGTATCTATTCTCAATTAGGCCAGAAACATCAGTGCAAAAGCGATCGTCCGTCGATGCAAGAGTTTCTTGAAGGAGTGTTACTACACAAAACAAACTCCAGCCACTAGGTGGAACCAACACAAAAAGAAACAAAAAGGCGCTCAGCTTCCTCAGACAGTCAAGTCTTCAGCGAGTCAAGCTCACTTGGGGGTAACGTGAGAAACACCAAATGGCTTACTCCATTGTCTCTATGAAAGACAATGCTTGCTGTTGGCATGTAAATATTTTGTGGCCATCCTTAGTATCTATTCTCAATTTGGCTGGAAACATCAGTGCAAAAGCGATCTTCCGTTAATGTAAGAGTTTCTTGCATTCCTTTAATCGATCACGTTTCTCTCTTGTCGAATTCGCAAAGTCTGGGAACAAGAAAATGTTGCGGTTCTTCCAAGAAAGCCTTCCTTTACTCCTCGCTTCGTGTAACACAAAATCTTTATCGGATGATCTCAGAAATTTGGCCAGAATTGATCGGGGCCTGTCTCCCTCAGCGGATCTCCGAACCGGGACTCTGTGCATTCGCTCGATTTCCAGCTTATGGCCTGTTATGTCAAGCAGACTCAGGAAGAGTGCATCTAGGAATTTTACCATATCTCGGCCTTCCTTATGCTCAGGAATTCCAACAATTCGGACGTTGTTTCGCCGATTACGATTCTCAAGGTCTTCCAACTTTCCCCAAACGCGTTCCAAATCTGCTTTGGTCGCTAGCTGATTAACAGCTAATTCCCTCTCCGATGACTCCAGATAATCGATCCATTTCTCGACGTCCCCAATTCTTGTAACCAACTCAGAGAATTTTGACTCCATCGCAGCAATCAATCGACGTATTACAGCAAGATACTCCAAGTCTGCCACGACCTTCGCCAGCATTACAGACATGCTGGACAGCTGGCGTTGAATCTCTCCCGTCACACCATCCAAATTGAGTCCCTGGCCTGCAGCCCTGTCTGGGGTATCAGCTTGAGCACGTAAGTGTCTTTTAATATCTCCAGAGCCCGAGGATTTTGAATTCTTTGACATGTTGACTTCATAGAACAGTTATGTTGCAGGGTGTATCGAATCTCACCAGTTTATGACATCAAAATAATTAAAAACTAGCAAAGTGCGCAGAGCTCGCCATTCACACGTCCGACCCCCGCATGGTGCCATGCGATTCCTGGCATATTTTGTTAATTAATTTTACCTGATACTGCTTCAGCGTGAGGGTGACTCTCTCCACTCACTGTCATAAATTCCCTCAGTCGATGATAGTGGCAACATTTGTCAGGGGCAGGGAATGGCAGATTTCAAGTGATAATTCACCAATTACAACAAAGAATCTCCCGTTTCACAAAAAATAATCCAATACAGTTAAAGGGAAACTAACGACAGTAGTTTATGGACTTCTGAAGCAGCAAAACAATTGGGTATACCAAGAGTATACGCAAATATTGATCCTTAGAAGTTGTTATACGCAAACAGCCCTGGGAAAAAAGTAAGCATATGGCGTATACGTGCGTATGGCCCCGGCTACACCACTGGTGTGGACTGTCTGACTCTGCATGCAGCCTAGTTTGTCTAGACACGTGGACAGTCCACATCTTTCCGCATCATTGGAGCATGTGCCTCACATTGACTGTGCTAAAAGAGTATCACAGAGCAGTCGTAGATTGCATGCGTCAAAAGCGTCCGTATGGGCTCTGGATCAAAAGAATACACTTGGAAAGCTTGAACGCTTGGCCATGCGCAAGACGGAATGGCACAAGGAAAAATCAAAGCATAAACTATTCTTTAGGGTTAGGTTTAGTTTTCTGGGACTCCAAATAAACTAAATAAACACAGTGTATGTATGTTGCATGCGACTATTGTGAGACTTTCCCCAGATTGTGGGTTCCCTTCTAGACACGACTAATGTAAAAGATGGTTATGATACAGTATGTCACTATATCAGTCTGAAGTCAAAGTATTTCAGCAGTGTGGCTGAGCGCTGTGGTGGGGTCTGAACAAAAGTGTACTGCAGGAGTAATAGGGTTAAACGAACTAGAGAGTTACAGTAAAGTAAGCGTGTATGCTTGCGTACGCGTGCATGTGTGCGCATTTGTACTTGTGACTGGGTGTTTCCTGGAATGTGTCACCATTGCGGTACAGGAAGTCAGCAACTGTTCTGCACCACAACAACAACAACATCTCTGCTCCCTGTATGTGTGTGCATGCGTGAGTGTGTGTATGTTTTTGCACGTGTGTGAGAGAGGGACAGAGGGACTGAACTGAAACTGAAAGACTTTCCTTTTGTTTCAATCAAATCAATTGGAAGTCACAAAGTTTTAACAGGAGTCACGCAAACCAAGACATGCATTTCGCTATACAGAGTGATAAAGATAATAAAGAAAAACAAGCAACAGGCACTGTTGTGTATGTGTGTGTGTGTGTGTGTGTGTGTGTGAACGTGCGTCAGCCCTGACTCAGTGCATGAGCGTGTTTGTAATTCAGCCTTCACAACACAAACAATCTCTCTCCTCCTTTCCCTTGCTTTCTCTGTCCAATCTCCCTCCCTCTCTCTCTTGGACACCATCTCCTAGCAACCAGACACTTCAGGCCTAAAAATAAACCCCTAGAAATGAAGAGAACAAGAAATAAAACATAAACGACAATTAATCCTTTCACCAGAGAGCCGAGTCTCAAATAGAATAGGTAGGAGCAAGAGAGGGGCAAAGAGAAAGAAGCGAAGAGAAGAAAGAGAACGAGAGTGAGAGCCAGCAACAGGTATTTGTTAGTTTTCTTGTGCGCTCCAGTACGTCTAGCATGCTGGGAAGTGAGCGAACTTCTCAGGGTCGACAAACACACTGACTCGTGTTCAGTTTGTAAAAGTTATTTTACAGGTGGAGCAGGTGGGCTGATGTGTTACACTAAAGGGAACCTTGCTCTTGTTTACAGTCCTAAATTTAAAAAATCTCACCTTGTTACATGCACAAACATGAACAAACACTTTACTGTCCTCACGTCTGACAGTTATACAAAAAGCCTGGAATTTGTACCCAAATTATAGCCAACATACACACTCACTCCATTTATACACCTGATCTAAATGGTGCTGTTCTAACACAGACTGTCTTTTTGCCTGTGTGGAGGAAGGAGAGGAAATTAAATATAAATTAATTTCATAAAGCAGAGGGGCAATAAAGCAAGAACAAATAAAGAATATATCTTTTTTATATCACACATACAGTACACAGCGAAAATACCTTGCTTAGAAACTTGAACTAAACATATGGCAAAACATTCTAAAGTTTTTTTTTACAATCGCTAACAAGCGTTTACCTATACTTAAGATACCTTTTCTAAACCCTTAACACAACAACACACCTACATCACACAATTAGCCAAATAGTAAATTTTCTGCTCAAAACCACATTTTGTTCATTAAATACCAACTCTACATTTCAAAATGCTAAAAAAATTTCTCTACATACACTAACTCTATCAAAACACGGCAAACACGACTCAATATCTAATCATTCTGTCAAAACACTAGCACGTTTTCTATCCAACAGGAACATATAGTCAATCATAGTACAACAACTGTCAAAATACTAACAGTTGATGGCATTACAAAAACTGCATTACTTGTTTCAGTCCAACTGGTTGCTTAGGAAGCCTGACTGGAGTCACTCAGCATGCCCTGGATTTGAACTTGCGACTCCAGGTGTGGTAGTCAGTGTCTTTACTTGCTGAGCTACCCAGGCCCATATAAGCACATTTTTCAAGCAAAACATATCTCACTTTCTGGTTGTCAAACGTTAATGGAACATGTCCATTATTATTGTGCCGAATTACACTTGTGGTTATTCTACACCTGTGTGAACTTGAGGGGAACTGACTTTATACATCCAACATGACCTTTTCAACAGCTTGTTAATAAGTAACTGCATAAATGGCTAAAAAAGTGAAGTTAGCTCTGAAAAAGGTCTAGCATTATTTGTCTACTGATGTCACTTGATATTTTGTTATATGATGCAATGATTTTCAGACATTGGCTTAACTGTACAGATACTTTTTCAGGCCAATGCAGTAGAGTTTGGTATGGTATGGTGTGGAATATTTGGTATGGCATGAGAAAACAGAGGAATCAAAGCACATTAGCTTCATCAAGGCTTGTGTCTTGTTAAAGTGGTCGTTGAAATGGTTCACAGTGTCATCTTCAACACCTCTGTACAAGTGTCCACCCAAACGGTGGCCCCCTTCTGTCAGAGCACAGCACATTTATCACCTTCCTCATCTTTGTTTGTGTACGGCAGTCTGACTTGCGTCTGTGTGACGTGTAACCGGCCAAAAATACTCCCTCTTCTTTATCTCCATCAGACCATTCCTCACCCCTCCTTCCTTTACCTCCATCAGTCCTGCTCTCTCTCACTTCCTGCTATTCTTCGGACTCTCTAATTTTAGACAGTTGGGGGGAAAGCCCGCCACACATCTGCTAACAATCTGAAAAGAATACGAGAGGGATACGAGTGTTTCTCTCTCAGTAGCACAGTTGTAACACTTAAAGTTGGTGGGAAAATTTTATAAGAGGCAGGGGACTGCATATGAATACTGAGCTATAGTTTGGGACAAAACGGTCACCAAAAGAGCTAAATTCATAAATAAAACAAATACTTTTACCTAAAAATTTTAGTCTATAATTGGCTTTATTTAAAAGTCTATTGTATGTTTCCATTTAGATACTCAAGTAAACGTTGTGTGGGTGGGTTTGGGTGGTTTACGAGGACATTTTTTTAGGTTACAAACTGGTAAAGGGTATTAAGCTATAAATGTGGTTCATGAGGACATTTCTAGTGACCCCATAATTCAAATAACTTAAAAAACATACTAAATGATCATTTTTTTAAATGTAAAAATGCAGAAAGTTTTTTGTGAGGGTTAGGTTTAGGGTTAGGGGATAGAATCTATAGTTCATACAGTATAAAAATCAGTTAGGGTTAGAGTCTATGGAGAGACCTCATAAGGATAGCCGCACCAACATGTGTGTGTGTGTGTGTGTGTGTGTGTGTGTGGGAGAGAGAGGGGACAGAGGACAGGACTCAGCATGTATGTGTGTCCAATGGTAAACATGCACAGGGCTGAGAGACATGCAGAGATACCGCCTGTCATCATCACACACACACACACACACACACACACACACACACACACACACACACACACACACACACACACACACACACACACAGGCAGACGTATCTCTGTGTGATGGTGTTGTGGTGGTAAGCAGCAGGATGGCTGTGCTCCGTATCTGAAAGCTGCTTAAATGGATCTGCTCAAGCTGATTAAAGTCCTGCAGCTCGTCGTTACATAACACTCACCTCACTCACACCACAGGAGACCTGGATTACATCCACCATGTGTGTGTGTGTGTTTGTGTGTGTGTCTATCTCATCACACTGTCTTAGTTCAGTCTCTGTCCAGATATTCAGTGTTTATCTTCTGCTGCGTGATATCCATGGATAAACACACACACACAGTACAGAGAGATCTCATTAATGGCCAGAATTATTGAATTATCAGTGCAGAGTGTTTTGGGTCCAGATCTCACCCCAGTCATCCATCTTCCTCTCATTCTGTTGTTTGTCTTTCACTCTCAATCACTATCTGTCTCTCTCCCCCTAAGTCTAAACAATCCTCTCTCTCCAATCACCTACCCTCTGTGTCTCTCTCTCCAGTCACCTGCCTTCTGTCCGCTATCTCTCAATCAGTTTGTCCCAGTCCCCCTGTCTCTTTCTCTGGCCTCAATTACATCAGGTATTAAGATGCATTTTGGGTTATCCATTTAAAACTGAACGATACTAAAGACGTGTAAATAGGGTTCAAATCATTTTGAGATTTGTCCTCTTCAACCACATTCGGAGGTGGTCGAAAGTGGTCGAAAAAACATTTGACCACATTGGGCTCGTAGTATGAACACTAATCCTTTTGAATGCATTTGAACAGCAGTGTAGCACCACCTACTCAACTGTCAATCAACCGATGCACTACAACCAGTTTAAAATTGTGTTGTAACAGTTGTGTGGTTCTGATCTGAAAATTATAATGCATACAAATACATGCATGAGAACTTTATGGAACTTCTTCAGTGTGCCTGATCAATGAGAAACACACACCCCTGAAGTTAATACAGACACCTCACTAAAATAACTTAAGATTTTGCTCTAAACATCATGTTTGTAATTAGATTGCATGCAAGTGTAACAGGAACAGTGCACTGGTTTTTTTTTCGTGCTTCCTTTTTCTTCTTTAACTTTTTTGTACTTTATTATAATCCAATAATAAACTGACATAGTGACTGATGTATGTCATCATGAAATCAGAAACCCTCCCCTGTAAATCAGAACACAAGTGTTCAAAACAGACACATTTTACGACCAGGTGTAAACATTGATTTGTCTTGTCTGTCCACTTGTGATTCGATCACCCAACATGAATCTTGTTGGGTATAAACAGATATCGTAAGGAATTTAACAATCTAGGGGTGGGAATCTTAAAGCACCCCACGATTCGATCCGATTTCATTCGATCAGGTTGATTACATGAGATACCTGCTTCTGTGAGAGTGCAGATGTCAGCTTCCCCTTTCCTCACCACAGGTGATGTAAAGCGGCACATATAGTGGGATTATTGTTGAAGAAATCTATCAAGCATGTCGTATGTGCTGTTCCATCCATTTGTTCTGTGAGTAGAAGTCCTACCTGTTTGAAATTCGAAAGGTGTGCACACTATCCCGACGAGCAAAAGACCAGCAATGAGCAACAGCCAAGAAAAATAGAGAGCGCAAGAGGAGTGAAAGACATTGGGAAGCAGCAGACAGTCTCCGGAACTGCTGTCTCAATTTTTTTCAGCAGTTTTTTTCTTGTTTTGTGCAAATATGTGCAGTAACAGGCGCAAGCTCATCTTTTGTGTTGTTTATTAACATGTAATCACAAATGAACTCTCCTGTTGCTATGTTAGTGAGTTTGTGAATTAATTTGGGGATCGTAGTTTCATTAGGAGACGAATGGTCGTGTGGTTGATACATTCAGTCTGCGATCAGTTCTGTAGTGTGCGCTTGGCTTTAGTATACAGTATGTGCGTATTTCTAACATCTGTCTCTGGTGCGCACATCAGCGCCACTGCGCTGCCATGGTTTAAACTCATCTCAGAAACTATTCTGAATTTTTGAGAATCGATCCAGAATCGTGAATCATCAGAGATTAAATTTTTTTTCTCCCACCCTTATCTGATTGTTTCCTGTTAACAATTCAGATTCCTTAATGGTTCCATTAATTATTCTTACTTTCAAAGAAGAAATATTTGGAATTATGAAATGCAATTTTTATTCCCTCAGTAGTCAGTTGCCAAATGACGAGATCATTTTAAAAGAGCAGTGTGGAGCGCGATGTGGTCATGTGTCTGTCACTGGGGAGAGAGGAAGCGGTAAGGACCATCACCTGGTGATTAATGATGCATAAAACCTGTTTCTCGTTACAATGACGACGGAGATGGGCTTAAAAAGGCCGCTGACCCTTAAAAACATGATTCGTAAGTTTGTACACGAGGACGCTAGAAATTGGGATAAATAGTTGGACCCCCTGTTATTTGCAGTCAGGGAGGTCCCTCAAGCCTCCACGGGGTTTTCCCCCTTCGAGCTCCTGTATGGACGCCAGCCTCATCGGGTGCTTGATGTCATAAGGGAGGCGTGGGAGGAAGGACCTTCCCAGAGCAAAAGTGAAATTCAGTACGTCCTTGATCTTCGAGCAAAGCTACACACACTGGGTCAGTTGTCACAACAGAATTTGCTCCAAGCTCAAGAGACACAAAGCCGGCTGTATAATAGGGGCGCCCAGCTACGGGAATTTGCACCGGGAGACAAAGTACTTGTATTGCTCCCCACATCGAGCTCCAAATTACTCGCCATGTGGCAAGGACCCTTTGAGGTTACACGGCGAGTCGGGGATCTCGATTATGAAGTTAAACAAGCGGATAGAGGCGGAGCATGTCAAATTTACCACCTCAACCTCCTTAAATTGTGGAGAGAGGTGGTCCCCGTGTCCATGGCGATGGTAGTTCCGGAGAGGGCGGAGCTCGGGCCAGAGGTGAAGTTCAAAGGTGATCCATTCACCCCGGTCCCTTGTGGAGACCACCTCTCACCGTACCAGCTCATGGAGGTGGTCCGGTTGCAAAAAGAGTCTGCCGATGTGTTCTCCCCTCTTCCCGGTCGGACTAACCTAATACAACACCATATCGAGACCCCACCAGGAGTCGTAGTGCGTAGTCGGCCGTATCGCATACCAAAAACAAAAAAAAGGTGATTCAGGACGAATTAGAGGCAATGCTCGAGATGGGGGTAATAGAAGAATCGCACAGCGATTGGGCGAGCCCGGTTGTTCTTGTACCGAAGAGGGACAGGTCAGCCCATTTCTGTGTTGATTACCGGAAAGTCAACGCGGTGTCTAAATTTGACGCGTACCTAATGCCCCGAATTGAGGAACTGCTCGATCGGTTGGGTGCGGCTCAATTTTATTCAACATTGGATTTAACTAAGGGATACTGGCAGATCCCATTATCCCGAGAAAAAACTGCCTTTTCCACACCATTCGGATTACACCAATTCGTCACTCTTCCGTTCGGTTTGTTCGGGGCTCCCGCCACATTCCAGCACCTCATGGATAAGATCCTCTGGCCACACGCTGCGTATGCCGCTGCCTACTTAGATGATATCATTATATACAGTAATGACTGGCAGAAGCATATGCAGCATCTGAGAGCCATCCTGAGGTCGCTGAGATGGGCGGGGCTCACGGCAAACCCAAAAAAGTGCGCAATTGGGTGGGTGTAAGTACGGTATCTGGGCTTCCACTTGGGTCATGGGCAGGTACGTCCCCAAATTGATAAGACCGCAGTGATAGCGGCCTACCCACATCCCAAGTCCAAAAAGGAGGTGAGGCAGTTGATGGGGCTGGCTGGCTATTACAGAAGGTTTGTTCCTAATTTCTCAGATGTCACCAGCCCCTTGACTGATCTCACTAAAAGGGGGCACCAGATCCGGTCCAGTGGACGGAGCCGTGCCAAAAGGCTTTCACGAGAGTGAAATCTGCACTCTGTGACGGGCCCCTTTTACATGCTCCTAACTTTTCTCTCCCCTTTATTTTACAGACAGATGCATCAGAGAGGGTGTTGGGGGCTGTGCTCCCGCAGGAGGTGGAGGGGGTGGAGAGCCCCGTGCTCTACATTAGTTGTAAGCTCTCTTTGAAGGAGACTAAGAACAGCACCATCGAGAAAGATTGCCTTGCCATCAAGTGGGTGGTCCTAACCCTCCGCTACTACCTGCTGGGGCGGTCCTTCATCCTCCACTTGGATCACAGCCCCGCTTCAGTGGCTCCACCGATACCAATGCACGGATCACTCGTTGGTACTTGGCACTTCAGCCCTTCAAATTTAAGGTGTCCACAGGCCGGGGCCACAGATGGTTGTGGCTGATTTCCTCTCCAGGAATGGGGGGGGGGGAGTTGGCAGGCCGGACGTTGCCTGGGCCTGAGTCGGGCGGTGGGGGTATGTGGAGCGGGATGTGGTCGTGTGTCTGTCACTGGGGAGAGAGGATGCGGTAAGGACCATCACCTGGTGATTAATGATGCGTAAAAACTGTTTCTCATTACAGTGACGACGGAGATGGGCTTAAAAAGGCAGCTGAGAATGCCAGTGAGAGAGAGAGAGTTGCGTGTAGCTGAAAGCCACGTCTGTGTCTGAGAACCTGTTTAGTGTTACGTGAAGCTGAAAAGCCTGCTCTTTGTTTCATGAAGCTGAAAAGCCTACACTTTGTCTGTGAAACTGAATGCTGAATAAAAGCTGATTTACCTGGACTGCCAACCTGCTTCCCGCTTCCTTCCTGGTGAAACCTTTACAAGCAGATATAACAAATCGCAGGTAAATTTAAAATAAATTTAGCAAAAGGCATGTTTACACAGTCTTTTAATTACTTTTCAAAGACTTTTTAGAGGCATAAATGCATTTGGTGCAGTTGGTCCTGTTGGGCCTCATGTACTCTGATAGGAGACAAAGGTTGGCCTACATACAGTCACAAAGCCTGACTGTGGCCTGTAAGAACACTCAAAGCCTGATAATACAAACGGCACCAAAATCAAACAAAGGGAGTCCAAAACATGCTACAGATCCCATCAAGCCTTGCTCACTTTACACCTAGGTGTGAAATTCTGAAGGATCAAACTCTCAACTCTTATTGAATGAAATGCACGACAGAATGCGTCCTTCAACCATGACATCATCGAGAGTATAAAACCTCGGAGATCCTTCTGAGCTTTGCTTCCAGCGACAGTATGCACCGTGTCTAGTTGCAGCCCTGCTGCTCCCAAGTGTAGCCTCGCTGCCCAAGGAAGTAACGTACGTACCTGAAATTTAGCCATACAATCTCCATCTCGCTGGATCTCATGTTACTGTTTAGTTTGTAGTTGGAAGTCGGAAGTTTATCGACTGCATTGTACTGATTATTAATTAATAGTATTGCATCAATAAACTTTGTTATACTTTAAAGAGAACTGTTTTAGGGGGCCTGGGTAGTTCAGTGAGTAAAGACACTGACTATCACCCCTGGAGTCGTGAGTTCAAATCCAGGGCATGCTGAGTGACTCCAGCCAGGTCTCCTAAGCAACCAAATTGGCCCAGTTGCTAGGGAGGGTAGAATCACATGGAGTAACCTCCCCGTGGTCGCTATAATGTGGTTCTCGCTCTCAGTGGGGCGCGTGGTGTGTTGCCACGGAGAATAGCGTGAAGCCTCTACACGCGCTATGTTTCCGCGTTAATGTGCTCAACAAGCCACGTGATAAGATGTGCAGATTGACGGTCTCAGAGGCAGAGGCAACTGAGATTTGTTCTCCACCACCCGGATTGAGGCGAGTCACTACGCCACCACAAGGACCTAGAGCACATTGGGAATTGGGCATTCCAAATTGGGGAGAAAAGGGGAGTAATAAAAAGTGTTATGGTATTGTTCTGCATGCACCTGTGTCAAGGGCAGGCAGGGGATGTCAAGCCTTCATTGTTTTCCTTTTGAATGTCGATGTTCTCCGGACATTGACTTTCCTAAGAGAACAATCCTATATTGAGACTGCTATACTGTCTGGTTATTAGTCCCTGATTCCAGGGTGGTGCCCTGGAAATATTAATCCTTATTAATATTCTATTGATTTTGATAATTGATAGTTATCTTTGATGATTGTTGATTTGAAGGATTAATAAGCTATTGTTGATTCTAATCAATGTTCTATTAATTATTGCTAATAACTGAACCCGCTCCTGAATGAAGCGCCCAACAGTCCTAAACATATAATAAATAAAAATTCTATATTGAATAAAAATTGTAAACAAATAAGAACTGGTTCTTGGTTCCCAACCCTAATAAATGGCCTCAATCTTTTTGTCTCTCTCTATCGTGGTCTCAGTCCCCTCCTTTCTCTCTATACCAGTCCCACCATTTCCATATATGTCCCACTGTCTCTCTCTGTGTCTCTCTCCCTCCAGGGATAGATTACCCTCCTCAGTTAGAGCAAGTTAAGGCCACTGCATTATGCAAGACACTGATGATGTAACCACGCTCGCTCACTCCTCTACAACACACACACAAACACAGTGTATCTCACACAGCAAAAAGCATCACTTATTGGGATATAGAAAAAATCAAAACAACAATCATCATCACCATCATCATGTGGACTCCAACATAGGGCTGGGCAATATGATGATGTAATCAGATATCGACAATGTCTTGCAAAGATCCCGATGCCGGTTGCGAATAGATGATGATCGACAATTTCGGGATATGGCAAAACCACGGATCTGGGAAGTCACCAAATATATTAAACAGTGACTAGCACCCACCACCTGCCAAATGTGACGAGGCTGAAACCAGTTCACAAGCTACTCGTCCAAATGTATTTCATGCGTGGGTAATTTTGCTCATCTACCCGCAACAGGCGGGCGACCTGTAAGACGTCTCGGAGTGACACATGACAAGAAATGCTGTTAGTCACAAAGACATGTGCTTAAAGAAACACAATTATATTTTTAAGAACAGACAAAAGAAAAGCGGTCAATGCTTGTGTCTGATGTTTGTTCAGAGGCATGCAGCACGAGCCTGTCTCGTGGAACATGTGCATGTAAAAAGTTTTCACTAATTTTTTCTCTGTTTCATTTGTCTGAAAACTGTTTGCAAGAATAATGTTGTCTATGAGAATGCTGCAAATTATCTCCAATCATCTCGGAGGTGCTGTGAGTTTAATACACTTTATTGCCTCATGGTTGGCATGCACTGCGGATTCCGTGATGCAAATGGAGCCGTTGGAGATGGTAAATGTTTGGATTTTGGGAGGTGGTTAAATACGATTTTTTGATCACTTTGTTGTTTTATTGTTTTTGTTTAGTTTAAAATGCAGTTTGAATTTAGAAATGACTTTTGTTTATGTTTTTCATGTATCAATAAATGAATTACATTTTTAAAGCAAAATCAATAAAGCAAAAAAATTCACCTGTTTCGCTGTTTGTTCAGAGGTGTGCAGCACGAGCCTGTCACGTGGAACAAGCGCATGTAAAGAGTTTTCAAATTATCTCCAATCATCTCAGGATGTGCTGTTAGTTTAGTTCACATTATTTCCACTCGGTTGGCATGCATTGTGAACGCAACTCTGCAGGTTCAGTAATATATATCTTCGTATTAAATACACAAAGACGAAAGCGATTAGATTATAATGTAATGCAAGACACGTTCACCTTGAACCTAAAATTGAGTTATATTCATTTTCTTTAGTCAGCATTAACTGTATTACCAAAACGCAATAGATACACAAATTCAATAAGAACACATATTTGGGGAGTTGCATGGCGCCATGCAAGGTTCGGATGTGTGGATGGCGAGCTCTGCGCATTTTGCTAGTTTTAATACTTTTTGTGTCATAAACCGGTGAGATTCGATACACCCTGATTCTTAACTGTTCTAGGAAGACAATATGTCAAAGAATTCAAAATCCTTGGGCTCTGGAGATATTAAAAGGCATTTACGTGCTCAAGCTGACACCCCTGAGCAGCAGGCCTCAAGCCCGGGAGCTGATTTGGCCGGTGAAGGAAATTCAGTGAGAATTGTTGAACGTATCGGCAATGCTGACGAAGGTCGTTGCTGACTTGGAGGATCTTGTTGTAATATGTCGATCGATCACTGCCATGGAGACAAAATTCACTGAGGTGGTTACAAGAGTGGGGTCGAGAAACGGATCGATTATCTGGAGTAATCGGAGAGGGAATTAGCTGCTAATCCGCTAGGGACCAGGGTGGATTTGGAGCGCATCTGGGAGAAGCTGGAGGATTTGGAGAACCGTAACTGGCGGAATAACGTCCGAATTTTTGGAATTCCTGAAGACAAAGAAGGTCGGGATGTGGTGAAATTCCTGGACGGGCTCTTCCCGAGTCTGCTCGAAATAACAGGCCATAAGCTGGAAATCGAGCGAGCTCACAGGGTTCTGGCACAGCGATCCGCTGAGGGAGACAGGCCCCAATCAATTCTGGCCAAATTTCTGAGATCATCTGATAAAGATCTCGTGTTACATGAGGAGTAAAGGAAGGCTTTCTTGGAAGAACCACAGCATTTTCTTGTTCCCAGACTTTGCAAATTCGACAAGAGAGAAACGTGATCGATTCTCTTACATCAACGGAAGGTCGCTTTTGCACTGATGTTCCTGGCCAAATTGAGAATAGATGCTAAGGATGGCCGCAAAATATTTACATGACCCCAGCAAGCGATGTCCTTCATAAAGACAATGGACTGAGTAAATTATCCTGTGATACTCACGTTGCAGCCAAGTGAGCCTGACTCACTGAACATTCACTTGACCGTCCGAGGAAACTGAGCGCCTTTGTTTCTTTTTGTGCTGGTTGCGCCAAGCGGTTGGAGTTGCTTTGTGTAGTAGCACTCCTTCAGGACAGTGTTGTTGATGAATCTGCACGTTCTTTGTGCTTATGCCTCCTATTGGTTGAGGTTTGTTTTGTGGAGTATTTCTTGCAGGACATTGGAGTGATTGGATCATTTGTTGCACTCATGTAGCAGTTGAATGGGCCGGCTCACTGAAAATTAATTTGACTGCCAGAGGACACTGAACGGCTATAGATTATATTCTGTTGTGTAATTTTGTCTCACAAACTTTTTATAGAAACACCAGACTTGAGCAATCCGACAGCAAAGTTGTTGCGGGGGCTCTCGTAGGCGTACATGGACTGTTTGGGTTTAGAGGGATGGACGCCAGTTGGCGCTGTCATGTGTGGGGTTAAGGCACACGTTTTTCTTTTTTCAGTTTGTTTGGTCCGGGGGGAAGTTTGTGGTTCGATTGTTGCACTAATGTTGGAATGTGGGCTTTATAATTTAATTTTTGACACACAATCTATTTTTTCTAATATGTCAAAATGTCAAATGTTAATATGAGTGGATTGTATCTCTCCACATGGAATGTGAATGGGTTGGGGCACCCCATAAAAAGAAGGAAGGTTATTTCTCTTCTTAAAGGTAAGAAATATGATATAGTGTTTCTTCAAGAAATGCATCTTTCCCCGCAGGAAGCTGAAAAATTTGGGAAGATATGGGGTGGACATGTTTTCTTTAGTGCTGGCTCAAGTAAGAGCAGGGGAGTCATTACACTGATAAGTAAGCATCTACAATTCAAATGTCTCAAACGGATTAAAGATAAATTAGGAAGAGTCATTATTGTTTTAGCAGAAATTCAGGGGCAAAGGTTGATTTTGGCTAATATTTACGCACCTAACGCTGATGATCAATGCTTTTTTATAGATCATGAAGGGATGTTGCAAGCCACTGGCACCACTCATGATATAATATTGGGAGGAGACTTTAATCTATTGATGGACTCAGTCCTTGGTCATAGTGAAGCAAAAGTGTGTAAGCCCCCTAGAGCAACATTGAAACTTCACAGGATGTGTAAAATCTTGGTCTTACAGATATTTGGAGACTTTTGAACCCATCTGGTGGGGACAATACAAATTTTTCATCAGTCCATAAGATTTATTCTAGAATAGATTTTTTTATATATATATCTAAGTCCCTCATTTAATCTGTTGTTGATTGCTCAATTGGAAACATCTTAGTCTCAGATCATGCCCTGGTGAGTTTAGAGATGTTGCCACATACAGAGAAAAATAAATCATATAGTTGGTGCTTTAATGTATCCCTTTTGCAAAATCCTGAATTCCAACAAATGTTAAAGGCTGAAATCAATGTTTATATGGAGACCAACTGGTCCTCAGTATCCTCTGTGGGCATGGCTTGGGAGGCACTTAAGGCGGTTTTTAGGGGCTGGATCATACATTATGCCTCATTCACCAAAAAATCCAAAGCACGAGAACTCATGGAGTTGGAAGGGAATATTAAAAATGCAGAGGCAGAGATGAAGTGCCGAATGTCGTCTGATGGCCTCAGACAATTGACCCGATTGAAATACAGATATAATACAATTTTGTCACGGAAGGTAGATTTTTGACTATTCAGGAAAGACAGTCATTCTTTGAGTTGGGGGACAAAGCAGGGATGCTTTTGGCTATATATATAAAGCAGAGAGAGTCTTTTTCTACCATTCTCTCAATGAAATCTGCTGGTGGTAAAATATTTACCTTGGCCATTGATACTAATAATGCTTTTAAAGAATTCTCTCTTGATCTCTATAGTTCCATGTCTTCGTCTACTGATGAAGATATTAGAAACTTTGTGGAACCATTAGAACTCCCTAAACTGACGGCTGAGCAAAAAAATTATCTTGATTCTGAGATAACCTTAAGAGGAGCTTGGCGAGATAATTAAAGGCCAGATGGCTTTGCCACTGATTTTTTTAGATCTTATGCTACAGAACTGGCTCCACTTTTCATTAAAGAATGGAAAGCTTCCGCCAAGCATGACACAGCATGGATCAGTCTGATTCTTAAAAAGAACAAAGATCCAAGCGAGTGTAAGAGTTACCGTCCAATTTCCCTAATCCAGCTAGACGTAAAAATATTGTCAAAAAAATCTGGCTAACCGATTATGTAAAAATATGACATCGTGTATACATACAGATCAGGTGGGGTTTATTCGGGGCCGCGGCTCTTCTGATAACATTAGGTGTTTCAACAATATCATGTGGTCAGTGGCGAATGATCAGACTCCGGTCACTGCCATCTCACTCGATGCCGAAAAGGCATTTGATATGATAGAATGGGATTATCTTTTTACGATTTAGGAAACATATGGGTTCGGGAATACTTTTATTGGATGGATTAAATTACTTTATAGACACCCGGTAGCGGTGGTACAAACAAATGGATTAATTTCAGATTATTTTACTCTGGATAGGGGCACCCGGCAGGGTTGCCCTCTGTCCCCATTATTGTTCTGTCTTGTCCTGGATCCATTAGCAGCCACGATAAGAAGGGAAGATGATTTTCCAGGGGTGGTGGCGGGAGGTATGGCGCATAAGCTTTTGCTTTACGCTGATGATATTTTATTATTCATCTCTGACCTCATTAGTTCTATGCCGTGCCTCCACAGAATTATTCATTCCTTTTCTAAGTTCTCAGGATACAGAGCCAATTGGTCTAAATCCGAAGCTTTGGCTCTGACAGCGTACTGTCCAGTAACAGCTTTTCAGCCGGGCGCCTTCCAGTGGCCCAAACAGGGCATTTAGTATTTGGCCATTTTATTCCTAGCAAATTTGTCTGATTTAGTTAGAATTAATTCTGACCCCTTAATAAAAAGATTTTTGTGCAATATAAGCAGGTGGGCTTCATTACATTTATCTATGATTGGGAAGGTTAATGTTATTAAAATGAATTGTATTCCAAAATTTAACTACCTGCTGCAATCTCTCCCTGTAAATATCCCCCACTCTTATTTCAAGCAATTTGATAGCATAGTGAAGTCCTTCATTTGGAATGGTAAGCATCCTAGATTACATTTCAATAAGTTACATAGGCCGATTGACAAAGGTGGGCTAGGCCTACCCAAGATTTTGTTTTATTATTATGCATTCGGTCTCAGACATTTGGCTCATTGGTCGCTTCCACCTGAGAGAGCCCCTCCTTGGTTTTGTATTGAACAGAAAGTTCTTGCCTCTATTTAGCCATTGCAAAGCCTTTCTATCAAACTAATCGGAGAAGTTAAGTAACATCCCGTTATCTTGCATTTGCACTCGGTATGGACAAAAGTGTCCAGTGTGTGTAATTGGACATTTATTTAAATGTTGCCTCGAGCATATGGCTGAACCCCAAATTATGTATTAATAAGTCCCCTTTCTGCTGGTCAGAGTGGATTGTGAGGGGGTTACTACACTCGGTGACCTATATGAGAACGAAGTGCTGAGATCCTTTGAAAATTTGGTTCAACATTTTGGGATTCCCAGATCTCAGTTCTTTAGGTATTTACAGCTGTGCCACCTGCTCTGTACTATTTTTGGGAGTAGCACACACACCACTAAAGCGGCAGATTAATGCTTTTGGAAAAGGTCATGAGGCATCAGTGTATTACTCCTTGCTAATTCAGAGTCTGGGGGACAGAGCTTTAACTTCTATCAAGAAATGATGGGACAAAGATTTAAACTTGGTATTGGAGGAGGGAGTGTGGTCCAGGATTCTAAAAAATGTCAAGTCTATCTAGAGATGCAAGGGTGCGCCTTATGCAGTTCAAGATTTTACATAGATTCTATTGGACCCCCTCTAGATTGTATAGGGTTGGTCTTAAAGACACACCCAAGGGGCCTGGGTAGCTCAGGGAGTAAAGACACTGACTACCACCCATGTAGTCATGAGTTTGAATCCCGGTCGTGCTGAGTGACTCCAGCCAGGTCTCCTAAGCAACCAAATTGGCCGGGTTGCTAGGGAGGGTAGAGTCCATTGGGGTAACCTCCTCGTGGTCGCTATAATGTGGTTCGTTCTCGGTGGGGCGCATGGTGAGTTGAGCGTGGATGCCGCGGTGGGTGGCCTGAAGCCTCCACACGTGCTATGTCTCCGTGGCAACGCGCTCAACAAGCCACGTGATAAGATGCGTGGGTTGGCGGTCTCAGATGCGGAGGCAGCAGGGATTTGCCCTCCGAGGCGATTCACTACGCGACCACGAGGACTTAAAAGCATATTGGGAATTGGGCATTCCAAATTGGGTGAAAAAAAAAAACCTTCCATTTGTGTCTCACCCTTATCAGTTAAACTGTTAAATCAAAGCGCTAACCTACTGACCAGGTTATCGCAACAAAATGTGTGTGTGTGTGGGGGGGTCTAACCACTCACATACTGCTTGTATTTAGTATTATGTAACTGGAGGAAGGAGTGCACTCACATACACACAAACACATAGTACAGTCCACTGGGCAGAGATGAGAAGCTATATCATCTTCCCTCACTGGCAGTCATATAACACACACACACACAGTATGGGATGGAAAATGACAGGACAGTACCCCACCCAGGGGAATCCCATTCAAAAACACATCTACCTTTACAGTGCTTTATCCATGCAGCTTTACACACACTCAGTTAACTGGCATTGAGTTACATTATCAGTGGCAGAGACAATGGACCTGCATGGTTCTCAGAACACACACCATGTTGAGTCATCCAAATGCGCACACACACACAAGCCAAAAAAATCAAAAACAGATGGCCACCCAGTGATCAACCATCTCAAGCAGTTTCAGGTGGTCTGTAAATTAATAATTTTATTTAACAATTGGTTCTTCGTCATTAGTATAGCAGACAGTGTGTCCACCTGTTGCGAGGAAGACCCGAGCTGGATTCCCCCACAGGGAGATTTCCATCTTTCACAATTTCCCACAAGGAATCAATAAAATAATGACGTAAGCTCATTGGTAAGGTCACGTGTCACGTGGAGGAGGCAGGAAGCGTGTCATTTTTTACAAGAGAAACTTGCACAGACCACAGACCAAGCGCCGTTCACAAACCAAAACAGTCCAAAACAATTTCAAACATGATGTTGGAGGATTTTGATATTAGAAGGGAAGAGGACATTTTTGCCCAACCCTACCTATTTGAGCCCGAATACACCGATGAGGAACTGAGGGAGATGGAGGAGGCTGCAGCAGCGGCACAATCACAAGTGTCGGGGAGGCAGAGATCTATGGAGACATAGTGGTGCGCATGTAGTAAATGCCAACCAATGCCAACAGAGGCAGAGAGCCTTTGCTGGCACAACAAGACCATAGCAATCCTATTGGAAACAATTAGCGAGGCAGCCAGTGAGAACACTCCTAGTCCTAGCTGCATTACCGAACATAATGGTTTTCCACCATTACTAAGCAGCGTTTTAGAGGTGTTTTTCAGTTTGCCACGAATAATCTGGAAGCGCCCTCCAAGGCCAGAAGGACCCAATGGCACCCTATCAGTAGAGTAAGTATCATGTTTTGTTTGTTACTATAGCTACTATATAGAAATATATAGGCTATATGACAAAGTTTTCACACATACCTGAGTTCGCTGGAAAAACAGCACAGGCACAGCCGATAAATTCAGATATCGACCCTTTGTTTCTTTCGATGGTCTGAAATCCTCAGGGGTAAAATGTTCACTGCACACCCTCCAATATTTGAGAGAATGTAGGTGTGTATTGATATCCAGGTTCAGCACGATAAGCCAGAACTTCAGTCGCTCATGATCATGTATAGACAATTGATGAAAAGTTAATATTTTTCCCGGCGTGCATTTTCTTTGGAGTTTCTGAAGGTTGAAGCATCCAGGATACACACACCAAACGACCATTTTGAACAATACACTTATACAAATACAAACCTGCAGCAAAGACAATTAAACCTTTATACAGCGCTCCTCTTGTAAACAATGACGCGCTTCCTGCCTCCTCCTCCGCGTGACCTTACCAACGAGCTTACGTCATCCCTCTCATGAGCGCGCGTCACAGAGATGTATGGAAGCCAACATTTGTAGTTAAAAAGCATAAAAGTATTGTTTTGTTTCTAAAAATAATCAATCGCTTGGGTTCAGAAGAACTTTATTTGTCGACTGGAGTCGTGTAGATTATTTTGATGCACCCTAAATATGCATTTTGGACCATCAAAAAAATGGAGTACATTCACTTGCAAGGAGGAGGCCTGAAATGAAATCCTTAAAATCTTACATTCTGTTCTGATGACGAGAGAAACTCAGATACATCTTGGATGGCCTGAGGGTGAGTAAAGTATCAGCAAATTTTCATTTTTGGGTGAACTTTAACAACACGGAGACTGATATAAAGACACTGGTAATATTTACAGTACCATCGTACAGTGTGATTGTAGCTCAACTTCGTCCATCATGCTTAATCAGACCATAACTGGCCTCAGCGTTCTGCGCAGGTTGATGAACAGTCTCCTTTCTTTTCTTTAAATACCAATAATAAAGAGTTAGTTACGTGACAGGGCGCTTCATATCATATCATATGGATAGGCTATATATGGGAGCATCAAACATCCACCGCTCCTTTTACCATAATGATTCAGATAGATCACTAATTATTGCATTGTTCTGTGATGTGCTTCAAGTGTACTGCATCTATAGCCAACATTTGGAAAGTGATAATTTTGACAACTTTGTGAGCTGAATTGTAATGATAAATAATTTCATATTGATGTGCTGCTCAGCATGTATCTCTAGGACTGGGCTCTAACTGCAGAGGTTTATGATTATTAGTACCCGACCGATTTACCGATATTAGCCTTTCACAGATATATCGTATCGGCATATATGTTTTCCGATATGCGCAGATATTAAAACTTTTTTCAGAGCATATAATGCAGAAAACAATGCTTGGGTTATTTAGAATTGGTGTCATAGCGTAGTTTGTCCATAAGAGCATGCTCCGACTCCATTGTTTACAGAGCTGAGCTGATGGTGGTTCTGCAGACAGTGCGGAGTTAAGCGGTGCGGAGTTAAGCCGTGTCTTCTCGGTAAGTTGCTAACTAGTTTGTGAAATACATACTGGAAAGTTAATAAAAAATGACTCCATCATTTTCCCTTTTCAATATAACTAATATAACGTTAACCTTGTCCCTGACAAACATGTCACTCATGTCTGTTTGCTGTTAGCCATCTATAGTTTGTCAGTGCAGTCAGCAACGTAGCAGATTGAAAGGTAAACATCAGAGCATCTTTTTGCAGCTCAGCAGACAACGTGGTGGTGGATTGTGTCTGTTGAGTGTTGATTTCATGCTACGTTGTTACCTAGTTGTTGAGATGCAATGCTGAAAAGTAAATAAACAACGTACATCTTTTACTCTCCATGACAACGAGCTTATAGCTAACTAGCTAACCACGTAGCTACTTTTATACCTTGTCAGCTGAGTGGAAGCTAATGTGTAAACATGTATTCACAAAACTGTTTTGTTCAGACTTCGCAGTTTGGTACCCCCTTCAACCAAACAATTCCAGTCGTTGCATTTAGAAAATGTAATATTTAAAAGTCTGGTTTTCCATCGGAATACGGTGTAACACCGAACCATGAGTTATTGTTTGTGACTGTTTTGTTACATTAACAGCTAAATATTGCTGATGATGTCTTGATAAGCAAGAAAACTGTACTTTAGTACAATTTAGAGGTACTTGAACTTTACTTGAGTATTACCATGGCATTTTCTATTACTTTATACTTCCACTCCACTATATTTCAGAGGGAAATAATGTACTTTTCCCAGTGCTGACAATGTATAATAATAATGTCAAATATTCTTTGATAAAAATATTTGTTTAAGAAAGCAGCCATCTGAGTACCTTTTTATAGTCATATCGGTGCAAAATCGGTGCACAATCCACATAGAAAAGGTCTGTTTTCATTCTAGCCCAAAAATTAACTATATCAGCCACCATATTGGTAATCGGTGAATTTTCCCCCTCGAAAATCGGTATCGTCTCGAAAATCCCATACCAGTCAGACTCTAATGATTATACATACAAATTGTTTGATATACAATGAGTACTTTCTAGATAAACTTGGAAATTTCTAGATAACTTTCTAAATAGACTTGATTTAGATAAAAAATTATCACCTACACTGGCTAATTATTAGATTAGGGCTTAGGGCTAATTAGATTTTATTTATTTTACATTTACACTATTTTAACAACTTCCTGTGTGGTGCACTTTTTGTGCATTTTTCTTGCACACCTTTGTTTCCTATAATGAAAGGAACTTTGATTTCTCCAACCAGGTTGCCTTCCATTCTAATAAAGAACATGTTATTTGAATTAAGTTGAAGTTATTTTTTAGTTAAATACAATAAAAAGTTGAAAAATCTAATTCTGTGAATTGTCCACAAGTTTGAAAAACTTGTTTTGCCTTATTGCCCAGCCTTAATGAATGGCTTATTTACAGATTTATTTGTCTGTGCAAATTAAACTGGGATAGAAAAAAATTATTTTTTAAAGGGTCATGACATGCATTTTTGTATTATTTTAATATGTTCCTTGAAGTTTACTTAGAATTTTAGTGAAGTTTTTTTGGCACAAAAAAACAGTAATATATTTGTAAAACATATTTTTCCATCCTCATTCTGACCCTCTGTAAGAAAGACTCGGTTTTGGTGCTGCTTCTACTTTAAGACTTGACAGTAAACGGCCACTGTTTTGATTGTCTCTGTCCTCTTGACTGATCTGTTCTCTCCTTGCCATCTCATGCTCACCGCTACTGGGTGGGCTATGGAAGTGATAAGGTAAATTAGGCGTTGATGTGTTGTTGTGAAGGTGGTCAAGATGCATATGACTACCACAGTGTGACATCATAATGTGGAGGAAGTAGAGAAAGAGCCGTTTAGGCAGCTTGGTTCCAACGAATGCTCTTTTTGGAAGTTTTGAGTTCTGAAACTTACGGTGTGTTTTTATAGAACAATTACCCCTTATATGTTAAAAGATCAAAGGAAATTTGATTTCTCATGTCATGACCCCTTTAAAATAAGAAAAAAGGCACACTTCACATTTAAGCTGGTAAGTGCGAGGCAGAGTGAGGCAGGGCAGCCGTTTCTGTGAGAGCCTGAAAGCTAAAAGCCTCAGTGTGATTGCTGTGCCGAGGGCCTCTCGGTCTCTGCCCTGCTCCGTTATAAACTCTAATCCCCTAAAACAACAATCGCACACTGTTATGCAGGCAAGCCCTGAGCTGCCCTACGCTGCCTCACACTGCCTCGGAGTGTGTGTGAGTGAGTTAGAGAGAGAGAGACAGAGAGAATAATCGAGTGCGTCTCTTAAAATCTGGCCCACATGTGCTTGAGCATTGCATAATCAGTCAAACCATGTCTGAGGCTAAATATGGCACAGTTAAAACAATTATGAGGCAAGCACTTTGGCCATGGATCACACACACATATACACACAAGAAGCTTAAAGCTGATGTCATCTTCGCCCCAGAATATCAACATCATGCAGACTCACAGAAATAAAAAAGTGAGAGACCAAGATGTTTAAAAAGAATGTGCAAAACAATTTTGCTTGAATGACTTGTCAATTTATAGGTTATAAAGGAATATTCCAGGTTTAATACAAGTTAAGATCAATCAACAGCATTTGTGGCATAATGTTAATTACCACAAAATTAATTTTAACTTGTCCCTTCTTTAAAACAAGGCACTTACAATGAGGCACTTTCAAAGTGAACGGGGTCCATCTGTAAACATTTCAGTACTCACTGTTTGAAAAGTATAGCCATAAGACATAAACAATATGCATGTTAACATAATTTTAGTGTGATAAAATCACTTACAAACCATGTCTGTGTAAAGTTATAGACAATTTTACAACTTTGTTGCCATGACGACTTAATGCTGTAAACACTAAAACCCTAAAAGGAACAAAAAAACTATTTAAACAACTTTACAGCTCAAAAAACTCAAATTTTGAGTTATACCATGAGCCTTATTCCAAAATGGATTAAATTCATTATTTTCCTCAAAATTCTACAAACAATACCCCATAATGACAACGTGAAAGAAGTTTGTTTGAAATCTTTGCAAATTTATTACAAATAAAAAACGAAAAAAAAAATCACATACACATAAGTATTCACAGCCTTTGCACACAAAATTTAGCTCAGGTGCATCTTGTTTCCACTGATCATCCTTGAGATGTTTCTACAACTTGATTGGAGTCCACCTGTGGTAAATTCAGTTGATTGGACATGATTTGGAAAGGCACACACCTGTCTATATAAGGTTCCACAGTTAACAGTGCATGTCAGAGCACAAACCAAGCCATGAAGTCCAAGGAATTGTCTGTAGACCTCCGAGACAGGACTGTATTGAGGCACAGATCTGGGGAAGGGTACAGAAAAATTTCTGCAGCATTGAAGGTCCCAATGAGCACAGTGGCCTCCATCATCCGTAAATGGAAGAAGTTTGGAACCACCAGGACTCTTCCTAGAGCCCGGCCAAACTGAGTGATTGGGGGAGAAGGGCCTTAGTCAGGGAGGTGACCAAGAACCCGATGGTCACTCTGACAGAGCTCCAGCATTTCTCTGTGGAGAGAGGAGAACCTTCCAGAAGAACAACCATCTCTGCAGCACTCCACCAATCAGGCCTGTATGGTAGAGTGGCCAGACGGAAGCCACTCTTCAGTAAAAGGCACATGACAGCCCACCTGGAGTTTGCCAAAAGGCACCTGAAGGACTCTCAGACCATGAGAAACAAAGATTGAACTCTTTGGCCTGAATGGCAAGCGTCATGTCTGGAGGAAACCAGGCACCGCTCATCACCTGGCCAATACCATCCCTACAGTGAAGCATGGTGGTGGCAGCATCATACTGTGAGGATGTTTTTCAGCGGCAGGAACTGGGAGACTAGTCAGGATCGAGGGAAAGATGAATGCAGCAATGTACAGAGACATCCTTGATGAAAACCTGCTCCAGAGCGCTCTGGACCTCAGACTGGGGCGAAGGTTCATCTTCCAACAGGACAACGACTCTAAGCACACAGCCAAGATAACAAATTAGTGGCTACGGGACAACTGCGTGAATGTCCTTGAGTGGCCCAGCCAGAGCCCACACTTGAACCCGATTGAACATCTCTGGAGAGATCTGAAAATGGCTGTGCACCGACACTCCCCATCCAACCTGATGGAGCTTGAGAGGTCCTGCAAAGAAGAATGGGAGAAACTGCCTAAAAATAGGTGTGCTAAGCATGTAGCATCATACTCAAAAAGACTTGAGGCTGTAATTGGTGCCAAAGGTGCTTCAACATAGTATTGAGCAAAGGCTGTGAAGACTTATGTACATGTGTTTTTTTTTTTTCTCGTTTTTTTATTTTTAATACATTTGCAAAGATTTCAAACAAACTTCTTTCACGTTTTCATTATGGGGTATTGTTTGTAGAATTTTGAGGAAAATGATGAATTTAATCCATTTTGGAATAAGGCTGTAACATAACAAAATGTGGAAAAAGTGAAGTGCTGTGAACAATTTCCGGATGCACTGTATAAGCTTCACATTTTTGCCCCCTCCAAAAATTGGCCCTATTCACGTCCATTGTAAGTGCCACACCGTAACCTTGAGTTTTGCTTTTTTTTTTTTTACAGAAAAGAAGGGACAAATAAATTTTTTGTAATCAACATTATGCCACAAATGCTGTCGATTGAGCTTAACTTGTATTGAACCCGAAATATTCGTTTAAGAAACCCCTGAATAAATAAGCTGGTTTCAGGCTCCCCTGATCCTGACCTAACTAATTTCTTAGGGTGAGTTCACATAGGATGAGCCTGTGTTTACACAGCTGAACAGAATGGAATAGAACAGAACACAGGTGTCTTAATCGGGATAAATCTGAAAATTACATTTTCATTTTCGAAAATTTCTCTGTCCAAACATTGCTCGTCCACAATGAAATGTATGAAAACGCTTAAATCCCCTTACTGCGCATGCGAAAAATTGCTGTTGCATGTACGATCTGAAATGCAATTGTCCTTGTGTTCTGTCACCGGACACCAATTCCGAGTAAACTTCCCTTCGCCTTTGAAGTGTGCAATGTGAATACTGTACAAAGTAACATTTATGTTGATCAACGCTATCAAAGTGAATATCAGGCACAACAGGGCCGCTACAACACAGGCCGCCATCTTGACTTTGTGGTTGAATGGATCACATGACTGCATTACATGACAACAAATATGTCATCGTTTTCAGATATATCCGTTTTCCAAGTCCAGTGTGGACAGAAGGCCAAAACGTAGAGAAAAAGATGCGTTTTCAAACGTTTGTGTTTTCTAAAAGTATCGCCACAAAAACAATATAAATAAATAAATACAAAACTTAAAGGAATAAATGACCCCCAAAATAAAGATTTATGCGCCCTCATCTTTTCAAAGCTATTTGACTTTTATAGAATATCCTGTCCACTCTTTTCCATATAATGAAAATGAATGAGGACTGGGGCTCTGAAGGTCTAAAATGAAAAAAAAAAAGAAAAAGAAAAAAATACAGAAGTAGTCCATATGACTTGGGTATTGTATTCAGAAGTCATACAATAGCACTTCCCTTTCATTATATGGTAAATAGTGAGAAGGATACTTTCACCATCTGTGTTCTATGAAAAAAAATATTTTTGGGTAAAAATAAAGAAGAAAAAAACAAGTCAACCTCACTAATCAACGAATCGGCTGTTAGATGACAACTTGTTGACCATCGTGACCCACTCCTACACGCCCCAGAGAGAAACAGAGAGAATAAGAACAAATGAATGAACAGACTTATAATAGAGCTAATGGACTTCTTTCCAGCGAAGACACGTGCATGCCGGCCAAACATACCATTAACATTTGATGCAGAGTGTTTCCTAAATAAAGCAGCTCTCAGCCCAATCAGGTATGTATTATTCATCACCACAGACATTACGATGCAATATACATTGAAAGAGAGAGGAGAAGGACATTAGGAGCTTGTACGGTTTGTTTACTTGCATACACGGAGACGTCACGCCGTCAAGAACAGAAGCGGTGAGAGATGCGGCAAGTGGGAGTTTATGGATGGAGTTTTTCTGAATGTTAAAGCCTTTAGCTCAGTGATGATGACACAGCACAAACTCCACTGGCCCTAAAAAAACACTCAAATAAACACAAGCCAGGGCAACCGACACCAGGCCTAAAAACAAGAGAGGGATGGAGGGAAAAAATGGAGAGAGGGGAAGATGAGAAGCCACTGGGGTATTCCAGCATGGATTAGTGACACAGAGGTTATGTGTGTGTATGTATGTATGTGTGTGTGTGTGTGTGTGTGTGTGTGTGTGTGTGTGTGTGTGTGTGTGTGTGAGTGTGTAAGAAGAGTGGAGGGATGGAGGTGTAATCGATGGTTTAAAAGGTTTTGCTTCACAGCAAACACACGCACACACACATTATTCTGTTGTAGCTCACTATGAAACACAAAACTCACAGAACACACACACAGAGTTCATCTGGAGTACTGACATCTCCTCTTCTGGCTGTGGAAGCATAAGATGTGTGTTATGTGATGAAAGACATTAGGCCTCTTTAAAAGGTACGATGTATAATTTCCGTGCCACTACTCTCACCAAATAAAATTGCAAAAACAACTACTGTTTTCAGACTGGCTTCCTGTTTGAACACTCCCCTTTCTGCCATGGGTCAAATAATCCCTTAATATCAGTATAGAAGGTGCAATGGATTGAAATCCAGTCATCAATGTGAAAAGAGCCTCCCATGAACGTATACATTGGAATATCGCAGCTCAAACACTGTTTCTACACAGCAAGCAAGCAGCTGAAAACATTTTCCATATGTTTTAAATCCAGGCCTTTATATGCTGGCCAATTTCACACTTCCGAGGTTGTTGCTTCCGGGGTTGCCCCTTGCAGGGTAAACTTACTTCCGGTATCAACAATGGCCATTGAAACATGAGCAAGATCTGCTGAAATCAAAGTCTTCACACAAATTAAATAGTGTGTAAATGTTTGATCTGACTTTTTGCTTTGTTGCCGACTCTACAGAGCTCTAATTAGGAGCTTGATTGTGGTAAAAGAAGATACTGACAACTTTGAGGAAGATATAACGTGACTGATTCCAGCATATTCAGTGAGAAAATCGAGCTGCCCTAGAGTACACTGAATAACTTGTGAGTTCGCTGTCATTTCATTCTCTGTCTCTACATTATCGCAAGTGATAACAGCACATTGTGTGTGGAGAAAACCATCGCCAGCCAGCTCCCCTCTCTGTACAGCTGATTGCTCGCACCATGGACACTTTCATAAACAGGGACACTTCTGTTATCCCTCTCTCCGATATTTCATCTCATTCACATGCTTCTGACACCATCATAAAACTGAGTGCGATAAAGTTAATGTTCGAGTCGACAATCGGGATAATATTCATTAAACTCTATGTTTTTCACATCATGAAGCCAAACTAACTCAAATATACAGGTACATCTGCCTTGTTATAGCACACGGCTCAAATGTCAAAATAAGATTTTTATTTTTTTTATTTTATCATCCTTATAAATAAATGAATGGAACCTTGACTGAAATGTTCAGGAAAAACATCCATTTTGTTTCTTCGTGAGACGTTTTTTTTTCTTTTAATGTTTAATAAAATATTCTCACTCTGTTAAACTGTAATGGCTCGATGATATTCGATGTAGTGCTTATGCCACGTTATGTACACATTGTTATAATCAGTATTAAATACATTGTTTATTGCAAAGTTCCTTACTGCTGTCTGTTTACTAGGACGGTGGGGTTAATGTACATTGTATATAATTTATGAAAATAGGTAAATACATTTTAAATGGGACAAGATGTCTAACCAAATTTGATTATTTATACTTTTAAAAACGGAATTTAATATTTTTGGAAGTTTTATATGAGGTTCGGTTAGACATATTAAATTGTATTTGTATTTTTGTATCTGTGCTGTGAGTATATATAGCTTTTTTATTATTATTTCCCGTAATACGGTGACAAGAGGAGGGAAATTGTTTAAAGAATATTCCTGCTGAGACTGGAGCTGGCGAAGAAACCATCGCAGCGCTGCATTTGAGCATATAAACTCAAAAGAGACTGCAGCCTGAATAGCCGAATCAGTTGGGAAAAAATGATAAATTATTTTTGTGTATATTATGTGTAAAACAAACCATGCAGAAGAGGTAAGAAGCATTATTAGAGGCAAACATAAACTATAGCCACTAGCCGCAAACCCGTAGCGGAAGTAGCTTTACCCTGCGGTGACGTAGTTTCCGATTCTTGTGAAATTGGCCTATTAATAGTACTTCTTAATGCACATGTGCACATGCACTCACCTGTTCATATCTAATACGTTACATACACACAGAGACCATCCCTTGACTAAACACATACACACCCAAACTGATGAATTACCAGAAGTGAGTGCCATAAATGCAGGTGACAAACTGGTTCAAAGTTCAGAACGAACTCCAATAAGCTCTTGAACAGGTTTAAGCACATGTAGAGAGAGAGAGAGAGAGAGAGAATGAGAGAGAGAGAGAGAGAGAGAGAGAGAGAGAGATGAGAGAGAGAGAGAGAGAGAGAGAGAGAGAATGAGAGAGAGAGAGAGAGAGAGAGAGAGGGAGAGAGAGAGAGAGACAGAGAGAGAATGAGAGAGAACATGATCTTGCATTCCCCAGAGGAGAAGGAAAGGCAACGGGGTACGTTGGAGGGGGGTGGGGTGGGGTGTTAAAGCGGTGCCAGACAGCACTTGAATTCCCGGCAGTTGACCACACAAACACACACACTCTTGCACACACACAGCTTTTTGTATGTGTGTATCATGAATTGCAGTGTGTGAATAAAAGAGTTTGTGGTGACTTTCACCTTTTAATTATTTGATTTGCATTATCACAGGCTCATAAACACACTCGTGCTTACCTAACTTTCTAAACGTGGACATCCTATACATTTTGATTGTTTTTAAATTATGATAATCAGAATGACTACAGATTCAGTCTCATTTTGCTAACTTCTGGGGACATTTTTCAGCAATTTTGTCCACAAAATATAGATAATTTAAAAATAACCCTAACCTTTCATAGATTTTTCAAAGAATATTAATATTTTTTTTTATTAATCAATTAGGGCTGTACAATTACTCAAAAAATAATTGATATTACAATCATAGCTGTTGCAATTAACTACTACAATCTTCTACTCAGGGTCGGGGCCACGGGGAGGGGGGGCACCAGGGGCAGTGCCCCCTCAGCCAGACCACTGTACCCCTCTGTCAAAATGTTGTATTTGAGCCAATTTTTATAATTTTGTTATTATCTTTTAAATGTGTTTTACTTTTTCTGCAAGCTTAAATATTCAACTAAATTGTAAAATAAATTAAATAAATAAAAGCATATTAATCCTTAAACTATTTGCAGTGAGTAATTGAACATTTTAGGTGGAAGGTGGGGACAGGATTTACGCTGTCTGGCCAATTGACTGCTCTCTTCTTAATTAGAAAAAAAAAACATTTCTATAATGTATGTAATTCAGTCAGAGCTCAGAGGCTCAAAGGCTAAAAGAAGGAAATGGATTTAAGAAAAGGATTTTACCTAGGATAAGGATGAATGAATGATGTAAATGATGTAACTAAAAAGTACAAGCATAAGTGGAGTGATGTGGTCCTCAAGACAAGAGTTTTAACACCAGCACTCGGTGCATTCAGTTGCTCTAATTGTGAGTACAGCAGTTTACTACCTTTTGCTGTGTTTTGTTAATGAATATAAGTTGTCAATATTTACATTGATAAATGGATAGAACTTCATTCACTCAAACAAACAAAAATTTAAAATTAAATTAATAAAATGTAAATATATTGAGGTTTTATTCATTTAATTTTGTTTAAGATTACTCAATTAAATTGCATGGAATTTTGTTATGAAATTGAAATGCATAAATCTGAAATATAGGCAAGTTTTTGGAGTGTGCTCTCCAGAGGATCATTTGATTAGACAATTTTTTTTTTTTTTAAATGATTAGATTTAGCTTTTTTGTTAATATTGTATATTTTTGGTATATATTAAAGTGCTGATATGCCACGATTTCAGACACATGTATACAGGCAAGGGATAAATAAGTGCCTTCTGGCTGCAGCCTCTGCTTCACAACAGATACTAGGAAGTGAACATACACTGGCGGCCAAAAGTTTGGAAAAATGTACAGATTTTGCTCTTATGGAAAGAAATTGGTACTTTTATTCACCAAAGTGGCATTCAGCTGATCACAATGTATAGTCAGGACATTAATAACGTGAAAAATTCCATTACAATTTGAAAAAAATGAACAAACTACTTCAAAGTGCAAAAAATCCTCCACGTGCAGCAATGACAGCTTTGCAGATTCTTGGCATTCTAGCTGTCAGTTTGTCCAGATACTCAGGTGACATTTCACCCCACGCTTCCTGTAGCACTTGCCATAGATATGGCTGTCTTGTCGGGCACTTCTCACGCACCTTACAGTCTAGCTGATCCCACAAAAGCTCAATGAGGTTAAGATCCATAACACTCTGTTGTGTTATCTGTTGTCCAATGTCTGTGTTTCTTTGCCCACTCTAACCTTTTCTTTTTGTTTTTCTGTTTCAAAATTGGCTCTTTCTTTGCAATTCTTCCCATAAGGCCTGCACCCCTGAGTCTTCTCTTTACTGTTGTACATGAAACTGGTGTTGAGTGGGTAGAATTCAATGAAGCTGTCAGCTGAGGACATGTGAGGCATCTATTTCTCAAACTAGAGACTCTGATGTACTTATCCTCTTGTTTAGTTTTACATCTGGCCTTCCACATCTCTTTCTATCCTTGTTAGAGCCAGTTGTCCTTTCTCTTTGAAGACTGTAGTGTACACCTTTGTATGAAATCTTCAGTTTTTTGGCAATTTCAAGCATTGTATAGCCTTCATTCCTCAAAACAATGACTGACTGACGAGTTACCAAATTAGCAATTTAGCATGATTACTCAAGGATAAGGTGTTGGAGTGATGGCTGCTGGAAATGGGGCCTGCCTAGATTTGAATAAAAATTATTTTTTTGAGGAGTCGCGTGGCGCCATACGAGGTTCGGACGCGTGAATGGCGAGCTCTGCGCACTTTGCTGGTTTTGGTACTTTTTGTGTCATAAACCGGTGAGATTCGATACACCCTATTCCATAACTGTTCTATGAATACAATATGTCAAAGAATTCAAAATCCTTGGGCTCTGGAGACATTAAAAGACACTTACGTGCTCAAGCTGAAGCCCTTGAGCAGCAGGCCGAAAGCCCGGGACTCATTTTGGCCAGTGAGGTGAAAAAGATTCAGCGTCAACTGTTGAACATGTCGGCAATGCTGACGAAGGTCGTTGCTGACTTGGAGGATCTTGCTGTATTACGTCGATCGATCACTGCCATGGAGATGAAATTCACTGTGTTGGTTACAAGAGTGGTGGATGTTGAGAAACGGATCAATTATCTGGAGTCATCCGAGAGGGAATTAGCTGCTAATCTGCTAGAGACTAAGGCGGACTTGGAGCGCCATCTGGGAAAAGTACTTTGAGAATCGTAACTTGCGAAACAACATCCGAATTGTTGGAATTCCTGAGGAAGAAGAAGGCCGAGATATGGTGAAATTCCTAGACGAACTCTTCCCAAGTCTGCTCGACATAACAGGCCATAAACTGGAAATCGAGTGAGCTCACAGAGTTCCGGCTCAGAGATCCGCGGAGGGAGGCAGGCCCTGATCAATTCTGGCCAAATTTCTGAGATCATCCGATAAAGATTTTGTGTTACGCGAGGCGAGGAGTATAGGAAGGCTATCTTGGAAGAACCACAGCATTTTCTTTTTCCCAGACTTTGCGAATTCGACAAGAGAGAAACGTGATTGATTCAAGGAATGCAAGAAACTCTTACATCAACGGAAGGTCACTTTTGCACTGATGTTCCCGGCCAAATTGAAAATAGATATTAAGGATGGCCGCAAAATATTTACATGCCCACAGCAAGCGATGTCCTTCATAAAGTCAATGGAATGAGTAAGTAATTGTGTGATGCTCTCGATGCAGCCGAGTGGGCCTGACTCACTGAACATTCACTTGACTGTCCGAGGAAACTGAGCGCATTTTTGTATCTTTTTGTGCGGGTTCCGCCTAGTGGCTGGAGTTTGTTTTGTGGAATAACACTCCTTCGGGACAGTTTGTGGATGAATCTGCACGTTCTTTGTGCTTATACCTCATATTGGATGGAGTTTGTTTTGTGGAATATTTCTTGCAAATCATTTGAGAGATTAGGGCATTTGTTACACTCATGTAACAGCCGAATGGGCCAGCTCACTGAACATTCATTTGACTGCCCGAGGAAACTGATCAGCTTTTTTTTTTTTTTTTTGCTTTTTTTTTTTTTTTTGCTGGTTCTGCTAACGGCTGAAGCTTGTTTTGTGGAGGAACACACCTTCGGGACAGTTATGTGGATACACGTTCTTTGTGCTTATTCCGCCTATTGGCTGGAGTTTGTTTTATATATTATTTTCTGTTGTGTAATTCTGTATCACAAAATTTGTATAGAAGCATCAGACTTGAGCAATCCTATGGCAAAGTTGTCACAGAGACTCTCGTAGGCGTACATGGACTGTTTGAGTTTAGAGAGATGGATGCCGGTTGGCGCTGTCGTGCGCCGTTTTTTTTTTTTTTTTTTTCTGGGGGATGTTCGGGGGTTGATTGTTGCACCGATGTTGGAATGTGGTCTTTATACTTTAAATTTTGACACAATCTATTTTTTCTAATATGTCAAATTGTCAAATGTTAATATGAGTGGATTGTATCTCTCCACATGGAATGTGAATGGGTTGGGGCACCCCATAAAAAGAATGAAGGTTATTTCTCTTCTTAAAGGTAAGAAATATGATACAGTGTTTCAAGAAACGCATAGAGTTAGAGTTAATTTTGACCCCTTAATAAAAAAGGTTTTTGAGCGATGTGGGCAGGTGGGCTTCATTACATTTATCTACCTGCTACAATCTCTCCCTATAGATGTCCCCCATTCTTATTTCAAGCAATTTGATAGCATAGCGAAGTCCTTCATTTGGAATGGTAAGCGTCCTAGATTACATTTTAATAAGTTACATAGGCCGATTGACAAAGGTGGGCTAGGCCTACCCAAGATTTTGTTTTATTATTATGCATTCGGTCTCAGACATTTGGCTCATTGGTCGCTTCCACCTGAGAGAGCCCCTCCTTGGTTTTGTGTTGAACAGGAAGTTCTTTCCCCTATTTCGCCATCGCAAAGCCTTTCTATCAAACTAATCGGAGAAGTTAAGTTACACCCCTTTATCTCGCATTTGCACTCGGTATGGACAAAAGTGTCCAGAGTGTTTAATATGGACATTTATTTAAATGTTGCCTTGAGCATATGGCTGAACCCCAAATTATGTATTAATAAGTCCCCTTTTTGCTGGTCAAAGTGGGTCGTGAGGGGGGTTACTACACTCGGTGACATATATGAGAGTGGAGTGTTGAGATCCTTTGAAAATTTGGTTCAACATTTTAGGATTCCCAGATCTCAGTTCTGTAGGTATTTACAGCAGTGCCACCTGATCTGTACTGTTTTTGGGAGTAGTTTACACCCACCTAAAGCGGCAGATACTCTGGGAGAGGTGATTACTGCTTTTGGTCATAGTCATAGTGTCATAGTGTGGGTTAAGTATTGATTCTGTTTGTATATGTTTTACTTTTCTATGTTTAATAGATGAATCAATAAAAAAAAAATTCATCATAAAAAAAAAAAAAAAAAAAAAAAGCTTTTTTCAAATACTGATGGTGCTGTTTTTTACATCAGTAATGTCCTGACTATACTCTGTGATCAGTTGAATGCCACTTAAAGAATTAAAGTACCAATTTTCTTTCTGAAACAGCAAAATCTTTACATTATTCAAAAATTTTGGCCGCCAGTGTATATCATACATGCTGCTGTAGGAGGTGTTTAGGTTTGTGTGGTTTGCAAGCCCAGAGACACTTTAGCAGAGACGGGTCACTTCTATTAAAATAAATGGGAGAAATTGGAACGCCCAACTGTAACCAATGGTCAACAGATGTAGAAAGGAATTCCTGCCTTCAGGTAAAAGAGCCAATCACCTTTTAAATACACACAACGCCTGCCAATCAACTCAAGAACGTGCATGTGCATTAGCTATACAAGACGGGAATTTTTTTTTTTTTAGCATAATCTGAGGTAAAGAAGCACAATTTATGATACCAGTGTAGTCAGATTTTATCTACTGTTGATTTTTTAATTAAGATTTGCATCATGCTTATTTTTAAATGATTAATTATTAGGAAAGTGAGAAAATGAGCATACTGTTAAAGCTTTTTCATTTTAATACATTTTGTTTATTTTGAATGTTTGGTGATCTTAATTTGAGATTATGCAAGTGCATATCTATCAAATGCCCCCTCAGGTAAATTATCCTGGCTCCAACTCTGCTTCTACTGTTGCGTCAATATTTACAATGTATTTTTATTCGCTGTGTGCAAATCAATGTCAGATATTTGTTTTTACATTAAAGGGCAAAATTTACCCCTGGATTCGCTTATCAGGCATTTTTATTCAAGTGTATATTTTTTTCTTACCATTAAAAAAAACTAACTGTATCTCATCCATTCATGTCAAATTTGTCAATTTTAATTATATGAATATTTTATTTAATTATATTAATTATAATATGTCTTAAACTTGGACTACAATAGAATATTAAAAACTATTTCAGATTATACTAATAAAATATGAAATTTATAGATATTACATTTTGGTAGCCTTTTTACCCCAAGCCCTCCATAATTTTGGACACTGGTGCAAGTGCAAGAATGTAATGACAAATTAGAAGCATTTAAATTAGTCTGTCGGGCGTTGGCATATCAGTAAAGACAACCTAGTATCCTAAAATTGTTCCGTAGCTTACTTTCTATGTATAATTTATTAAACATTTTAATAACACTTTTTTTCATGCAAATAAAGTAATTCAGGAACACAGTTCTCAGCTAGCTCAGGACGTGTACCGTATAGTTTGAGCAAAATGAGCAAAATGTTTAATTGCTCTTATCTGAAGTGCTTATGACCAGGTTAACTTCTGTTAACATTAGTTTGTGTGTATCATTTTCAGACACTGCTGTTTGAGCGGCACCCAGAAAACGCACACACGCACACACACACACACAGTGCAGGTGTTACACTGAGTCATGCTCATAACAATGCAGGCTCTGTAAACTACCTGTATTACATTTCTCTCTCTCTCTACACACACACACACACACACACACACACAGAGCAATGTGCAGCACAGACATTCTTCCACGGCAGCCTGAATTTCATTACGCTCAAACACAGAAAGTCCTGATGACAGTGTGAACCCAGAACACCCAGTCAAACAGCAGCTGAGAGCTAATGAGCAGCCAGATCAGCACAAAAAGTCACAGGACAACAACTTAATTCAGCGGACATGACAGAGGTTGGACACAGTCCACAAATGCAGCTAAAGCTAGATGGCTTTAAACTCACTGACAAATAGATTTCAAATCATGTTGAGATTTTGAAATAAAAGCTGAACATGTGTGTGTGTGTGTGTGTGTGTGTGTGTGTATAGCATTATGAATGCTATCTGTAATTCAAAAGTGCAATGTCTGATGCATCTGTTTTCAGAAATACCTGACACATACCAAACATCTAGACTACTTTTTTGATGCTTCTATGATAGAGAATTTTCAATTATGGGTGAACTGTATCTTTAAGAAGCAAGCTTTTCCAAGAATTCCAATTCGACGTGTGAGAGTTTGTGTTCGAGTAACTGAGTGAGCTTGCATGTGTGTGTTTTGCAGAATGCTTTTCCTGGAATGAGTAATGCCACACAGGCTGCAGTGATTTAAGCTTCAAGCAGGAATGTGGGAGGTCCACGTTTTTTCTGCAAAACAAACCAGTGTGTGAGGGAGTGTTTGCTCAACCATGAGAAGATTGCCCTATTATCGGTTGTCAATGGCTCGTCCATCAATATTAACACTTTTTCCATTATTCAGTATCAATATATTTAGTCTACAGGGCTATATATAGTCTGCGTCACTTCTGCATCTCATCCTAAATGAGTAACAACAGATGTCCGAACTTTCTTAATTAAACGATTGTGTAATAACGGGCTAATGGAGTTTCTCTGAAAGTGTAATGGAAAGCCACAATATAAAGTGTAAACAGAGGACAGAGAAAGTGGTTTAAAAATAAGTAGCAAAGGTCACTTAACCTTCGGTATCTCATTAAAACACACTTTAACATTGACAGATATGAAATCCTGCAAAAAACTGAATCTCTTCAAGTCCTTTATCCCTTGTTGGAGTTTGTGAATGATTTGTAATTCTCTGGCTAACATATGCTAGCTAGTTTAATTAACTGTGTGATAAAAACATAGTTTGGGGAATTTTTTTTCTGTTGTATCCCAAAAGTTCGGCTTAAGAAGCGACAGACACTTTAGATGTATGACTAGATTTTTCAGAGTACATCAGTACAAAATTATGTGACAGGGACTTCCAGTTGGTAAAAACAGTCCAGTCACTCGGTTTTTAAGCCAGTGAATCAAGGTTTTGCTAAATATATCAGTACTGTCATATGTCATGATGTCATACATGGAAGGCAAACATTAATAAAAAAAAATCTGACTTATAGATAGTGGTAGACCAATATTGGTCAGGCCAATTAATCGGCCTTTATTTGGCCATTTTGCAATTATCGTTTAATTATTATGATTATTCGTTCCAAAAGTATCGGTGGTTTTGGGCTTTATACTGATGCTGTCTTCAAGTGCACCTGAAAAGCTTGTACCTCCAAGTCTGGCATTCGTTACTACGACAAGTCGCACATTCAAGTGGGAAACAAAGTTCTGAAGACGCCAGACTAAAACTACACAATGAATGATGGCAAAAGCTCCTTTTTCTGTTGTACTAGTAGATAAGAACAACTGAACACACCTGCATCACTTTTACACAACCTATATGATGGATTAATGCATGTTAACAAACAAATTATTAATTAATTTCCTTAAAACAAACCACGAAGGGTGAGTCATTCGTTGACTGTCACATATTGCATATTAATATTTTGGAAATAAAGCACTGAAATCGAGATAACTTTGCAAAATCACTGCTTCCCATCATCTTTCATGTCAACATGCCCCTTCCAACTTCACAACTCGGCAATTTGGGTATCATCTAGAATTCCGAGTTTCCCACTTGTAAATACAACTTCGCTTGTTCATTCATGTGCTCAGAATTCATAATTACGACATTTACGACTCAACTTGAAGGTCACATGACACCTATCATCATTGATGCATGAAATTTGTTGACTAACTGCAATCGCTTCACACAGAAGCTGTTTGTTTATCTCCGTCTCATACTACACTCGTAATGGACTACTACACCGAATAATGGACATTCTTGGATTCAATCCAAAAGAATGTTTGCATGTATTTTTCACACTGCGCTTTGGCCAGACTGCCGTGAGCTATCTGGTGACTGATGACTGTGACCTTAAATTTGCACTCTGCTTGGCAATTCATATCATGGCGTATCAGTGATCTAAGATGTGAGAGCTGCGGGTCATTGCGGTTTGTTTTATCACTCCAGCAGGAACCTCTTGTTTGGACATTTACCTTTTCACTTGCTGGAAACTATAGTGTTGACTTGTGCTCCATTGTTATCAGCACTATGTATATTGTGTTTGTCGTTTGGTTTGCTTGTTTGTTTACATTCACTTTTATGTTTTAGCACTGGCTAAAAGCACTACATAAAATAAACATGTTGTTACTGATGTTATTATAAGTTGTAGTAACTCAGTTAATTGCATGACAAAGGTTGTCATGTGCTGTCAACATGGCAGCGCCCATGAGGGGGTGACCTGCTCAATGTAAAATTAAACAGCTTTTACTGGGTTCCTGATTTGGTTGGAGTCTTCATCTCATATGAGTGTACTTAATTTTAGACATATTTCTCAAAAGTACTATTCATGTCTTTATGTGTAAGACTTTTTTTATTCAGCAAAAACTTGACCCCATGTGTCAGTTCCAAAATACAAAAGTTTTTTGTTTCAAATTCATTTGACTTCCATTCACTTTTGTGCACATTTGATTTGCTGATGTTAAACTGTATTATCAATATTGGCAATCGACCATCCTGCTCGCTAGATATCAGTATTGACATCGGCCATTGAAAATACAATATTGGTTAACCACTGCTTATAGATAGCATAAGGATATTTGAAGATAAGGTGAGTTTTGCTTTGTAACTTTGTGATTTTAATTTTCCGGTTAATTTTTCATGTCATATAGTGTGACACTATCCACACAAAAATGCAGTAGGCTTCATTTGTTCCATTGTTTTTTGTTTGTTTTTTTTAAATGGGCAAAATGTATTTTTAAATATAATAACTTCTTATTCTTCTCCACATTTATATTTTTTTGTTCTGATTTTAACACCAACCACAGTTTTTGTTTTATTTCCTTAAGACATTTCTTTACAAATCCAATAATACCCAGCAATTCTCAATTTATTCTTTTTCTTTTTTTTTTTTTTCTTTTCATAAAGTGGCAGGCAATATATAAAAGGTAGAAAGTGCAGACAGGAAATACATGGAAAGAATTACCACCTACTCTGCGAGGTGAGAAGTAGTCCCAAGGGAGAGCCATTAAGAAAAGACAGAAAATATACTTTTTTTTATTCTATAAATGGAAAAAGGTTTTTTTCAAGGGTAGGGGGGAAAAAATGGTCAAAACGGAGTTGTAACCAAAGTTGGGTCTTTTAGACTATGATCTGTTCTGTGACAGACAGATTTGGCTCAACTATAGTAAAGATTCCGAGAGAACAGAAGAGACTATTTTATAATGCACTTCTGTTGACTATGTTTGTATAATTGCAGATGAGAAGATAATGGAGGAATAGAGGAAAGAGAGAAAGAGGAAGGGGGAGAGAGAGAGGGGAGGACATTTGACCTTTGTAACAAGAACAAACCGGAACCTTAATCAAATATTGTAAATTTGTAGTAGTTCTGATTTGAAGAAATGGGGAATTACACAGAAGAATTTAGTAAATTAGATAAGGAAATGAAACCAGGCTGACGTGGTTCATACGCTCTCTAGAGTATCAATATGTGCTCGTGGTAGAGGAGATGGCACCAGGCCCCCATGCCATTGGCGGAGTGGCATGTGACAGGCGGGGCAGGGGCGTGCACTGGAATGCAGGGTTAGGGGTGCAGCTATGGAAGGTCATGGGGTCAGGGTCATACACACACATGTTCCCCCTCCCTCCCCCCTTCATACACAGGGGTCTCTGTGCCCCTGTCAGTCCATAAATGACTCCAACACATGGCCACTCTCGCTCGTATTCTATGCTGCCCCCATAACCCACTGACATGGCAAACACACAAACCACTGTGCTCCCCTGTCAGAGTGGACACACATCATTATTGTTCTCATTGGGTAAAAACAAACAAAATACTATTCAACCCCAGCGGACATCATTCATCCCTAGAAATACACCATCTTTACACTTCCAGTGAAACATTTATTCCCAGCGCTCTCAATTCAAGGGACAATTTCTCCCAAGGTGAGTGGTAGAATTTTGTATTTCTTCAGTGGAACACAAAAGGAGAACTGCACAACTGTATTGTGACTGGATCATTGAGTCAGTGAGTGCCTTTCCACCACCTTAGTTAGCGCAATCGGCAAAATCCACTTTAGGTTGACCTCTATTCAGAGTAGCTTTGTAAATCGGGATTCACTGGAAAAAAAATGTCAGACTCAATAGAACGACTAGTTCATGAGTCAGACATCGCTACTTCTCTCATAATCTCGGGTGACCGATGTTGAAGTTTGTATTAAACAATGACAAATTTAAACAAACGTATAACACACAAGTTGCATGGATGACTTTTATGATACTTTTATAATACTTTAAATGGTGTTTTGTCTCCTTTTTGAATATTGAAAGCTTTAGTCCCCATTCTTTTTAACTGCATGGAAAAAATCTGATACTTTTGTTAAAATTAAAACAGTTTTGGAACAACATGAGGGTGAGTAAATGATGACAGAACTTTCACTTTTGGGTGAACTACCTTTTAATACAGTTTCACACTTCAATGTCAACTAAAGATCCTGCCTCTGTGTGTGACATTTACAGGAGGATTCCATTTGTGTTTACAGAAATAGCATGACGGAGCACTGTTCGAAAGGCCTGATGGGAAACCAGGCAGTGGGGAAAATACAAAACACACTCACTCACTGTCTCACACAAACACACACATCACACTGCTGAACAGGATACATAAGCATGTAAACACACAGGTGCCTGTTAATGTTGAACTGGTTCCAGAGAGACTTGAACAACTGTGCAGGCTGCATAACACCAACTAAAATGGAGCACGCGGCCTCCTGTGTGACAATGTGAACAAGCAATAAAAGGCTGCTAATAATTCCGAATTAACAATCTCTTACAACTGCATGATGGCAACCGGCTTACACTGTGGGAGCCAATAACATACATAAACATGCAGGCTAACAAATCAAATAGAATAAACCAAAACACATATTACATGAAAACTGCTTATCATTTTTGTATGCATGTGCATAATGTGTAAACACACACCAATAACTGCCATACAAAGCCAAAGCACAGTAACTACTACATCAACAGTGAAACTAAGAAAAATGACTTAAAAGCTTTTTTTGTACATACAAATGAGGATTTTAAAAATTTTCATTTTTAAATGTTTCATGTGAAGTCACTGTATGACTGCGCTGCCATGTTTGTGACCAATATTCCACATACCTTCATTGTGCTGCGCTGTGAGATGCAACAAACTTTCTTCAGGAATTAAAAGAAGCTCCTACATTCATACAGATGGGATCATCACAGAAGTTTTTTAATACTGTGACTAAATCAGACCAGAAAACAACACAAAAACATGTGTAACTTCTGAATGAGAGATGTTTACGGTGATGTACAACCAGTGGGCATGTGTACTCGTCAGATCACACATCAGACTCGCCGGCGTACAGAGATGAATCGTGGATAAAATATCTTTAAATGTCCATGAAAGTTCAACTGGCAATATTTCCTGGGATTTGGCATGGATCAAAAGCAATTTTTGATGTTTTTTGTTATCGTTTTTCGGGTGTTTTTCCATTCACGCCATTGTTTCCTCCTGCTGATGGTCACAAATATGTGGCAGTCAGAGAGTGAGAAACAGATAAGAGCAATGTCTCTTATCTAATGTTGATTCATATGGTGAAAGCTTCTTGATGAAGGCAATAGTGTCAGTGTTACAAGGACTGACAGTTCACATGACTTCTTCAGGATGCACACCATACCGTCGCCTCCCGTTCTCATAACAAACCACGGCTTTCAGAGAAACTGCTCTCTCACCATAATGCACTACATATTTATACCGCTGTGGGTGTTTGCAGGTAAGAACACAGACTAGAGAGATACTAAAATCTGATAAAGAATGAAGCACTCAGAAACCACATCCTATACTCAGTACTGTATATTTATCTCACTCCCTTGCTCGCTCGCTTGCATACTCAGTAGCTGAGCTCACCTCATAACTATCGAGGTCAGAATGTGGCCTGATAAAACCACAAGGCACTTGTAGTAGTTATTGGCACCTGAATTAAAGCAGCCATTTCTCTGGATCATGTCCAGCTTCACAAAGTCAACGTACAATAAAATGGCATTTTTTCCTGAAGATGTGAAATGTGTGATGTGAAAGATTTAGTGCATTGATTTACTAATGCAGGACATTTTGAGAAATACGTAAAGATCTAGAGCGGTCAAGAGGTCAGCCATTAAACCTTCATAAGATTTTCATTTTAGGTAACTTAGTTCAAATGCACTCTAAAGAAAAGTTCGGATAACAGCATCTAAAAGGCTTTCCTTTGAACTTTTTGGATCTTAAACATATCACAGGTGAGAGAGAAATGTGGTTTTCAGATATACCATTGGTATTTTGCCCAATGTTTGCCACTCAAACAATTCTATCCTCTGGGCTAAATAATAATAAATAAAAAATACATACGATTTTAAATTGCATTTAAAGACAGAAAACACTAGACTGCCAAAATGATTTAGCTTTAAAATAATAATAATAATTACTTGTGAGGGAGGGGATGGGATAGTTTATAAAAGTGAAAGTGACCATGACGTGCTCAAGCGTTCATTCAGAGCCGGACATAATACATAAATCCCAGTCTACATTACGAAGTAAAACTACAAGGCATTGCGCTCTTGCAGACACGTTTGTTAAATATAATGAAAGCGTTCTGTTTTCAGAAAATCGAGATGTGAGAACTGACTGGGAATGGAAAAAGAGAAGGCTCAGAGAAACCAGAAAAAAAGAAGAAAATAATCCCAAACCCTGGGACACGGCTACTGAAACTCCCTATATAATTGGCGGGACAGCTACAACATAACAAGTAATACGAGACAAGTGGATGCAAGTTACGAAATTAATTCTGAGCATGATAACAGTGATCGTGAATTAAATACTTGAAATAAAACGTCCAGGCTACTGGAAAGCATTTATAACATACGTATCATTTCACTCTCTGCTTGAAGGGAAACCGGTGCGCCGCTCTGTATTGTTATGCTAGACTGCACTTTATTAGCTTAATTGCCGACTAAAAATCACTAGATACCGAACCGATTGTAAAGTAATCCGTATATACACATGGTAATGAAAACATTGATCAAATCCACTGGCTAGACAGCGGGGCTTCCATTTTGAATGTGCCATGCTACTCGTTCAAAGCTCGCGCTTGAACTGCACACAACTGAGACATTTTGGGGGGAGAAAAGTGTTTACAATTGTGTATCGATTCAAAACGTAGCCTTCATTTCGATGTTTACCTGTAAATGACAAAGCCACAAGCGCTTTGCAAGTTGTGGCCATTCAACAGGTTTAGTTAGTTTTGCGCTGGAAGAACTGGAATGAAGCACAGAGGCAGTCATTAAGTTTGAATGTAGCTGATAAAATAAAGCGGCAAAGTTAGAAAACTTGCTCGCATTCAAGCTACTAAAACAGACAACCTGCGGTGGACTGAGATTTACAGACTTCACTGACTTGCCTGGACTAGACCGCAACACTTCAGGTCATTTAAAGGAATCTGAACGGGCAATTCACCACATTATTTATTAGTTGTAAGGATGCAAAATGACTGACTAGAGTCAGTAAAAATCCTGAAATCTTGATCGCATAAAAATGGATGGCAAGAAACCAAAATAAAAGTATTCGAGTTTAAAATCGTTTGGTATGTCAGAGTAATTAACCCTGGGAAAATTCCTCGTTCATTTCACTAAGCTGACTCTGTCAACTCTTTTGTTTATACGTAAAAGTCAGTTGTCAAGAGATTTTGACATTTGTTGCTAACTGAAATAAAGAATCTATAGAGATGTTTAACTAGTGTAAAATCCTGGCTTGGTTCACTGGCTCAACAAGTTCATGAAGTTGTGGCAGCACTTGATAATGAATGCCTGGGCAACTTACCCGAGTCCCCCGGGGTTTTCATGGTGAAAGTTATCTGCTCCTAACAGAGCGAGCTGGTTAAAGTTGTCAGTTCAACAGTGGCGGGACTCGGCCTCTCCCTCACCCCGTCTCCAAAAGCCCAAACTTTTGCCAAATGTTCAGCGCTCTTGTTGCTCTCTCCTTTACGATCACCGACTGGATTGAGTGCCCTCTTTCCACAATCACAACAAATGCCCCGACAGCGCCGAGTTGGGAGAGCGGCTCACTACTTCCACTCGTGCTACGGGACGGGGTGCAGCGGAGTTCCGAAACAGCGCTTTCCTCTCTGTCCCGGGAGCGATCGATACTATCCCAACACGGCAGAAAAGCAGCACTCTGCGTCTCCCTGTCACACTCTCACTCTCTTCTGCCGAGTTGATGATTTTCGCAACATTTTATCCTTCTGTTAGTTTGTCATCTGGTCTCCCGAGGTTCGCCATTCGCAGTATATCAGTCAGTTTCCCATTCTCTCTTTCACGCCGACTTACTTTCCTTCCTCCGCTCTCCCAAGTCTGAAACTACTCGGTGTCTCCTCCCCCATTTCTCTCTCTCTCTCTCTCTCTCTTTCTCTCTGTCTCTCGGTGTCGTGTTTCGCTCGCTGCTGCCGCACGGGGCCGCCCACACGGACGGGTGAAGGAGGGGAAGTGGGGCTCGGGCTTTGGCTGAGTCACGCCCCCTCACCACGAGCCGGGGCTGGCGTCACTGCAGCACAAGGCGTCGTCATGGAGACCGAAACAGCCACGGTCCGTGATGACATCATATCCGCGTCCTACGAGCTGCAGACGAGGCCGAACCTAAGAGATACAGCGTCATCGCGTCCGTTAACGTCAGCAACAAGTGTTTTTCGTGCTACTTGGCCCTCTTTCTCTTTCATTCAATGATAATTGTCTGCCCCATCAAGAGGTAATTTTGCAATGAATAGCAATTTCCGGAATGTATCGCGAATGTATCATTTACTCACTCTCATGCCATCCCAGATGTGTATGACTTTCTTCTGCAGAACACAAATGAAGATTTTTAGAAGAATATCTCAGCTCTGTAGGTCCATTCAGTGCAAGTGATTGGTGAGCAGAACTTTGAAGGTCCAAAAAGCACATAGAGGCAGCATAAAAGTAATCCACAAGACTCCAGTGATATGATAGGTGTGGGTGAGAAACAGGTCAATGTTTAAGTCCTTTTTGTTTGTTTTTTACTGAAAAATTACACTTTCACGCCCGCCTGGTAAAAGATGGAGATTGATAGAATTATTTTTTATTTTTTTAAATATGGATCTGTTTATCACCCACACCTATCATATTGCTTCAGAAGATACAGATTAAACCACTGGGGTCATATGGATTACTTTTTTGTGGCCTTTATGTCTGTTTTGGACCTTCTGGATTCTGGCCACCATTCACTTGCATTGAATGGACCTACAGAGCTGAGATATTCTTCTAAAAATCTTTGTTTGTGTTCTGCAGAAGAACGAAAGTCATACACATTTGGGATGGCATGAGGGTGAATTAATAATGAGAGAATTTAAATTTTTGGGTGAACTATCCCTTTAACAGATTTTGAGCTTGATAAAGGGAACTTGTTCTTCAGGCCTCTTAAATATACAAATATTCAGTATCAAATCAAAATATCAAACATTCTGTGGATTATCAAGTAGAATCTGTTTTTTGTATATGTCTAAACATTGTCAGTAAATAAATTGTGAAATGCCTGCTTGTAGGAATGTTCCGGGTTCAATATAAGTTAAGCTTTTGTGGCATAATGTTGATTACCCCAAACATGTAGTTCGACTTGTCCATTCTTTTCTTAAAAATAAATTAAAAAAAAGCAAAAATCTTGGTTACAGTGGGGCACTTACAATGGACGTGAATGGGGCAAATCTGTAAACATTAAAATACTTGCTGTTTCAAAAGTATAGCCACATAACATACACAATATGCGTCTTTTCTTTGTAAAGTTATATCCAATTTGACAACTTTGTTGCCATAACTATGTAACGCCGTAAACCCTGTAATCCCGCAAAAACAGTTTGTCTGCTCAAATAAAACACAAGTTTTAAGAGGAATTAATGTAAGTGCTTTTATAAAATTATAAGCTTCATATTTTCTGCATTTAAACCCTCCAAAAATTTGCCTCATTCACTTCCATTGTAAGTGCCCCGCTGTAACCTCGATATTTGCTTCTTTTTTTAAAGAAAAGGAGGGACGAGTTGAGATTATTTTTTGTGGTAATGAATATTAAGTCACAAATGCTGTCGTTTGCGCTTAACTTGTGTTGAATCCCAAATATTCCTTTTACCTCCCTCACATATCTGGCAATACTGAACAGATGAGAAGTATTAAAGATTCATTTGTTTTCCTCGAATTTTAAACTAGATGAGTCAAATGAATTAACAGAATTGAATTCATCTCAATTCCTCACTTTTCTTTTCACTGATTACCATTTAAAAAAACAGAGTGGAACCACAGTTTAGTTCTATTGTGCATGTGCATGTACGAGAGGACAAGTGTGTTGGCACTACAAGACTGAGAATGTGTGTGTTTGTGTGGATGTGTGTTTGTTTCCTGTATGATTTGAATGTGATCCATCTGCTCAACCATACACATCCTGTTTTAAAGCTAAACACCTGAACCATAAAAGGACCCCCTCCCCTCCCATCCTTCACTGGCGAATAGTTTTTAAGTAAATTTGGTGTCACTCATGAGCAGTATAGCATACCTCCTGCTAGTGCCAGAAAACAGGGGAGTGAGGAGAGTTGAACACAAAATGTCTTAACAGATAAAGATTAAAATCCTTTTTGACAAACAATACAATAAGTTATTCATCCTCTCCTAGCTCTAGCTGTTACATTGATAGCCATTGATTAACCTGAAGTCTGCAGTGAGCTTGAAGCTTTGCATTATGCATCATCATTCCATATGTTTTAAGACTGTATATTTAACAGTTTATCGATTTTCTTAAGTCTGTGTAATTAAGGTAAGACTGACAAGATGGCCTGTGCTTTTGTGAGCTTAAACCTAATCAGTTGTAATTTCAGCCAGCATGCCCTTTGAGAGGAAACATTGTTATTGTGCTTTGAGCTGTTTTTTGCGTTGTAGTGGTTCTCATAATTGTGCTTCTTGTTGTTATTTGTGCTAGTTAGGGTTATAGAGTGTCAGCAGTCATTTCTGGTCACAGGAAACAGACGTAGCTCAGATAAGCATCTCAGCTCCATAATGTTGCCGCTGCAGTCAGCGTGCAGTAATGTTGCCAGTGCTGTCATCTCTCTCTGAGAACCCCTCACTACCAGGAAAGAAAACAGAGCTGTCACTGGGATGGGCAATTTCCTTTGACCATATGGACAATAAATGCAATAAATCTACTATTCTGTTTACGCAAATTCTCTTTTTCCGTTACCTTTCTCTCTTACACTATTCTACTTCTTCCTTCACTCTTTATCAACCTCTATCTTTAAGCCCCTGTGTGCTGAAGTGTCTCTAACAAAGGAAGTGTGGTTGGCAAGCAGAAAAGGAGTAGAAGAAAGACATCCCAGTGAGAGATGCCCATATAGCTGATAAAATATTGAGGTAAAGAATAGAAAATAAAAAACAAAAATAAAAATACATAAGCTTTTCTCATTCTGTGTCTTTTTAAAAAAAATCTAATTGCAAGTTCTTTCTCTATGCATGACGCTGCTCTGCGGTAAATCACACCATTCTACAGACACTATCACTCTCTGTTATAGCACAATACATTCTGCTGACCAAAAAGCTCTATTCATCCTCTGCCTTGTACTGTTTCCTTCACTCCTGTGTTACTATTATTTCATGCCATCAACCTCCTCTTCCTCCGTGTCCTCTCTTCTGCTCTCCTTACAGAATTCTTAACTCCTGGACTTTCTTTTGCGAAGTCTGTCAGCACAATAAACTCAAGGTTATTTGTTTCTCTGAAAAGTTCCATATTGTTCACATTCTCCCACGCTATTTGTGTAAATGTGTTGATACAGACTGCTTTCACCTCTGCAGTTCTGTTTATGTTCAGTCTTTTCCAACACCATTCTTACCAAATCCACCTCACAAGCAGAAATGAACAGAACAGAAATGGAAAGATAGTAATTACTTGAATGTAGTTACCAATGTTAAACCAATCAAAACTATCTTAATATTGAGATTATTTTTTCTCCCCAATTTGGAATGCCCAATTTTCAATGCGCTCTAAGTCCTCATGGTGGAGTAGTGACTCGCCTCAATCCGGGTGGCGGAGGATGAATCTCAGTTGCCTCCGCGTCCGAGACCGTCAATCCGCGCATCTTATCACGTGGCTTGTTGAGTGTGCTACCGCGGAGACATAGTGCGTGTGAAGGCTTCATGCTATTCTCCACAGCATCCACGCACAACTCACCATGCGTCCCACCGAGAGTGAGAACCACATTATAGCGACCACAAGGAGGTTACCTTATGTGACTCTACCCTCCCTAGCAACTGGGCCAATTTGGTTGCTTAGGAGACCTGGCTGGAGTCACTCAGCACACCCTGGATTCAAACTCGTGACTCCAGGGGTGGTAGTCAGCATCTTTACTCTCTGAGCTACCCAGGCCCAAAATTTAGATTCTTTAAAGTAGCCACCCTTTGCTTCGTTAACAGCTTTGCAGACTCAAGGCATTCTCTCAACCAATTTCACAAGTTTGCTCAATTTCATGGGATGCATTTTCAACAGTCCAAAAGGAGTCCTCCTTATGCTGGGGTCTTGTTGGTCTTGCCTACACTATTTACTCCAACTCAACTCCAAAGTTTATTTAAAAATTTTAATTTTGGAAATAAATTACTTACATTAGCTTTATCAATTCATAAATAAACATATTTTTGTCTACAAAACCAATTGCAATTGCTTTAGATCAAAATTTCTTGAGATCATTAGAAAGTTACATTCATACATTTGTATGACTTTTATTCCCACAAAAACCAACCAATCAACAAACATAATTTCAAATCGATACAATATAAGCATAACATTTTTGCTAGCCTCCTATCCAACACTTTACACAAAAGTTATTTCCCTACTAAGTTATGTTTTAATTTAGGTTTGGGGTTTAAATTTGGGAAGAAATTGTATGAACACTCGTTCATAACCCCAATGTTTCTCTGGCTGTTCTTATGTGAGGGATTTTCTAAAATCATGGTACGGTATAGGGGTTGGGTAAGGGGTTAGACTTTATGGTTAGGTTTGGGGTTAAACTTAAGAAAAATCATAATAATATTGTTTGTGGATTCCTTTTTTTTTCAATGGGAGTAAAAGTCGTACGCTGTTGTACAAGCCAACTCGTACGATTTCACCATCTTGAACTATTTCGACTTGATCGTGAGACTGGGTGGGTCTAAACATTTTACTTGTACTGCATTTTTGAAATTTCCTCACTCACATTTTTATTTTACACATGTACTGAGATCTGAACTCTAAAGTGACCATTCTAGTGTGGTTTTGATGTTTTATGTGATTCTCTGATTTGTGGTTTATTGTTGGTAATTACTTTTGAAAGTGCAAGCATCAAAACATTTGTTGTGGTTTAGTTTTGTTGCAGTGCAATGGGATAACCACCCCCATTCTATTTTCTCCCCCAACCTTTTCCCTGTTCCTCTTTATGAGATGATCTGCATTTGAAATCAGATTGACAGACAGAGTGCTGGAGTGATACAGTGCTTCAACAGCCTTGCACAGTTTAGCATCTCCTCCCTCCTCCCTTTATTCTGCCACTAATGAGGGTGCACTCTCACAATACTCAGTGTTATCCCGAGTAACACTGGTGCTTCTCAGAAATTAGAGTATAAATGTGTTAAATAAAATAAATAAATAAAAACACCCTAGCATGTATTGCACAATATGTGACACAAAGCATATACACAACTGACTGGTTCCTAAAAGAGATAGATAAAATGTAAATAATGGAATTTCAAAAATATTCAGACAATCATTAGTGCTATTGCTCTCTCATGTTAGAGGGTAAAAGAGAGGGTACTCTGTGTTTAAGAGGGCCTCTTTGTACCTTTTTATCAGTTGGCCTCCTGGTGGAGTGAAGCACACAAAAGTAATGGATCTGTTCGATGGAGCAAGTGAGAATGGAGTGATTCTTCTGTGACAATGGATGGAAGGAGAGGCCATTGCTTTCCTGATGCATCATTCTACAGATTAATGTTGAAATCAGATTGGTAGGAATTGTGACAAAATGTTTTTTTTTTTTTTTTTTTGAGAAATTGTAACTCAAAATGGTTGAAAATGGTTACAGCACGTTTGAAGTTGCAGTAGCAAGGATATGGGGAAATAACTAAAGTAATCTAAAGGGAAGCAGGAGTTTAAAGAATTTGATTGGTACTTTGTACCCCTCATTACTGTTCTTAAGAGTGGAATTTCCCAGTTGCTCTTCTCATGCATTATAGGCCTACTACACATTTTAAGATTAAATTGAGAGTAACTGAGATGAGTAATTGTGACCCAAGCTTTTTGAATTTTGAGAAATTGTGACTGACTTCATAAAACTCTATTGTCAGATGACCTTGTAATGTCTCCAGAATATGATTAGTCAAATGGAGACTTAACTGAGTGCGAACTAATGATGATAGATGTGAATAAACAGCTAATTTAGATTGATCAAAAACCGTATGAGATTGTCCTATCTGCTTCCTTGAGCTCGTCTATCTGTGTGTGTCCATGTGAGAGAAAGGATAAAAGAGCGGGTCAGTGGGGAATCTCCATTGACATGCTCTTTCAGGAATATCATCATCTCCCATGAACGCCCCCTCCTCTCTCTTTTCTGTATTCTTTCCCATATTTAGGGTCATGTTCCATAGTTTAAACTGCTTTTTGTCTGCTCACCAGTATAACACTGACAATCCCTCTCTTAATAGCAAATTTTACACAAAATTTTAAATTGCATTAAATATGTGCTCTCAAGAGTCATATATTAAAGCTGAGTGTTTGTTATGGGTTATTTGAAGGATGCATATGGATTACATGTGTGGAGTTTGACCACGTCTTCTGCACACATGAGAACTGGGTATGTAAATTTAGTATTAATCATATCTTATTTAATGAATTATAGCCCACTGTGTTTTCCAGTTTAGTGAACAAGTGTAATACATGTTATATGTGAAAATGTGTGATGAGAATTCTATTTTATTTTTTTCTTCTCCCCGTTTTCTCCCCAATTTGGAATGCCAAATCCCCAATGCGCACTAAATCCTCGGGTGGCATAGTGACTTGCCTCAATCCAGATGGCGGAGGATGAATCCCAGTTGCTGAGACGTCAATCCATGCATCTTATCACGTGGCTTGTTGAGCACGTTACTGCTGAGACATAGCACGTGTGGAGGCTTCACGCGACTCTCCGCAGCATCCACACACAACTCACCACGAGCCCCACCGAGAGCGAACCACATTATAGCAACCACGAGGAGGTTACCCCATGTGACCCTACTCCAACCGGGCAAATTTGGTTGCTTAGGAGACCTGGCTGGAGTCACTCAGCATGCCCTGGATTCAAACTCGCGACTCCATGGGTGGTTGTCAGCGTCTTTACTCGCTGAGCTACCCAGGCCTCAAGAATTCTGTTGTTTTAAATGGTTATATATGTCCTTAAAGCCTGGTTAAAAATGCATAAAATGCTTTGAGTGATTTAAGCTTGTGTAAAATGCTGTGAATGATATAAGCATGTAATAAGGTGATGTATGCTGAAGCATATGGGTAGGCTAATGCCCTGTTTGTATTTTCTTTTGACATTAGCCTCTACCGTATTTAATATCTGTATTCCATTTTTTGTAATTCATTTTATATATATATGGCCCCATCAACCACTGTTTTTTTATTATTTAACAGCCGTCAGAATAAAACCCCAAAATATATTTTTGAATTAGAATCAGCTTTATTGCCAAGTACGCTTACACATACAAGGAATTTGTCTTGGTGACAGGAGCTTTCAGTGCACAACAATACAAAACAGCAACAAGACATAGATAATAATAAAATTAATAATAAATTAAATCCTGCACTGTAAACCATAAAGTTGTCACTAATCTAAAAATCAAGTTGTACTAATTATTACTTGAAATGTCAAGTTTTGGACTCATAACTCAAATATTTAAGTTCATTGAATTTATTTTTCTTAAAAATCCATAGATTGAGTACAAAATTGAGGCTACGGGGAATACCCACAATCCCTTGCTGCTTGAATTATGTTTCCTTGGTCAGAGGGAACAGATTGGGGAATTTAAATAATTGTTATTAAGAATTCATAGATGTTTTAGCTCTTTTGTTGTATTATTTATGCTTTGTTGCAAATAGTTGTTTGGTGTAATGTCACCATTAGGGTGATCTGTGTCTCTTTGGTCAAGTTGGACCCTGATCACACTGTTTAAGTTCTCTTTGTGCATGTGCAGCTGAAGTGCATATATGCATTTCTGTAAAGAATTATTTAATAACTGACCTAGAATCAGTTATCATCTTTATTTGAGCTGTGCTGTTGTTTGATCTAAAATTGAATCAATTCAATTAAAATGTACAACAGTAGAAACAATAATATTTAAATTCAAATCTGAGTTAAGTCTACTTGCATGTAGTTAACTCAACTTAAATAGTTAAGTTCACTCTACTTGAAAACCAAGTTAATTGAACTTAAATACTCAAGTTTTGGGAGACCCCATTACTCAATGGAATTGAGGGAACGAGTTTACTCAATCAGATGAGTGCAATGAACTTATTAGGGTTTTCAGTGTGTGGTGATTATTTTCAACCCACCGGCTACATACAAATATTATGGTTAAATTATGGTTACTGTACTAAAACCATGGTAAATTTAGTAGCTGCTGTGGTTTAATATGAATACCATAATTGAACTGTGAAAACTGTAACAAAACCATGGCTAATTTTGCAGTTAAAATGGTTTTAATACAAATGCCATACTGTAGTTGAACTATGATTACCATAGTATAACCATGGTACATTTTCTAGTTACTGTGGTTTTAATATAAGGTTCCATTCATTAACATTAGTTAATGCATTAGGTAACATGAACAAACAATTAACAATATAATTTTTACAGCATTTATTAATCTTTGTTAAAGTTAGTTAATAAAAATACAATTGTTCAATGTAAGTTCATAGCAGTGTTGTAGTCAAGCCACTAGATCTCGTGTCGAGTCTGAATCCTCACGGCCCAAGTTCGAGTCCAAGTCCAAGCCACCAATATTGTGTCTGAGTCGAGTCACCAATAACTGCATACAAGTCAGAGTTACGAGTCCTTGTCTATGTCATAAAATAAGCAAAAAAATCACAATTCTGTTGCCATTTTTAAAAAATTATTAACAGTTTTATTGATTCCATATAACATATATAAATATAATAATAATATAAAATTACAAAATATTTAGAATCAAATTATATTACTTACAACCCTTCCTCCTCGAACATTAACCCCCCAACCCAACATGAACAGATCCCCCAGTGGTCAAACGTAATTGACAAAGATACACAAAAAGACAATAAAACAGTAGAAAATATTTAGTGATAATAGAAATTATACATTAAAAAAAATAAAAAGGGCTACAACACACACATTTAAAACAACATGTCTCCATCCACTGCCCCTCCCCGAGAGCCCTCTAAAAAGGCCAAATAGCCAACCCACCTCCTGATGAACATATCCATGTTGCCTAGCCTTCTACATGACAACTCTTCCAAAGCCGCTACCCTGCCCATCTCCTCGTACCACTCACGAAATGAGGGGGCTATGCTCTGTCTATCATAACACCAGCCAGGATCCAATTCTTCATTTACTTATCCCCTACATCAACGCCCCAGCACCTAAAAACAGAGTCTGGGGCAAAATGAAATTTGAGTACCTAATACATCGCCCATAAAACTCTGGACCCTCAACCAAAATTCTTGAATTTTAACACATTCCCAAAAGACATGGTTTGTGTCTCCATCTTCTGATTGACATTGCCAGCAGGTGGGTGTGCCTTTAAGACCAAGCCTATGCAATCTAGAGGGGGTCCAATAGACTCTATTTAAAATCTTAAATTGCAAAAGGTGAACCCTAGCATCTCTAGATACAGATTTGATGTTTTTTAGAATCCTAACCCACACTCCCTCCTCCAATGCCAAGTTTAGATCTTTCTCCCATAATCTCTTAAGAGTTGAAGTTTCGTCCCCCAGACTCTGAATTAGCAGGGAGTAATACATCGATGCCTCATGACCTTTTCCAAAAGCAGTAATCACCTCTCCCAGAGTATCTGCCGCTTTAGGGGGGTGTAAACCACTCCCAAAAACAGTACAGAGCAGGTGGCACAGCTGTAAATACTTATAGAACTGAGATCTAGGAATCCCAAAAAGTTGAACCAAATTTTTAAAGGATCTCAACACTCTATTCTCATATAGGTCACCGAGTGTAGTAACCCCCCTCCCAATCCACTCTGACCAGCAAAAAGGGGACTTGTTGATGCATAATTTGGGGTTCAGCCATATGCTCGAGGCAACATTTAAAAAAGTGTCCGAATTAAACATTCTGGACACTTTTATCCATACTGAGTTCAAGTGCGAGATAATGGGATGTAAGTTCTCCGATTAATTTGATAGAGAGGCTCTGCAATGGCGAAATAGGGGCAAAAACTTCCTGTTCTATACAGAACCAGGGAGGGGCTCTCTCAGGTGGAAGCGACCAATGAGCCAAATGTCTGAGACCAAAAATATAATAATAAAATAAAATCTTGGGTAGGCCTAGCCCACTTTTGTCAATTGGCCTATGTAACTTATTGAAATTTAATTTGGGACGCTACCATTCCAAATGAAGGACTTCGCTATGCTATCAAATTGCTTGAAATAAGAGAGGGGGACACCCACAGGGAGAGACTGCAACAAGTAATACAATTCATTTTAATAACATTAACTTTCCCAATCATAGATAAATGTAATGAAGCCCACCTGTCCACATCGCTCGAAAACCATTTTATTAAGGGGTCAAAATTAACTAAATCATACAATTTTGCTGGAAATAAAATGCCCAAATACTTAATGCCTTGTTTGGGCCACTGGAAAGCGCCCGGCTGGAAAGCCATTACTGGGCATTACGCTGTCAGAGCCAAAACTTCGGATTTAGACCAAATTACTCTATATCCTAAAAACTTAGAAAAGGAATTAATAATTCTGTGGAGGCAAGGCATAGATCTAGTGGGGTCAGAGATGAATAATAAAATATCATCTGCGTAAAGTAAAAGTTTATGCGGCATACCTCCCGTCATTGACACCTGGACCCCAGACCACGTTCCCCATAAGTGCAACAATCAAACCCCAAAATTCCCCCGAACAAAACAAACAGAGAAAAGAAAAACGTGCGCATTAACCCCGCGCACAACAGCGCCAACCGCCGTCAATCCCTCTAAACTCAAAAGGTACACATACGCCTACGAGAGCCCCAGCGACAACTTTGCCATCGGAATGCTCAAGTCCGGTGCTTCTGCACAAATTTTGTGAGGCAAAATTACATAACAGAAATACTTTGTAACAAACCCCAGCCAACAGGCAGAATAAACACAAAGAACGTGTAGATTCATTCACATAACTGTCTTGAAGGTGTGTTCCTCCACAAAATAAACTCCAGCTGATATAAAGCCGTTCAGTGTCCTCGAACAGACAAACAATTGTTCAGTGAGCCAGCTGTTATGAGTGCAGCAGATGATGTAATCATTCTAATGTCCCTTAAAAATACTCCACAAAAATAAACTCCAGCCAACAGGAGGCATAAGCACAAAGAACGAACAGATTCATCCATAAATGTACCGAAGGAGTGTTATTCCACAAAAAAAACTCCAGCCGCTAGGCAGAACCAGCACAAAAAAAACAAAACAGGCGTCCCGGTTTCTCGAATGGTCAAGTGTGTATTAATCACTTGGATGCCGCATAAACAAAATACACCATGACTTACTCAGTCAATCAACCTTATAAAAGACATCCTTTGTGTAGGCATGTAGATATTTTGCAGTCCTTCTTAGTATCTATTCTCAATCTGGCCGGGAACTTCAGTGTAAAGCGATCTTCCGTCCATGCAAAAGTTTCTTGGAGTGTTATTCCACAAAACAAACTCCAGCCGCTAGACAAAGCCAACACAAACAGAAACAAAAATGGCACCCAGCTTCCACGGACAGCCAGAGTAAATACAGCGAGTTAATCCACTCTGGTGCTACATGAAAAACCCCAAATGGCTTACTCACCCATTGATTTTATAAAAGACATTGCTTGCTTTGGACACATAAATACCCTGCGACCATCCTTCGTTTCTATTCTCAGTTTGGCTGGAAACATCATTGCAAAAGCGATCTTCCGTTGATGTAAGAGTTTCTTACATTTCTTGAACCGATCGCGTTTCTCTCTTGTCGCATTCGCAAAGTCCGGGAACAAGAAAATATTGTGATTCTTTTAAGAAAGCTTTCCTTTGCTCCTCGCCTGGCGCAACACGAGATCTTTATCGGATGATTTCAGAAATTTGTCCAGGATTGATCGGGGCCTGTCTCCCTCAGCAGATCTGTGAGCCGGGACTCTGTGAGCTCGCTCGATTTCCAGTTTATGGCCTATGTTGAGCAGACTCGGGAAGAACTCATCCAGGAATTTCACCATATCTCTGCCCTCTTCATGCATGGAATTCCAAAAATTCGAATATTGTTCCTTTGATTCCTATTTTCAAGATCTTCCAATTTTTCCAAAATATATTCCAAGTCTGTTTTGAATGCGGGCGGATTAGCGGATAATTCCCTTTCCGTTGACTCCAGATAATCGATCCGTCTCTCAACTTCTGCCACTCTTGTGACCAACTCGGAGAATTTTGTTTCCGGCGTAATCGATCGACGTATTACAGCGAGATCCTCCAAGTCAGCAACAACCTTCGTCAGCATCACCGAGATGTTGGACAGTTGACGCTGGCTTTCTTCTCCCGATGTGCTTTCCAAATCGAGTCTCCAGTCTGCAGGGCCGCCAGACGCCTCAGCTTGAACATGTAAGTGTCTTTTAATGTCTCCAGAGTCTGAGGATTTTGACTTCTTTGCCATGTTTACCTCAAAGAGAAAATATGTAACTGGGTGTATCGAATCTCACCGGATTAAACATGAAAATAATTAAAAACTAGCAAAGTGCGCAGAGCCAGTCGCTCACACGTCTGCTTCTTGCATGGCGTCATGTGACCCCATCAATTCTGTTGGCATTTTAAGTTTACTGGCACACACACACACACACACACACACACATTCAGCCTTTCAAAGTGTATTTTACAAGAAACCATACACACAATAATAATACCATCTCTGTAGGTTATTTTCTTAATGTTACTTGAATGTTTGATATTGGTTTTAGAAACTTTATGCAGTTTTCTTCATTTGTTTCTTTGTCTTGAATAATTACTTGAGAACTTAATACAATTCTATCTATCTATCAGCTACAACATTAAAACCACCTGCCTAATATTGTGTAGGTCCCCCTCGTGCCACCAAAACAGCGCCAACCCCCTATTCTTCTCACCACAATTGTACAGAGCGGTTATCTGAATTACCGTAGACTTTGCCAGTTCGAACCAGTCTGGCCATTCTCTGTTGACCTCTCTCATCAACAAGGCATTTCTGTCCACAGAACTGCCGCTCACTGGATGTTTTTGGCACCATTCGGAGTCAATTCTATAGACTGTTTTGCATGAAAATCCCAGGAGATCAGCAGTTACAGAAATACTCAAACCAGCCCGTCTGGCACCAACATTCATGCCACGGTCCAAATTACTGAGATCACATTTTTTTCCCCATTCTGATGGTTGATGTGAACATTAACTGAAACTCCTGACCCGTATCTGCTTGATTTTATGCATTGCACTGCTGCCGCACGATTGGCTGATTAGATAATCACATGGATGATTGTTGGTGCCAGACGGGCTGGTTTGAGTATTTTTTTAAGTGCTGATCTCCTGGGATTTTGATGCACAACAGTCTCTAGAATTTACTCCGAATGGTGCCAAAAACAAGCTAGAACCTCTACGGTGAGTTGATTTTTGTAGTTAAAAGGGTTTTAATAAAAATGCCATAGTGGAACTAATGTTACCATAATAAACTATGGTACTGTTAAATTATGGTTACTGTAGTAAAACCATGGTTAATTTGGCTGTTACTAGGGCTTTACTACAAATACCATAGTTCAACCATGGTAACTGTAGTAAAACCATGGTTAATTTTATGATTACCATTGCTTTACAACAAACACCAGTTGAACTATGCTTACTGTATTAGAACCATGGTTCATGGGGACACGTGACGCTATGCAAGATGCAGACGTGTGATTGCGAGCTCTGCGCACTTTGCTAGTTTTTTAAGTATTTTCATGTTATAATCCGGTGAGATTCAATACACCCAGTTACATACTTGCTCTTTGAGGTAAACATGGCAAAGAAGTCAAAATCCTCAGACTCTGAAGACATTAAAAGATACTTACGTGCATGAAACCTCTGGCGGGCCTGTGAGCCGTGGACTCGATTTGGACGGCATGTCGGGAGATGAAATCCAGCGTCAACTGTCCAACATCTCGGTGATGCTGACAATGGTTGTTGCTGACTTGGAGGATCTCGCTGTAATACGTCGATCGATTACGGCGATGGAAACAATATTCTCTGAGTTGGTCACAAGAGTGACGGATGTTGAGAGACGAATCGATTATCTGGAGTCTTCGGAAAGGGAATTATCTGCTAATCCGCCCGCGTCCAAAACAGACTTGGAACACATTTTGGAAAAACTTGAATATTTCGAAAATATGAACCGAAGGAATAACATACCTGAATTCCTGAGCATGAAGAAGGCAGAGATATGGTGAAATTCCTTGACAAGCTCTTCCCGAGTCTGCTCGACATAACAGGCCATAAACTGGAAATTGAGCGAGCTCACAGAGTCCCGGCTCGCAGATCTGCTGAGGGTGACAGGCCCCGATCAATTCTGGCCAAATTTTTGAGGTCATCCGATAAAGATCTCATGTTGCGCCAGGCGAGGAGCAAAGGAAAGCTTTCTTGGAAGAATCACAATAGAGTGGAGTTTGTATTGTAGAATGACACTTCCTTCAAGAAACTTTTGCATTGACAGAAGATTGCTTTTACACTGAAGTTCCCGGCCAGATTGAGAATTGACACTTTGGGTGACCGCAAAATATCTACATGCTCACATAAAGGACGTATTTTATAAAGTTTTTTTTTTTTTTTTTTTACGCGGCCTCCGAGTGAATTTGACTTGCTCAATACACACTTGATCATCCGAGGAACTGGCATGCCTATTTTGTTTCTTTTCATGCTGGTTCTGCCTAGTGGGTGGAGCTTGTTTTGTGGAATAACACTGCTTCGGGACAGTGTTGTGAATGAATCTGTTCGTTCTTTGTGCTTATGCCTCCTGTTGACTGGAGTTTGTTTTTGTGGAGTATTTTTAAGGGACATTAGAATGATTATGTCATCTGCTGCACTCATAATGGCCGGCTCACTGAACAATTGTTTGTCTGTCCGAGGAAACTGAACGGCTTTATATCAGCTGGAAGTTGTTTTGTGGAGGAACACACCTTCAGGACAGTTCTGTGGATTAATATACATGTTTTTTGTGTTTATTCTGCCTGTTGGCTGGGGTCTGTTTTACTAAGTATTTTCTGTTATGTAATTTTGCCTCACAAAAATTGTGCAGAGGCACCGGACTTGAGCAATCCGATGGCAAAGTTGCCGCGGGGGCTCTCGCATGCGTCCGTGGACTCTTTGAGTTTAGAGGGATGGACACCAGTTGGCGCTGTCGTGCGCGGGGTTAATGCGCACATTTTTCTTTTTTCTGTTTGTTTTGTTCGGGGTTTGATTGTTGCACTAATGGGGAATGTGGTCTGTATAATCTTGTTTTTGACACACAATTTTGTTTTATTTTTCTTTATCTTATGTCAGTATATCAAATGTTATTATGAGTAGGTTATCTCTCTCCACATGGAATGGGTTGGGGCATCCCATAAAAAGAGGGGAGGTTATTTCTTTTCTTAAGCGTAAGAAATATGATATAGTGTTTCTTCAAGAAACGCATCTTTCCCCACAGGAAGCTGAAAAATTTGGGAAGATATGGGGTGGACATGTTTTCTTTAGTGCAGGCTCAAGTAAGAGCAGGGGGGTCATTATACTGATAAATAAACATCTACAATTCAAATGTCTTAAACAGAGTAGGGATAAATTAGGAAGAGTCATTGTTGTTTTAGGAGAAATTCAGGGGCAAAGTCTGATTTTGGCTAATATTTATGCACCTAACGCTGATGATCAGGGCTTTTTTATAGATCTTGAAGGGATGTTGCAAGCCGCTGACACCCCTCATGATATAATTTTGGGAGGAGACTTTAATCTTTTGATGGACTCAGTCCTTGATCATAGTGAAGCAAAAGAGTGTAAGCCCCCTAGAGCAACACTGACACTTCACAGGATGTGTAAAAATCTTGGTCTTACAGATATTTGGAGACTTTTGAACCCATCTGTTAGAGACTATATATTTTTTTCATCATTCCATAAGATTTATTCTAGAATAGATTTTTATATATATATATATATATATATATATATATATACAAATCCCTCATTTCATCTGTTGTTGATTGCTCAACTGGAAACATCTTAGTCTCAGATCACGCCCTGGTGAGTTTAGAGATGTTGCCACATATGGAGAAAAATAAATCATATAGCTGGTGCTTTAATGTATCCCTTTTGCAAAACACTGATTTCCAACAAATGTTAAAGACTGAAATCAGTGTTTATATGGAGACCAACTGGTCCTCAGTATCCTCTGTGGGCGTGGCATGGGAGGCACTTAAGGCTGTTCTTAGGGGTTAGATCATACAGTATGCCTCATTCACCAAAAAATCCAAAGCAGGTGAACTCATGGAGTTGGAAGAGAATATTAAAAGTGCAGAGGCAGAGCTGAAGTGCCGAATGTCATCCGATGGCCTCAGAGAATTGACCCATTTGAAATACAGATATAATACTATTTTGTCACGGAAAGTGGAGTTTTGTTTGTTCAGGGCAAGACAGTCATACTTTGAGTCGGGGGACAAAGCAGGGAAGCTTTTGGCTAAATATATAAAGCAGAGAGAGTCTTTTTCTACCATTCCCTCAGTGAAATCTGCTGGTGGTGAAATATTTACCTCGGCCATTGATATTAATAATGCTTTCAAAGAGTTCTATCTTGATCTCTATAGTTCCACTTCTTCGTCTACTGATGAAGATTTTAGAAAATTTGTGGAACCATTAGAACTCCCTAAATTGACAACTGAGCAAAAAAATTCTCTTGATTCTGAGATAATCTTGGAGGAGCTTGACAAGGTAATTAAGGCCTTGCCTACAGGCAAGGCTCCGGGGCCAGACAGTTTTACTGCTGAATTTTTATTATGCTAAGAACTGGCTCCACTTTTGCTAGAAGTTTTTTATTAAAGAATGGAAAGCTTCCGCCAACAATGACATAAGCCCGGATCAGTCAGATTCTTAAAAAGGACAAAGATCCAAGTGAGTGTAAGAGTTACCGTCCAATTTCCCTGATCCAGCTAAAATTTCTTATACATATAGATCATGTGGGGTTTATTCAGGGCCATAGCTCTTCTGATAACATTAGGCGTTTCATCAATATCATGTGGTCAGTAGCGAATGATCAGACTCCGTTCGCTGCCATCTCAGTTGAGGCCGAAAAGGCGTTTGATATGGTAGATGGTGGGATTATCTTTTTAAGATTTTGGAAATGTGTGGGTTCGGGAGTACATTTATTGGTTGGACTAAGTTACTTTATAGACACCCTGTAGCAGCGGTGCAAACAAATGGATTAATTTCAGATTATTTTACTCTGGATAGGGGCATCCGGCAGGGTTGCCCTCTTTCCCCATTATTGTTCTGTCTTACCCTAGAACCATTAGCAGCCGCAATAAGAAAGGAGGTGATTTTCCAGGGGTGCTGGCGGGAGGTGTGGCGCATAAGCTTTTGCTTTATGCAGATGATATTTTATTATTTGTCTCTGACCCTGCTAGATCTATGCCTTGCCACCACAGAATTATTAACTCTTTTTCCAAGCTCTCAGGATACAAAGTCAATTGGTCTAAATTCGAAGCTTTAGCTCTGACAGCTTACTGTCCAGTAACAGTTTTCCGGCCGGGCGCCTTCCAGTGGCCCAAACAGGGCATTAAGTATTTGGGGATTTTATTCCCAGCAAATTTGTCTGATTTAGTCAGAGTTAATTTTGATCCTTTAATAAAAAGGTTTTCGAGCGATGTGGGCAGGTGGGCTTCATTACATTTATCTATGATTGGGAAGGTTAATGTTATTAAAATGAATTGTATTCCAAAATTTAACTACCTGCTACAATCTCTCCCTGTAGATGTCCCCCTCTCTTATTTCAAGCAATTTGATAGCATAGTGAAGTCCTTCCTTTGGAATGGTAAGCATCCCAAATTAAATTTCAATACGTTACATAGGCCGATTGACAAAGGTGGGCTAGGCCTACCCAAGATTTTGTTTTATTACTATGCTTTCAGTCTCAGACAATTGGCTCATTGGTCTCTTCCACCTGAGAGAGCCCCTCCCTGGTTTGGTATTGAACAGGAAGTTCTTGCCCCTATTTCGCTATTGCAAAGCCTCTCTGTTAAACTAACCGGAGAAGTTAAGTCACACCCCACTATTTCGCATGTACACTCGGTATGGACAAAAGTGTCCAGAATGTTTAAATCGGACATTTATTTAAATGTTGCCTCAAGCATATGGCAGAACCCAAAATTGTGTCGGTAAGTCTCCTTTCTGCTGGTCGGAGTGGATTGGGATGGGGGTTACTACACTCTGTGATCTATATGAGAGTGAAGTGTTGAAATCGTTTGAAAATCTGGTTCAACATTTTGGGATCCCCAGATCTGAGTTTTTAAGTATTTACAACTGTGCCACGTACTTTGTACTGTCTTTGGGAGTAGCACACCCCCCCTAAAGCAGCAGATACTCTAGGAGAGGTGATTACTGCTTTTGGAAAAGGTCATGAGGCATCAGTGTATTACTCCCTGTTAATTCAGAGTTTGGGGGACGGAGCTTTAACCTCTCTTAAGAGAGTATGGGAGAAAGACTTCAACTTGGTATTGGAGGAGGGAGTGTGGGCTAGGATTCTTAAAAATGTTAAGTCTGCATCTAGAGATGCAAGGGTGCGTCTTATGCAATTCACAATTTTGTATAGATTCTATTGGACCCCCTCTTGATTGTATAGGCTTGGTCTTAAAGACACAACCACCTGCTGGTGATGCCAATCAGAGGATGGAGACATGGCCCATGTTTTTTGGTGGTGTGTTCAGATCCAGAAATTCTGGTTGAAGGTTCAGAATTTTGTGTCTGATGTGGTGGGCACTCGGGTTTCGTTTTGCCCCAGACTTTGTGTTCTGGGCGATGGGGCGGTCATGATGTGGGGGATAGTCATATAGAGAATTGGGTTCTGACCTGTGTGATGATCGCCAGGCAGGTTATTTTGAGAGGTTGGAGGTCAGCATGTATGTGTGTGTATTTGTATGTATATTTTGTTAATATATATATATATATATATATATATATATATATATATATATATATATATATATATATATATATATATATATATATTTATTTATTTATGTTTGACCACAGGGTTGTTTTTTGTGAGGGCGGGGTTGGGGAGGGTGGAATGTGGGGTTTAAATGTTGTTTTTATATATTTATGTTTTGCATCATGTTATTGTATGATTTAATAAAAAACCAAAAAAAAAAAAAAAAAGAAAACATGGTTCATTTTGTTTTTGTAGTTACTATGGTTTTACTGTAAAAAAAAAAAAAAAACAGGTTTCAGCTATGGTTACTGTAGTAAAAACATGGTTAATTTTCATGAGGGAGAATGTCAGTTTACACCCGCCCTGTATTCAACCCCTCAGAGTAACATGCCTGTGATATTTGATGAGGGAGAAGCAGGAGAGAGAAAGCAAGGGCGCAAGAGGGAGAGGTATGTCTTGCTCTGTGTCAGTTGCTATATTAAGCACACAGTGTATGTTGATAGTGTCTCCAGTATCTTGATTATCTTCCTATTGGCACAGTGCACTGTTTCCACTATTACTCTTCTCTCAATCCCTCTTTCTGAGCAAGCTTCCACACCTTCATTCCAGTGCACTGGCTGCAAATAGATCTGGATCCGGTACAGCTGTCATTTCAGAAGCAGAGTGCTAATCAGAGGTCCGATTTAGCAGTATGACATGCCTGAACTTCGGTCACTGCAGGGCTGCTATTCACTGGTGCTGATCATATGCCAGCTGCTAAACTTCACATAGTGATTTGAAATGGTGCTTGGGTTGACATATCATACGTAGAGATACATAAATGGACATCTGAACTTATGTTTTCTGGATTTCTTAGATCCTTATAAAAAATGATTAAAGTGGCAGTAGAAAATATATTGGAAAAATATGAGAAAAAACTAAAGAAATCTAAATGAACTTGATTGGCTCCTGTGATTAAACATTACTGTTCTTTAAAGTGGAATTTCTGAGAACAATTTGAAAAGGAGCAGATCATGAAACACATAAGTCATTATTCATTAATGAACACACTATTTACTTTCTGGCCATTTAACATCCATTAAACTTTTTTTTATAATTATTTAGAGTGACCCACTTTACAATTGCAGTGATTGTCCCCCTCAAGCAGCACATAATACTCACCCAGGACAGGGTTCTCTTAAGCTAGAGGTCCACAAACCGATTGTCTACAATATTTCAGTTGTTTGCCTCATTTACATAATTTAACAAAGGGTGTTGGTGTTTCTCAGCATGTGAGTGGTAACAGCCTCACCAACTCAACCCCTGGGAACAACAAACCATTTACAAACTGAATTTATTGGTAGCATTTGGGTACAGATCGCTGAGCAGGGCCCCCTGGTGTCTTGGGGTCCCTAAGTGGCCACTTATGCCTAGAAATGGCCCTACCACTGACTACTCAAATAGGGTCACCCCGTTGAATCTTGGCCATTTCCACCACTGACGGTCTATAAAGCTTAAGTTATATAGCCCGAGAGACCTTAAAAACGTTTCTGCATTGATTGTGAGCGTGTGGGCTAATCGAAGAGATGGGAAAACTGTGTAGGTACTAAATTCATACTGTGGGCACTAGATGTTCCTAATGACTCACCAAGTCCATGTGTGTGTAGGACACCCCCATATTTTCTCAGTTTAGTGTACAAGTATGTGTGTTTTGAGCCACGTGACGCCATGCGAAGGGCAGATGTGTGAGAGACAGCTCTGCGCACTTTGCTAATTTGTTTAATTATTTTCATGATATAATCCGGTTTAATTCAATACACCCAGTTACACATTTACTGTTTGAGGTAAACATGGGAAAGAAGTCAAAATCCTCGGGCTCTGGAGACATTAAAAGACACTTACAGGTTCAAGATGAAAGCCCAGACAGGCCTGTGGACCGGGGACTTGATTTGGATGGCGCAGTGGGAGAAGGAATCCAGCTTCAACTGTCCAACATGTCGGTGATGTTGACGAAGGTACTTGCGGACTTGGAGGATCTCGCTGTAACACGTCGATCGATTACGGCGATGGAAAAAAATTCTGTGAGCTAGTCACAAGAGTGACAGATGTTGAAAAATGAATCGATTATTTGGAAGCATCAGAGAGGGAATTAGCCGCTAATCCGCCCGCGACCAAAGTTGATTTGGAACGTGTTCTTGAAAAGCTTGAAAATCTTGAGAATAGAAGCCGCAGGAATAACATTAGAATTGTTGGAATTCCTGAGCATGAGGAGGGCAGAGATATGGTGAAATTCCTAGACGAGCTTTTCCCGAGTCTGCTCGACATAACAGGCCACAAGCTGGAAATCGAGCGAGCTCACAGAGTCCCAGCTCACAGATCTGCTGAGGGAGGAAGGCCCCGATTGATTCTGGCCAAATTTTTGAAATCATGCGATAAAGATCTCGTGTTGCGCCAGGCGAGGAGCAAAGGAAAGCTTTCTTGGAAGAATTACAATATTTTCTTGTTCCTGGACTTTGCGAACTCGACTAGAGAGAAACGCGATCGGTTTAAGGAATGCAAGAAACTCTTACATCAGCGGAAGATCACTTTTGCTCTGATGTTTCCGACCAGACTGAGAATAAACACCAAGGATGGCAGCAAAGTATTTACATGTCCCAATCAGGCAATGTCTTTCATTGAAACAATGGGTGAGTAACCATTGAGTGTTTTTCTTGTGAGTGGATTGGCTCACTGTACATGCTCTGGCTTTCGGAGGAAGCTGGGCGCCATTTTTGTTTCTTTTTGCGTTGGCTCCGCTGAGTGGTTGGAGATGTTTTGTTTTGTGGATTAACACTTTTCCTTAAAGAAACTTTTGCATTGACGGAAGATCACTTTTACAATGAAGTTCCCGGGCAGATTGAGAATAGACGCGCAAAATATCTACATGCCCACACAAAGGATGTCTTTTATAAAGTTGGCGGACTGTGTAAATCATGGGATATACTTTTATGTGGCCTCCGAGTGAATTGACTCTTGACCATCTGAGGAACCAGGATGCTTTTCCTTTTGTGCTGGTCCCGCTTAGAGGTTGGAGCTTGATTTGTTAAATAACACTACTTCGGGACAGTTATGGATGAATCTGTCAGTTCCTTGTGCTTATGCCTCCTGTTGGCTGGAGTATGATTTGTGGAGTATTTTTGTGGGACATTGGAATAATTATGTCATCTGCTGCACTCATCAGCTGGCTCACTGAAGATTCGTTTGTCTGACCCAGGAAACTGAACGGCTTTATATTGGCTGGAATTTGTTTTGTGAAGGAACACACCTTCGAGACAGTTCTGTGAATGAGTCTACACGTTCTTTGTGGTTATTCTGCCTATTGGCTGGGGTTTGTTTTACAAAATATTTGATGTTATGTAATTTTTTCTTACAAATTTGTGAGGCAAAATTGAGCAATCCGATGGCAAAGTTGTCGCGGGGGCTCTCGTAGGCGTACATGGACTCTTTGAGTTTAGAGGGATTGATGCCGGTTGGCGCTGTCGTGCGCGGGGTTAATGCGCACGTTTTTCTTTTTCTGTTTGTTTTGTTCGGGGGGAAGTTCGGGGTTTTATTGTTGCATTAATGTTGAAATGTGGTCTTCATAATTTTGTCTTTGGCACACAATTTATTTTTTCTATTATATCAAAATGTCAAATGTTAGTATGAGTGGATTGTCTCTCTCCACATAGAATGTGAATGGGTTGAGGCACCCCATAAAAAGAAGAAAGGTTATTTCTTTTCTTAAATATAAGAAATATGATATAATGTTTCTTCAAGAAATGCATCTTTCCCCACAGGAAGCTGAAAAATTTGGGAAGATATGGGGTGGACATGTTTTCTTTAGTGTTGGCTCAAGTAAGAGCATTTATGTTTATTGGTAAATAAACATTTACAATTCAAATGTCTCAAACAGGATCATGCCCTGGTGAGTTTAGAGGTGTTGCCACATATAGAGAAAAAAAAATCATAAAGTTGATGCTTTAATGTATCCCTTTTGCAAAATCCTGATTTCCAACAAATGTTAAAGACCGAAATCAATATTTATATGGAGACCAACTGGTCCTCAGTATCCTCTGTGGGCGTGGCTTGGGAGGCACTTAAGGCGGTTCTTAGGGGTTGGATCATACAGTATGCCTCATTCATCAAAAAATCCAAAGCACGAGAACTCGTGGAGTTGGAAGGAAATATTAAAAGTGCAGAGGCAGAGCTGAAACGCCGTATGTCATCTGATGGCCTCAGAGAAGTGACCCGATTGAAATATAGATATAATACTATTTTGTCGCAGAAAGTGGAGTTTTGGTTATTCAGGGCAAGACAGTCATACTTTGATTCGGGGACAAGGCAGGGAAGCTTTTGGCTAGATATATAAAGCAGAGAGTGTCTTTTTCTACCATTCCCTCAGTGAAATCTGCTGGTGGTTAAATTTTTACCTCAGCCATTGATATTAATAATGCCTTTAAAGAATTCTATCTTGATCTCTATAGTTCCACATCTTCATCTACTGATGAAGATATTAGAAACTTTGTGGAACCATTAGAACTCCCTAAACTGACGACTGAGCAAAAAAACTCTCTCGATTCTGAGATAACCTTGGAGGAGCTTGATGAGGTAATTAAATCCCCACCTATTGGCCACCTACAGGGCCAGATGGTTTTGCTGCAGAATTTTTTTAGATCCTATGCTACAGAACTGGCTCCACTTTGTTTGAAGTTTATACAGAATCATTAAAGAATGGAAAGCTTCCTCCAACCATGACACAAGCCTGGATCAGTCTGATTCTTAAAAAGGACAAAGATCCAAGCGAATGTAAAAGTTACCATCCAATATCCCTGATCCAACTAGATGTAAAAAATTTGTCAAAAAATTTTGGCTAACCGATTAAGTAAGGTTATGACATCTCTTATACATATAGATCAGGTGGGGTTTATTCAGGGTCGTAGCTCTTCTGATAATATTAGGGGTTTCATAAATATCATGTGGTCAGTGGCGAATTTATCAGTCTCCGGTCGCTGCAATCTCACTTGATGCCGAAAAGGTGTTTGATATGGTAGAATGGGATTATCTTTTTAAGATTTTGGAAATGTATGGGTTCGGGAGTACATTTATTGGTTGGATTAAGTTACTTTATAGACACCCTGTAGCAGCTGTACAAACAAATCGATTAATTTCAGATTATTTTGGCACTCGGCAGGGTTGCCCTCTTTTCCCATTATTGTTCTGTCTTGCCCTAGAACCATTAGCAGCTGCGATAAGAAAGGAGGATGATTTTCCAGTGGTGGTGGCAGGAGGTGTGGCGCATAAGCTTCTGCTTTACGCAGATGATATTTTATTATTTGTCTCTGAACCTACTAGATCTATGCCTTGCCTCCACAGAATTATTAATTCCTTTTCCAAGTTCTCAAGATACAAAGTCAATTGGTCTAAAGCCGAAGCTTTGGCACTGACAGCGTACTGTCCAGTAACGGCTTTCCAGCCGGGCGCCTTCCAGTGGCCCAAACAGGGCATTAAGTATTTGGGAATTTTATTCCCAGCAAATTTGTCTGATTTATTTAGTGTTAATTTTGACCCTTTAATAAAAAGGTTTTCGAGCGATGTGGGCAGGTGGGCTTCATTACATTTATCGATGATTGGGAAGGTTAATGTTATTAAAATGAATTGTATTCCAAAATTTAACTACCTGCTACAATCTCTCCCTGTAGATGTCCCACTCTCTTATTTCAAGCAATTTGATAGCATAGCGAAGTCCTTCATTTGGAAGGGTAAACGTCCCAGATTGCATTTTAATAAGTTACATAGGCCGATAGACTTAAGTTAAGTTACACCCCATTATTTCGCATTTACACTCGGTATGGACTAAAGTGTCCAGATTGTTTAAATTGGCCACTTATTTAAATGTTGCCTCGAGCATATGGCAGAACCCAAGATTGTGTGTTGGCAAGTCCCCTTTCTGCTGGCCAGAGTGGATTGTGAGGGGGTTGCTACACTCGGTGACCTATATGAAAGTGGAGTGTTGAGATCGTTTGAAAACTTGGTCCAACAAACAAAAAAACGTGGGATCCCTAGACCTCAGTTTTATAGGTATTTACAACTGCGCCACCTGCTTTGTACTATTTTTGGGAGTAGCACACACCCCCCTAAGGAGGCAGATGCTTTGGGAGAGGTGATTTCAGCTTTTGGAAAAGGTCATGAGGCATCAGTGTACTACTCCCTGTTAATTCAGAGTCTGGGGGATGGAGCCTTAACTTCTCTCAAGAGAGTATGGGAGAAAGATTTTAACTTGGCATTGGAGGAAGGAGTGTGGGCTAAGATTCTTAAAAACGTTAAGTCTGCATCTAGTGATGCAAGGGTGCGTCTTATACAATTCAAAATTTTGCATAGATTTTATTGGATCCCCTCTAGACTGTATAGGCTTGGTCTTAAAGACACACCCGCCTGCTGGAGATGTCAGTCGGAGGATGGAGACATGGCCCATGTTTTTTGGTGGTGTATCGAGATCCAGAAATTCTGGTCGAAGGTTCCGAATTTTGTGTGCGACGTGGTGGGCACTCGGGTTTCGTTTTGCCCCAGACTTTGTGTTCGGGGCGATGGGGCGGTCATCGATGTGTGGGATGGCCATATTGAGAACTTGGTTCTGACCTGTGTGATGATCGCCAGGCAGGTTATTTTGAGGGGTTGGAGGTCAGCTGGTGCGCCCCCATATCCGGAGTGGTGCACGGAGATGGGGAGGGTAGCGGCTTATGAGGAGGTGTCATCGGGAAGACGGGGTGATTTAGATTTGTTTGTCCGGAAATGGGGCAGGTATTTGGAATTTTTGGGGAGCTCTCGGGTGAGAGTATTGTAGTGTAGTTTTTAACTAGTTTTTATATGTATGTGTATGTATGTATGTATGTATATATATATATATATATATATATATATATATATATATATATATATATATATATATATATATATATGTGTGTGTGTGTATGTACATATTTACTTATGTGTGACCACAGGATTGTTTTTTTGGGGAGGCGGGGTTGGGGGGTTTAAATGATGTGTATATATGTATATGTGTGTGTGTGTTTCTTGTTATTATAAGATTTAATAAAAAAAAAATGTTAATTAAAAAACAAAAAAACAAAAAAACAAAAGTATGTGTGTTTTATGCTTGTAAGATCTATATTACCATTAACTGAGAATATGAGGTGGTGAGTTGTGGTTAAAGATAACCTAAAACCCTTGAGTTCAAACTGTGGAAGGGATGGTCCATTAACTGGAGGGTTATCACCATAATGCACTTAACCACAGGTTTCCACAGGGGGACTGTCTCAGTAGTAAATGCTAAGTATACTGTACTTAGCAGTAAGTATTATGGCTGTGTTTGAAAGCAGTATATGGAGTACAGGAAAGTAACAAGGCACATCTCAATCCAATGTTTGTGTAACATGCTGTCTACTAAGATGCCTTTATCTGGCCGGTTTTAGAAGGCAGCACAGATGTATCCTTCACTATGATTTCCCACAATTTTGTGCATTTGATATGACGTTTGGTCGAAATAATAAAATAGTGTCTGATGGAGCAATCGAAAGGAGTATATTTATAAATGTAATTTCTTTATGATTTCTACAGAGAAATATGCATTGTAATCACTAAATAGTTGCTTGGTTATTTTTTAAAGCTCACTTGAGTTTGTTCTAGATCATCAGACATGGTGTTACAGTACCTTTTGAAAGTCAGTCTGAAACCAGTTTCCTTACAAGGTGTCTTCATACACAAAACTCTGCCTGTGAAAACACTGACTGCCTTAGGTTTCGTACATAGATCAAAGTGTCTGCTAAATAAAACATCCAAGTCATTTGGGAAGTGTTAAATCCTCTGCTATGTGAAATGTCTACATCACTATTGAGCACACATTCCACGCACAGGTCACAGGTATGACAAATGATGTTGATCGCTCCCATTTGTGTGTTTAGACTGTGAATGACAATAGATGCTTAAGAGTTTTGTCACGTGTTAAATACTTTTCGAGCCTGTGTTTGCTCAGTGCAGGTGCGGCAGCTCAGTGCAGGGTGTGAAAACAGACAGGTAATAGAAGGGAATCTCATTGTTTGTGTGAGAATATCCACCAAAACTAGTACAGGGTTCCCACAGTCATGGAAAAATCTGAAAATGTTCATATTGTGATTTCCAGGTGTGGAAAACTCATGGAAATGAATACAATATCATGAAAAAAATGTATGGACATTTATCTAGCGAATATGAATTTTATTAGTTATGCTCAGGTCTAAAATATTTAATCATCTAGAAATTGATATTTGTGACTGCATTCTTTATTAAACGATTTTTAAAATCCTTATCGAATTAAAGTAATGGGAATGCTTTATTTCTACAGGTCTACACTGACAGTTTTATTTCCTTTCAGTTTGAATCATTTTCACAGTATTTCATGACAAAGATACAGTGTCATGTTTGATAATCTAACATAAACAAAAGAACATATGCTCTAGCCCCATGTTTGTGGAATTGACTGTGCTCCTGTTACACACCTGAAATGCCAACGTCATCTGTTCCATCTTGAGCCGCTTCTCACACAAACACACACCTGTGCCACTGAAGTGACAGATTGACCACCTGTCTTTGTGAGTGGGCTGGTGAAGTCTGACTGTGGCAGATTGTGAGTGGGAGAAGAAATGACTGACGCATCCTGTGACCAATCTGTAAACATCTAACTACTTCTAGAACTGAAATTACGGGTCACATTTATTTACTGTGCTGGATGAACATAATCAGGACAGGAAGATTAGTGTCTTGAATTAAGCTAATAAAAACCTCTTTGACAGCTCCTTTGTCCATGATGCCTGCATATTTACTTTTGGCCTACCCTCAACTTTGTAGCTGCATGACTAGACTGTCAACATGCTTTTGGTCATGCCACAAGGGAAGGTTAACATGTAGCAGCCGATACAAAATGTCTGATAGGAGATGCTGCTCGTCGGTGAGTCTGCATACTGTGGCAGATCCTAGGGTACCAGCACTCTCTGAAACAATATGCCAACATCTCATGTGATCATGCTGCAAAGACATCCAACCCACTCAGCTCAGAACAAATTTACTGAAAAGTTTCTGTGATGTTTACTTGTTGATTGCCACCTAGTATTCAGTGATGCACAGTTTCTTCCAACTTGTGCATCCGCTAGTGGACAAAGGAATAGGTAGAGTGGGCAAGTGAAAACAGTCGATATAAAAGTCTATACTCCTGGTCTTCAATGTTTTTCAGACAAAGAACCCCTTGGTGGATAGAGATGGAGCAGGGACTCTAAGTTACATATTGTATAAAATTGAGTGTTGCGTTTTAGCCAGGTCTATAATAACATGTGTATAGTCTCATATTAATGTATTTACATGTTTACATAGCAAAGCCATAAATAATCATTACTGATGCACATTGCACAGATATATACTTGTACATTTCATTTGACTTTAAATACATTTTAAAGTGGGAGGGACAATGAAACATTTAACTGAATTTTAGCTTTTTAACTTTAGTTTTTTCGATGAAGTTAACTCTGTATTGTGTTTTTGTTTTTAACTCACCCTACATTACTACTGCGGAACTATGGGTCCCAGACCTATACAGTTAATCTGTAGCTGATGTCAAGACATACAAATCTTATCTTCGAAAGAATTTAATAGTCCATAGTGGAGAGGAATAGAACATGAGTAAAGGACATGCTGTCTGGTGAAGACCAGATGTCCTATGAGTCAGATGAGCAAACAAGAGCTGTGAAAAGTGGAAAAGAGGGAGAAAAGAGAGAAACTGATAGATTTGGAATTAGAGAGAGAAAGAGTGAAAGAAGGGGGAGAGAAGGTGACTAAATTGATGCACCATCAATTTGGACTACTCAACTTCGGAAAGGTCAATGGCCGCAAAGCTGGATCCCTGTACCCTCAAGGGCCACACTCTTAATTTTTATAATTATATATAAATATATACAGTATATATATATATATATATATATATATATATATATATATATATATATATATATATATATATATATATACACACACACACACACACTCAATGTATATATAAATGTAACATTTTTATATTAAGAATGTTGGAATGTTCACCTAAAAATGAAAAATGCTCTCATCATTTACTCACCTTCATGCCGTCCCAGGTGTATAACTTTCTTTCTTCTGCTGAAGACAAATTATGATTATTTTGAAAAAAATATCTCAGCTCTGTGGATGAGAGACAAATCAATATTTAAGTTATTGGCTTTTTTACTATAAATCTCCACTTTCACTTTCAGATGTGAAAGTGAAACTAAAACGTGGCCACATGTGACTATAGATGTGAAAGTTAGAGTGGAGATTTATAAAAAAGGATTTAAATATTGATCTGCTTCTCACCCACACCTATCATATCACTTCTAAAGACATAGATTTAACCACTGGAGTCATATGGATTACTTTTTTTGCTGCCTTTATGTGCTTTTTGGAGCTTCGAAGTTGTGGTCACCATTCACTTGCATTGTATGAACCAACAGAGCTGAGATTTTCTGCTAAAAAGCTTAATTTGTGTTCTGCAAAAAAAGAAAATCATAGACATCTGGGATGGAATGAAGGTAAGTAAATAATTGGAGTATTTTTATTTTTGGATGAACTATCCCTTTTACTAATTATTTTAAACATAAGGGGTGTCACCCACACCTATCATATCACTTCTAAAGTATTGACATTCAGTATTGTATTGACATTCAGGCTTGTCTGACTATCAACCGACAGCCTGAATGTCAATACAGTACAATACTGTACATTCTATATATATATACTTTTTTTTATATATTTTTATTTTTTATTGAATAATGTGTATCTATATAGTGCATATTGTATACTGTACAGTATATGTTATTATTTGTATATTGTTGAGTGTAATTATTTGTATATCAGATGTTTCAACTGTGCTGTGTTAATTTGATGTTGTTGTAAATTGGTACTGTCTCATCACTGTCACGACTGCTATGTTGATCGGAACTGCACCCAAGAATTTCACACACCATTGCACTTGTGTATATGGCTGTGTGACAATAAAGTGATTTGATTTGATTTGATTTGTCAGTTCTGTTGTCACTGTGATTGTCAACTAACAAACACAATGAGTGTTCAACATCACATACACCAGAGATGTGTTCATAAACAAGAGCGATATATCCGAAAAATAGCACCAAAAGTCCTTAGTGACAAGTCATAAAGATTTGTTCACCCCCCTTAGCGTTTTGCGCCGAAGTAGATCACTAAAAGCATTTGCGTGAAGGAGTCTAGACGCCGTCACTGCAGGAAAAACTGTTATTTTTCCTGTAAATAATGTTGTCATGACGAGTACATATCTCTGATGAGCTATTCAAGAGACTGGACAGATTTACGCCATGTTTAGTGAAATTGCCAGCGCGCGTCTGCGCACATATACTGTATGAACGCGCGCGCAGACCGACCGCCGCTCTCATAACATCAGCCATGCTCTGATATTATTTGTTTTTATTTATTTATTTATTTATTTGTAACATCCTCTTGCATTTGATATTCCTCTCTAATGTGATTCAGCAATATAGAAATCTAGCATAAATCCTCATGAAAATTGACACCTCTCAGTGAATACAGATTTGATAAGCTGCTGAGAAATGTCTGATGACGAAACTCTGGCCACAAAAGATCGCTTGAAGGCCGTGTTACGTAGCGCCACAGTCTTCCAAGCAAGTCAGTCCACTGTCGGCCATCTTTGGAACGCTCTCGGGAGGCCATTTCCAGTCATGACAGTGCAGCTCCTATCTACTTGAATGGAGAAAGAACGAAATCTCAAAAACGGTTGGTCAAGTTTACGATTAAAGAATATATTTCAAATCAGAAATAAAATGTGATAATACTGGAATCATGAATTGTGCTTGTTTACCTCATAATACGCTAAACACGTATTTTCCCTGGCTTGTATAGCGCATGCCCGTTAGCGAGTTGATTGACAGACTATGTCTGTATCTAAAGGTGATTGGCTCTTTTACTTGTAAGGCGGGACTCTACATCCGTTGGGCGCTAGAGCTTCTTGAATGGGGGTTCCAATTTCTCCCATTCATGTAAATAGAAGTGACCCGTCTCTGCTAAATACGCTCCTAAATACATAGGCAAAACAACCCTATGTGAATGAGAACAGAATTTAGCTGACGCTGCCATCCAGTGGTCAAAAGCGAAAACAACTCCATTATACAGACCCAAAATGGGTCGCAGTATTTACTGACACAGACGCGGAAAGGAGGGTTTGGGGAAACAATGCTAAATGCGAATAATAAAATGTAACTAAATATATAGCCGTGCATTATTAGGACAGCAAAATAAGCAGTCCATCAACTTTTAATACTGAGGAGAAAACGCTTATCATATCTATCTTTTGTCGATGCCAGAGGCCGAATGTTGCTACTATATTTTGGCGCGAATCTGTCTCTTGGTAGAAGCTAGCCAGTAGCCAAATTAGGTGTATACCAACACTGACAGGTGACATGCCCTCGTCCTCCATGAACATGTAAAGGGTAAGAAAAAAATACGACCAAACTACGTTAAATATGGCTTCACTTGTTGTGAGAATGAACAAGGTTTGTTTTGTGCAGTGAATTATTAGTTAGAATAGCTAGATAGCATGAAAAAAATAAAAACAGAAATGGTCAATATTCCCGTTCAGCCTATGTCATGTTAATTGTTCATGATTGACTTTAAGAATTTGTTTTATTTTTGTACTATAATAAACAATAGGTGTTGCCACTTAATTTCCAATGTAAAATTTGGGTGAAGCAAAGCCAGTTGAAAACCACTGCAGAATTGAATCATTTACAGACATTGTTAATCATTTAGCTTAAAATGAAAAGACAACATGTTCATTTTCTGTTCTTTTTCTCAACTGTTTTTATTCAGATGAGTGAAACACTTTCAGTTACAAATATGACTTTAAATGAACAACACTGTACAATGAACAAGCGAGTTATTTGTCAACTATTTTTTGGTTTCAGAGATAATTACATCAAAAGGTTAACCTGCCACCATAGGGAGGAAAAGAGAGACAGAGGACAGAAGAGAAGGAATAAGAGACTGCTCAACTCAGGGCGAAAAAAACCCGGAGGAAGGTAAAGAAACATAGGAAAGGGTTAAAACATGACAACAAACATCAAAGGGGCAAATAAGATGCACACATAACCACACTGCTAAAATAACCGCATTTGTCAACTACGAGTCAAATTTTTGAGTGTGCAACATGCATTCAAGCACACATGAACATATGTACACACAGACAACGACACACCCATACATTCTCATTTACACACTGAGCGAGCAGTGAACACGAAATCAGGGAGAAGATTCACAAACCAAAAAAGGAAGATCATCACAGACATACCAAGTCTTGTCTTTAAGATCATCATCATCATGAAGATGTATAACCCAAATAATGAGTAATTACAAAAATACATTTTATCATCATTAACTCATTGTATGTCACTTTGGATGGTTGAGGTTATACCTTCATAAACTGGGTTGTTAGGTGACCAGGGAGCGAGACATAAAAAAACAAACAAAAAAAAAAACAACAGTGTTAAGTATAGTTCTTTGGTTTAACTAGAAGTGTTGAAGTTCTTTGCCATTTTTATTTTTATTTTATTTTTTAAAATCTTTTTAAACACCTTTGGACTGAAGCTGTTCTTTTTTTGTTCTTTTTAAAATGTAAAATACAAAGAGAGCGAGAGAGAGAGGGGGAGAGGGGGAGAGGGGGGAATCAGAGTCAAACGAGAAAGAAAAGGTGTATCTAACTTCCAGTTCTCTTGGTCAGGCAGTGTCAAACGATATGTTATTCTTTTTGGGAATTTTTCTTAAACACCAGATCAGACTGTTATTGAAGTCAGAACTGACTGAATAACAAGATTCTGTGCAATTTTAGCGAATCTCAAGGTTTCCTATATATATACACACACAATATGTATATACACTGGCGGCCAAAAGTTTGGAATAATGTACAGATTTTGCTGTTTCAGAAGGAAATTGGTACTTTAATTCACCAAAATGGCATTCGACTGATCACAAAGTATAGTCAGGACATTACTGATGTAAGAAAACAGCACCATCACTATTTGAAAAGTCTTTTTTATTTTTTATTTTTTTTATCCCCTTTTCTCTCAATTTGGAATGCCCAATTCCCACTACTTAGTAGGTCCTCGTGGTGGCGCGGTTACTCACCTCAATCCGGGTGGCGGAGGACAAGTCTCAGTTGCCTCCGCTTCTGAGACAATCAATCCGCGCATCTTATCACGTGGCTCATTGTGCGTGACACTGTGGAGACTCACAGCATGTGGAGGCTCATGCTATTCTCAGCGATCCATGCACAACTTACCATGTGCCCCATTGAGAGTGAGAACCACTAATCGTGACCACGAGGAGGTTACCCCATGTGACCCTACCCTCCCTAGCAACCGGGCCAATTTGGTTGCTTGGGAGACCTGGCTGGAGTCACTCAGAACACCCTGGAAAGGAATTTGTGACTCCAGGGGTGGTAGTCAGCGTCAAAACTTGCTGAGCTACCCAGGCCAAGTCATTTTTGGTCAAATCTAGACAGGCCCCATTTCCAGCAGCCATCACTCCAACACCTTATCCTTGAGTAAGCATGCTAAATTGCTAATTAAGAAGAAGCCTTTATTTTGGTCACACATTATACATTTGCACATATTCAGTGAAATTCTAATGTGGTACTAGAAAATCACTTGCCATTATATCAAACACAGCTGAAAGCTATTTGGTTTGTTAAATGAAGCTTAACATTGTTTTTGTGTTTGTTTTTGAGTTGCCACAGTATGCAATAGACTGGCATGTCTTAAGGTCAATATTAGGTTAAACAAAAATGGCAAAAAGAAACAGCTTTCTCTAGAAACTCATCAGTCAATTGTTGTTTTGAGGAATGAAGGCTATACAATGCTTGAAATTGCCAAAAAACTGAAGATTTCATACAAAGGTGTACACTACAGTCTTCAAAGAGAAAGGACAACTGGCTCTAACAAGGATAGAAAGAGATGTGGAAGGCCAGATGTAAAACTAAACAAGAGGATAAGTACATCAGAGTCTCTAGTTTGAGAAATAGACGCCTCACATGTTCTCAGCTGACAGCTTCATTGAATTCTACCCACTCAACACCAGTTTCATGTACAACAGTAAAGAGAAGACTCAGGGGTGCAGGCCTTATGGGAAGAATTGCAAATAAAAAGCCACTTTTGAAACAGAAAAACAAAAAGAAAAGGTTAGAGTGGGCAAAGAAACACAGACATTGGACAACAGATAATTGGAAAAGAGTGTTATGGATCTTAACCCCATTGAGCTTTTGTGGGATCAGCTAGACTGTAAGGTGTGTGAGAAGTGCCCGACAAGACAGCCACATCTATGGCAAGTGCTACAGGAAGCGTGGGGTGAAATGTCACCTGAGTATCTGGACAAACTGACAGCTAGAATGCCAAGGATCTGCAAAGCTGTCGTTGCTGCACATGGAGAATTTTTTTATGAGAACTCTCTTAAGTAGTTTAAGAAGTTCTGAACATTTTTTCAAATTGTAATAGTAATTTTTCATGTTATTAACTGACTATACATTGTGATCAGTTGAATGCCACTTTGGTGAATAAAAGTACCAATTTCTTTCAAACTTTTGGCTGCAAGTGTGTGTGTGTGTGTGTGTGTGTGTAGTACTGTACTGTGCAAAAGTCTTAGGCACATAAGATGTTTCACAAAACATTTGTCTTAAGATGGTTATTTATATCTTCAGCTTTAGTGTGTCAATAGGAAATATAAATCTTAGACTCACAAACATTACTTTTGCAAATAGAAAAGATTTGAACAGAAGAACAGGGAGCCCTGCAACAGATGTCCTGGCCCCCACAAGGCCCCTCACTGAACATCGTGTCTGTCTGAAATTACATATAGAGACAGAAGCAATTGAGAATGCCTAAATAGAAGAACTGTGCCGAATTCTCCAAGAAGCTTGGAACATCCTATCTGCCAACAACCAAGAAAAACTGTGTCCAGGTGTACCTAGTAGAATTGCTGCTGTTTTAAAGGCAAAGGTGGCCACATTGAATATTGATTTAGTTTTTTTATGTTTACTGGACTTTGTATGACATTAAGTGATAAATGAAAACTATTTATACTGAACAAAAATATAGATGCAACATGCAACAATTTCAAAGATTTTTCTGAGTTGCATTTAAGGAAATCAGTCAATTGAAATAAATTCATTAGGCCCTAATCTAATCTAATCAATGCGTATGGAAAATTTCTGGGATCTTTTATTTCAGCTCATGAAACATGGGACCAACACTTTACATGTTGCGTTTATATTTTTGTTCAGTGTATTTCATTATTTTTGAAGACATCCTCACTATGCAACATTTTTCACAAGTGCATAAAACTTTGCACAGTACTGTATATACTGTGTTTGGTGACTGGAAAAGTGGTCACAGGGGCTGGTGCAGGACAGAGGAAGTGAACAGGCCAAAGCTTAAACCAAATAGGTCGGCATCTTACAGACTAAACAAAAATAAGTTTTTTTTTCCCCCACTTAAAATGGCATCACAACAGTGAGTGCTTTCATCTTCCTTGATCTTTCATCTAAACCTTACAGTTTAAACATTCCCCTTTACGATCACTCAGCCCTGGCCAATTAGAACTTCAGAGCTTCTGTCTGTCCCCTACCGGCAGATGCAACCAGCTTCTCTGTTTAAAGCATTCATCTATTTGGTTTGTCATTAAAGAGAGTGGGGTATATGAGGAACTATCTCTTTTTACACCCCTTACCCAGGAGACAAAACAGGCACACCGAAATAATAATAATAAAAACAAAGAAGGAATAGAAATAGGACAAAGAGGAAAAATGAGGCAGAGAGCAACAGAGAGGAAGATGGAGATGGCACTGATACATTTCCGTTATCGCACAATTACATACATTTTGCTGTATTCTCTCCCCTCACTTATGGAACCCCTTATGCATCTTCCATCCAAATCCCTCCATCTATCTTCTCCTAAAATATTTGGTTTTGTAGCTGTTTAAAGCTTTCAGTTCAAGGCTCATGGCAGCACTGCCCTCAACATTGTCACACACGTATGGTAGCTATCACAACAGTAACCATAGCAACACAATCGCTTACATCAGCTTTGGTGAGACAGGTACGTAGAGATACAATGCAGGTGAACCGTTAAGAGATCTACAATTGATCTTGTCTAGATTGTAATCTCACCCCTTTCTCACTTTTCTATCAAAACCATGGCAGTGCATGCTTTTACTCTGGAAGGTTACTTCGACGTTGTGAGTTAAAGCTACCAAAACATTTTAGCAGATGAAACACAGTGCTGCTTTTTCCCCTGATAGGTTACCCCTCTACAGGCTTTGTCCAGTAAGGAACAGCTAAGGGGTTGGGAATACAAGTGTCCACCCCATGCTGCCGTGGTTGGCCGATTAGGACCAACGGTTGCATTTGTCGATGGATTTAGTTTGAAAGGTTGCCTTGGCAAAGGAAGTTTACATTTTAATACAATCTGGTGCCTCAAACACACCCACTACAAAACAGCATTTGGAATATATTAAATAAATTAAAAAAAGAATTTAGAAAATTTGCAAACAAGCCAGAGGAGAATAAATAAAGTAATACATTTGTTTCAATTGGGGAGGAAAAAGACACAAAAACCCAAAAGAGAGAGAGTGTGAATTTTTGGTCTAGGGAAATGTCAACTTTTTTTTTATCTTTTCACAACATTTTTCATCCATACATTAGTAATAAGTAAGCAAATATAACAGAGATTATTTACTACAAAATCTATAGAAGCACTAACTGACCCACTCTAACTATACGATAACAGAGAACTGAGCTTATGTATTTCATCCCTCATTGAACCTGCAGTGCTCACCAACTACAGATTCCAACACGCTATAAATACAACTGTTAGGTGGTGACCTTTGGGTGGGTGAGAGTATGTAAATTGTAGAGTATATGATATTTGGTTCTTTTAAAAGTTTTAAAGCTCATTTTATATTTGACTTTGGTTCTTTGGATGTACTTGAGCGTGTGTGTGTGTGTGTAAGTGTGTTTGTGTATCCTGGTTTATCATCTGTTGTACTGAATTTTCACAGTATTGTTTCAACCACCTGATTAGAGTCTCTAACACAACTATAGGAACGAGTAAAGAACGTAAAAAATTAGATTTATGCAATACGTAAATACCTTTTTACCAAATGATAGCACACAAATGAAGAAGTACAGCATCTACACACACGCAGAGAAAACCCCCACATAACAGACAGATGGAACAAAAGACCAAAAACAATGACCCTCCCAACCCCCAAATATCTTTTTCAGATGAGTTCAGTGAGGTCATCAAAGATCCCACCCCCCAGGACCAGGAAGCATTTGAATGACAGGAGGCAGAGGCAGGTGGAACCATCGTGCCATACATTGATCCCTTGCTACAAGGTTCTGGGTGACCTCGGTCCAGATATGTCTGAAGGGAATGATGTTTGTCTGTACAGCAACTCATTTTCTCCTCTGTTCCTCTCTGTCCATATTTGGTTTGTTTTGTTTTTGGTTTTCCTTTCTGGGTTAGTGGGAGTTTGGCTGGCTGTGAAGTTTCATATAATTTTTTTGGCTTGTAGAAAAAGCAGAGAGGACGGGAGCCCCTTTATGGCAGATCCCAGATATTTCCCATATGTGTTTTTGAGTGGGGTTGTCAAGGTTTGGGCTCCTGATCTCTTTCTGCATCACATGAATAATGATCTGATAATGTGTATGAATGAATTGCTTTGGTATTCAAAAGGGAGTCAGGGAGACAGGTGATCAATGAATGAGGAAGGATGCAACTGCATTATTAAGAGAGAAATGAGAATATTTGCACTCACTTAAACTAGAGGCATGAATAGAGGCTTTGGTCTCTTTTTTTTTTTTACAGGATCTGAATTAAACTATACGACATTCATGTCTTGGGACATACAGTACAAGTAGATGCTGCATGCAAACTCTTGCAGCGCTAATATGATGAACAGCAAAGACCAAACCCTCTCTATATGCTCAACAAGGCATGAAATGATGATGATGATGACCAAATGCACTGAAACATTCAATAGAGACTTGAATAACTGTTGATGGAAAACCTGCTACTTTCTGTAAAACTATTAAGCAACAACAAGGAAGAACCACAGAAAGCGTTTGAGCCAGGCTCACTCAATAATTAAATCATAAAAACATAATGGAAAGCAGGAATGACAGAAAGACAGTATGATTGCATGGCAGATGGTGATGGCTGGATTGTGTCACTGGATCTGGTCCTGGACAGTCAGCTATTTACAGGTCCTTTGGATAAAGCTTTTCCATCCGTATTTTTGGCGTTTGTTTTTGGTATTTGAGATTTTGGTATTTGAGATTTTGGTATGCTTTTGTCATAGTGAGTCTTTTAAAGTTCCATTATACTTTTTGGTATTCAGTACTTCACATGTTTGCTTCAAAGAGTGGAAATCCCACACCTTTGCCATTGTTCTACAATGCACAGTAAAGTCCTTTCTTTTGTTGATTTGGTGCACACAGATTCAAGGATCTCATTTTGTCCTCTTCTAACTGTACTTTTTGTTCAAATAGTTCTTCGTTCTCCTTTTATGAATGTATTTATCTGCATCCTGCTAAGCCTTGTGGCGTTTTTTTTTTTTTTGGTTTCACATTCCCTCCTCCTCTTCCTTCCTCCTTCCACTCTGTCTCTCCATCTCTCCCCTCTTCTACTCTGTGTATTTTTGGCATCAGTAGAGCGAGAGAGAGGGAGAAAGTGTGAAAGAAGAAATGAAGGAAGGAGGGGATCAAGAGATGCTTTGGTTGACAGGTGAGGTTTCACTTCCTCCTCCCATTCCTGTGGTTGGCTTATGGGCAATGTCACTAAATGTTTGCCCCTCCCATTGAGTGTGGACTGTGTACCAATTCGCTGGAAGAGCAGGACAAGGCGGGGCTTGAGCAAGGGGAGGGACTCATGCCGACTGTGACAGAGAATGATGTTTTAGCAGCATGGGCAACAGCCAAACCACCTAATCCCATGCCAGTGCCTGTTGCCATGGGCAACAAAGTGGAGTGGTGAGGGAAGAGGGAAGAGGGGAGACCTACTCCTTGGCCCCCAGAACCACCGATGAACACCTTGCTGCTGCCCTCAAGACTGGAAATGGGCAGCTGGCCACCACTGGCTGCTAGTGCTGTGGAAGACAGATTAGGTGAGTATACTATAACATTCATTGTATTATTCACAGATATTTATGAATATACAAATTGATATCAATGAATCTAAAGCTGGGTGCACAGTCTGCAATCTTTTTCTATCCTTTACAATTGTAGCTTGTCACATTGTATGATGGTGACTTGTGTAAATGCCGAGGCAGACTGTGCGACCTCAACGGTCTTTTATGAGTGACTGTATGTTGCGTTGATGGAGCGATTGATCAAGTCACATTTTGACATCTTCATTGAGTGCAAAATTTAAATGGTACCACGCAAAGCCACGCAAGCCCTGATGCAAATGTTGCCAATGTTTTGCCCAGAAAAGATAAAATAAAAGAGTGTCTTTAGTCTGCTGCGGCTGAGAGAAAAAGGGAATTGCTCATTCTTCAGAGTGCACTCAAGTAATTTTCATAATACGATCATAACATGAAGGGAACACTAAATAACAAGATATTTATGTTGTATATCACAAAGACAACTGAGTATAAACATTTTACCTAAATATCTCTCCCGCAATTTCTCCTTCACATACCGGTACGTCATCAATTTCTTTGCTGTTATTGGTTCTTCACTAAGTCTAATTAATACAATAGAAGAAGCCAAACTTTTTCTCCCAAAAGAACTAAAGCACCCTCGGCGAACCAAGCCTGCGTTTATACTGCGCACGTCGTTTTAAAATTAATTAATTGAAGGTGACACTATAGAAGGTCATCAGTCATCAATGCTCTTCAACAAGCCGTGTTCTCCTAGGTCAAGAATTTTAGGGATGTGTGTGGACAGGAGAAATATCACCAAATAAACACCTTAGCAGAACAAAAGCGTAATTTTAAAGCGAACTAAAAGAAGCCTGTTCGCCCAGTGAGTATAAATTTGCCTTTAGACAGCTGGTGTAGGATAAGACACTGTCAGAACTTCGTTGTAGGCTTCCATCGTAAATGCAATACAGTAAATTGGCTGTCTGAAGCATGCCACATTTACTCCCAAAATTTGTTTCAGACGGCAAAATCGTACAGTATGCACCAGGTTTAATATGAGTGAAATGATGAACAGATGCAAGAAAAAGGAGAACAGGAGTGGTAGCCAAAGCGAGGACAACATCAAAAAACACCCAAATAGAACTGACAGAGTAACACATGACTGATGTGAGGTGGCAAAACACATTTTTTAAGGTGAAGTAGCTATGCTAATCTTTAGAATAATTAATCTCTCTTTCCTTCCCTTTCTCACAAACCTTGGATAGTAGCAAGTGGGTTGTTGCCATGAAGAGCTTGGTTTATTCCTGTGTTAACTCCCCTCACTGTATTCCTGAGTCACACCAACAAATAACCACCCCCAAAAACACACAGACATCAAGGGAAAAGAGAAAGGAAAACAGGGAATAGAAGGGGGAAAAAGAAAAAGCGTTTAGCATTTAGAATTTTAGTTACGGGATGGATAAGCAGTGCTTAAAGAACAAATCCTTTGAGAATAAATATTTTATAAGTGTAAATAAGCTTTTAGAATATGCTTTTCAATACATTAAAGTGTGCAGAACTCAAAGACACATCAGTCGCTCTTTTTCTGTCTCAACTTTATTAAACTACTAAGATGTAGTGGGCCTTGGCAAAATCTTTTATGCCTCTGAACATGTGCACTCTGTGTATCCTGTGTCGGACTGGGGATATCAGTTTAATCATTTAAGATGAATTCAGGTAAATTCAGGCTACTTTTTTAATATGTTTGTGTGTGTAAGTGTATATTAGTGTGTAAGCACAAAGACTCTGCCAGTTGTATTCACCTCAAACTTGCAGCAAAATCGGTGATGTAGTTTGAAATATCACCGTTCTTTTTATGCCATGAACTGCAGATGACAAAACCACACACACACAAAAATACATTTGCGGGCGCACACACAAAGTTTAGCTACAGTTGCTGAGCCACAAAGCGTAAAAGGAGAGTTTTTCTTTATTGACTAAGTACTGAGTGTTTTTGAATGTTGAAAAACTCACCCTGTGTTTAAACTTAGTGTGCTGTGACTTGGTGGAGCAGGACTGTTGTCATTACGGGGTGGTGGAGTTACAGGAGAAGGGGCGGAGCTTAAGGAGAGCACACTTGGAGTCACACGGCCAACTGATGACATGGTGGTCACTGACAGAAGTCACGAAGAAGAAAAGACAGAGCATCCATCAATTATAATGTGTAACTAGCTAAAAAATCTTTCCATCTTTTTCAGAATTTAGCAATCTATCTGTGGTGAGCAAGTGTCCATGTGTGCACCCTACCTGTTGTACTGAGACTTGTCACTGTCTGGGACAGCCCCTGACTGGACAACTGTAAGGAGGATGCAGGGTAAGTTTGGAATGTGACAGGTCAAATTAGAAGATTGATGGATAGAATAATGTAGGGTGAGGGGGAAAAAGAGGACAAGGAGAGAGGCAGGAATCAGACACTGGAAGGGATGTGCTCTGTTGTCCATGTATAACTAGTCAAAGTTGCTCAATTATGCAAAACTTTGATTACAGAGAAAAATACTCACTTCATTAGTTAGTGAATACATACATTCAAGAAACAAGTGACAGGTTGAATCCCCCAATAGTATTATGTCCTAGTTCCATGAATTGGCTAAGGAGGTAAGATTTAAAGGGACAGTTCACCCAAAAATAAAAAATTCTGTAATCTTTTACTCATCATCATGTTGAGTAAACAATGACAGAATTGTAATTTTGGGAGAAATTTGCCATTAAGATTATTCCTCTTGAAAATGCAAAGCAATGCAAGATGGGTGGAACCACATTCAGGAGTGAGTGGGAAATGCATCATTATGAGAATGTCTATAAAATCTGCTCATGCATGATAAACCAGTAGTGTCTCGGCACAGGGTTGATCGAGATGGGAATATGGGCCAAGGGAGCAAGCCTGGTCATACCATGTGCGGGCTGTAGCAGGGGGGTTTGTGCGAGGTGGGCTGGGGTTGGCTGGGCAAGGGAGGGGTGGCACTGGAGGGGTTAATACGTTTCTCTTTCTGTCGACGGTTGCAGAACCAGACGCGGATCACCTCCTTCTCCATGTTGAGCTTCTCGGCAATGAGCAAGATCTCCTCTGAGGTAGGCTTCTGGTTCTGAATGGAGAAAACACAACAAACTTCATCACATATTTAGGATAGGACTGATTAAAACTGAAGCTTCATCAAAAATTGACTTTTCAAACAGGTTTCCCGAACACTCGCCTCATCTGGCATTGATTGGACAAATAGATAGTCCCACCCCAAATTAACACAATTGGTTGAGCTAATGTTGCCATGTCAGGCTGGTCGTGATGCTCCAAACAAAGAAGCAATGTTTTAGTGCTAGATAGTTGTGTCTGCAAATTAAGCTGGGATACAAGAAAGACTTTTAACATCAAAAATAACACTTCAGCCTTGAGGACATTCAGGACATCCACAGAAACTTTGATAGAAGCAAGCATATGTATATGAATGTTTCTTTGGTTATATATTGTGCAGTGGTTAGGTAAAAATTGAGTCATGCTTTCTGACCGTGATAAAGCTGCGTTCCAGAGCAACACGGACGTTTGTCTCAATGCTAGTACGTTTCTTCCTGCGGCGACCAGGCAAGCCATCGAACCCCAGTGAGGGAGAGGAGAGAGCACTGGGACTTGGCAATATGCTGTCCATCGACATTGTCTCTGTGCAAACCAGTAACAAACTCCTTAGTTACCACCTTAGATTGACCGTCTCTATCAAGTCCATGACATTTTGACAGTGAAATTCCTATGCACTGAAACTTAATCTACAGCCAGTTACCATAAAAAAAAAATTCTCCATGTTTTTAATGTTTTATAGTTGTTTGTTGTAAAGAAACTTAACCTATGGTATTCAGGAAATTCACAATTACTGTTTATTATTATATTAATATGCACAGATTATGAGTGTGAGAGGAATACTCTATGTTTGATCGAAGGCTGTAAAATCTGATGCTACCTGCATCAGTGAGCCACTTCTCCAACAAAGGTTTGAGTTTGCACATGTTCTTGAAGCTGAGATTGAGCGCCTCAAATCGAGAAATGGTGGTCTGACTGAAGTCATTCCCATAGAGCTTCCCCATGGCCAATCCCACATCACCCTATAGTGAAAATTAATCAAAAACATGTTATTATACAGGGAAAAACATCTCTTGAGTCTGTGTGTGTGTATGTATGTGTGTACCTGTGTAAAGCCCAACTTGATTCTTCTCTGTTTGAAGGTGCGAGCAAACTGCTCCAGTTCCTCCAGGTCACTGGGCTCCTCAGGGTGAGAGGGCACCGGAGTCACCGTGTGCACACTGCTTTCCGCAACCTTGTCTCTCTGCCATATACCAGACAAATACAAGACTCAAGCATGAGTGCCCAATTTGTAACATGTTTTGAGTGTGCTAGATAAAAGACAGACTCCCAAATATTTGGGATTTTACCTGTGCTTGAAGACCAAGTCTGGGTGGAGCGGCCAGCAGGCTTCCTTGGTTTTGCTGAGGTAGTGGAATTAAATTTGGTGTCGATAGCAGCCCTGAAACATACATAACCATAAGATTATAATTATCACCATTAAATCAAGTCTAATTATTAGATTATCTATGAAAATCTGTTATTTTTTTCTAATCACTATTTCTTGGAAGATTACATCAAGATAAAGCAATACGTTTGCGACAACACATTTTATCAGTCGCTTGTCAAACTGGGTAGTTCCTTTGACAGTGAAATCTCCAAAATTCCGCTTCAAATACAGAAGCTGTATAATAATTAAGCACTATCACACGAGCATGAGTGCTATTATACTGAATATCAGCACAAATATGAGTGTGATATTGCTTAGTTAATATACAGCGGTGTACGATTTTGGGGATTTCATTACTACTATCGAGTAACTTACATTTTACGCCAGATGTTTTGTGTATTTTTGCTCTACTAATGAAAAAAGTTCAAAACGAATCCAAAGCAGGATCAACCATTGCATGTTGCGAAGCAACAGACTGACAAACACAAGTGGACTTGTACAAACTATGAACAAACAGTTATAAATATCAGCACTCTCAGAACACCACTTGTCCAATCAGATTAACGGAACAGTAACTAACTGTTATATAAACATCTATATTGTGTGTTCTGATTAGCTGTAATTTTGTTACTCTCTGTGCAGATAGAATAATTACTTGACACTCTAAACATGTCAGTTAGGAGACAATGTAACAATACGAATAGTAAATGCTAAAAATACTAAAGAGTCTCAGTCAGTCATGTGTCAGTAAAAGTCACCTTGCTGCCCTTGCTGTGTTTGTGGTAAAAGAAACTGTGTGGGTGAAGGCAGAGTGTGTCCTTGAACAAGGACTAACTGCTGCAGCTGCAACAACTGCTGAATGTCCTGAAAGAGAGAAAAGAGAGAGAGAGAGGCTGAAAGGACATGATGGTTTCACTATAAGTGTAAAAGCAATATTTCTGTAACACTATGAACTGTGGATGTATCATATCAGTTTCATGGACCCTTTTACAGACTGTGATGACATTTTTCCACCTTTTTATAGCTGTGTAAATCTATCAAAATTTTTATATTTTTATTATTATTATTTTTTTTTTCTATTTCATTGTACAGTAATTTATAACATTACTCTTTGTGTTATATTACCCTGGCATTAATAATAATAAAAAAAATAAAATAGTCACAAGGGATAGGATGAGTATTACAGAAAATTGTGTTTATTTTTTGAAAAATGTTTGAGCAAAATGCACATACGTTCTCATCAAAATAAAGGTCTTTAATACACAATGTAAATGTTCAAAGTTTAAGTAATGAGTTTTTCATATATCTTTCTGTATAAGAAAGAATAACAAACAAATAAGCTTTCAAAAACAGTGGGCTACATTCAGGCTGATTGTGTGCAGAACAAGCAATAGAACTGAAACTAACCTGTCCTGAAAAAGTATGTGAAAGCGTATATTTATTTTTTAATAATTTGTCATTATTATAATCAGATTTAAACTTTTAAAATGTAAAAATTCAACATTCGATTAATGGAAATTGAATTGAATTTAAATTGTATATATAATAATCATATGATATGAATCATATGTCAAAAATGGTACTGCCACTTTAAGAGTTCAATGAGCTTCTCACAGACTGGCACAGTGTTCCGGTTCATTAACAAGAGAGTGCATTCATGCTTTATGTGATTAAAATGTGATTTTATCTGACTGTAAAGAACAGAAAGGATATTAAAAGACACATTATTCAATGAAAGTGGAGTGCTTGGATCTCAACGTTGATGGACACATTTACACAGATGAAATGGTCAGTTTTAAGCATTTTTCAATCATTTTTAAATGAGCATTTTAAAAGAGCATTTTAAACACTTAAAGGACCGCAAATTCTGCGTCGAAAAAAGCTCAGTAAAGGTAAAATCAAGCAATAGAGGGATTATGATGTTTGACGGGACATTTCATTTATGATCTCATGGACAGAAAACTACAGTTTGTTGCAAATTTCGAAATACTGAGTTTTGCCTCGATATGGTTTGTCATTTTTTTATTTTTTTTTTGTGATATATCGAATATATATCGTCCCATCCCTAATAGTCACCACTACTGCGATGGTGTTTCTAATACTGCACGGCAGTGACAGTAAATTTGAAATCTTTCTTCTGGAAGCTGTAATCTACCACTCTATTTTTTTCTCTTTTGGAAAGTTAATTGTGGACTGTGTCTTTTGCTGTTGGAGCAAATCGGAAAACAAAAATAATATTTGCTATGGTCTCCCATTCACTGCTTTAAAATTTGACCCCACTATTGTTTACTTCTGTGTTCCAAACCCAGAAATGTGACAAAGTGTCCCTTATTATTGCCCTCTTATAGCTGCCTCACACAGGTGTGCTGCCCAGCGATTTGATTGGCTGTACCTGGGCAGTGAGCTGGATTGGCTGAGAAAGAGGGAGCTGGTGAGGAGAATGCGGGAGAGGGGTGGCGGTTTGTTCTTGTGTGCTCTGCGATTGGCTCTGTGGCTGAGCTGCCTGCAGCTGTGCTTGCTGCTGATTGGCTGCGTGGGCTGCATGCGACTGCTGCACAGCTGCAGCGAGGAGCTGCGCCTGCTGTAAGAGCAGTTGTTGCTGTGCAGGCAAGAGTGCAGTCAACTAGAAAGAGAGAGAGGGAAAAATAGAGAGAGGAAAGTGTAGAAAAAATAAAAGTTAGAGGGTTGTCTGCCTCAGTCACCATTCACTTTCATTGCATCTTTTATTTGTTCCATACAATGAAAGCAAATTGTGACATTGTGCATAACATCAACTGTTGTGTACCATGGAAGAAAGAAAGTCATAGGATTTGGATAACATGAGAGTGAGTAAATGATGACAGAATTTTCATTTTTGGGTGAACTGTCCCTTTAAAATAAAGTGGTTGAAATGAAGCACATTGAAAGCAAGCAAGCTCATGTAGGGGCCATAGTAGACAATCATAAGCACACATAAAGAAAAACTCAGAGAATAGTGAGAGTCTCACCCCTGCCAGCTGGCCACCTGTTAGCATGAGCTGTGTGTGGGAAAGGGGTGTCTGAGCGGTTGTAGTTTGTACAGGAGCAGGAGACATTTCACCACAATCCTCCACCTTAGTCTAAAAATAAAGAGACAAAGACAGGTTAATGATGAATTCATGAGATATTGAAAGGGAGGACAAGGAACATTAATTGAGGGTATTTATATTTTTAAAATGTAATTTTTTCTGTGTTAACATTCTTTCTCATATCCCAGATTAACATGCAGAGCCAACTGAATCTAAGCCAATTTTAGGTTGATTTCCACCTAAAAGTGGAACCCTATGGCTCTGTGGCACTATCAAAATATTGCTCTGGATGTTTGAGGTGCCCTTCCAGCCTGACACAGCAACATTGGTTCGACCAATGGTCTGAGTTTGGGGCGGGACTATCTGTTTGTACATTCAATGGAAGATGGGGAGTTTTCAGGTCTGTTAAAAAATCTATTAAAAAACAATGATTATTTTTGCAATTTCATTTTATGACGCTAGTGGCGCAGAAATTACACACATAAGCTTTAAAATTAGAATCATAAAGTGACTGTTGAAAAGACCTACATCACTGGTCACCAGCATGTATGTTAAGTTTTGCATTCTGTTTCCCAGTATTAATGTTGGATTCTTAAAGGAATAGTTCATCCAAAAATTCCTTACTCACCCTCATGCCATTTCATATGTGTTTGACTCTCTTTCTCCTGCAAAACACCACAATTTTTTTTAGAAGAAAATAGCAGCTCTGTAGGTCCATTCAATGCAAAAGAATGGTGACAAAATCTTTGAAGCTCCAAAAAGCACATAAAGGCAGCATAAATGTAATCCATACTGAAACGATGAATCTGAAACTATTCAATCGATTTTGGATGAGAACAGACCAAAATATAACACAGGATGCGTCTCAATCAGTTCCCTAGTTCAGTAGTCAGGGCAGTGAGTTGGCCTTTTTAGGGCTGTCTAATTTGCAAAATCGTTCCAGTGCACTGAAACGTTCACTCCCTAAAAAAGTCCCACAATGCACAGTTAAAACCAGGGAGCTTTGTTGCTCACTATGTTCCCTTACCGGAAATGTCGTCATGTATTCTGAAGTCTCTCAAGTCGTTAGATGACAAGCACAAGTGTAAAACTATGAAGTCCAAGCCTTATTTTCTCTTTAAAAGAGATGTTTGTAAAGTCTTTCATTCATAATTACCATGAACGTGAAACAATCTTTTAAATATTTGAGTTGTTAAAAGAAGGTTTAAAATACACTCCAATATATTTTTATTTATGCCATTTATCTGTTATAATAACACTGTCCATTTGAATATCTTCAACTAAATTAACAATAGTGTAATTTATACAGCGATGTTGTTGATTAATAACAGCTGCGCTTGAATGCGCGAGCTCGTTAACGTGTCGCAGGTGATTGAGTCATAAGTGTCCCAATGTTCAGTGTATCAGTACCCTTACCAGTGCTCGAATTCGTGTTCATGATATACTGATTCATGACATAGGGAGCTAGGGAGCTGATTGAGACACAGGGTCATTTTTACTTTGACATCAGCAGTCTCCTTGACAAGCACTAGGAAGTGTAATCGACCTTGAAATCATAATGGTGCATAAAGACTGAAAAGGCAAAATGTACAGTGATAAAGGAGTTATATTTTGGTCTGTTCTCACCCAAAACTGATTATATCGCTTCAGAAGACATTGATTAAACCACTGGAGTCTTATGGCTTTCTTTAACGCTGCCTTTATGTGCTGTATGGAGCTTCAAAGTTTGGTCATGATTCACTTGCATTGTATGGACCTACAGAGCTGAAATATTCTTCTACAAAATTTTGTTTGTGTTCAGCACAAGAAAGAAAATCATACACATCTGGGATGGCATGAGGGTGAGTAAACGATGAGAGAATTTTCATTTTTGGGTGAATTATTCCTTTAACTATCTTAGCCTGCAAGACCACCTTACTCAACCACTTTCATAATAAAAACTATGCTGGTTGATTTTTTGCTGGCACACAGCATGGCTATGCTGTTCCACCAGCTAGACCAGCAGAAAACCAGCATAAACCAGCCTGGAAATTCATGCTGGTCTAAGTAGTTTGTTTCAGCAGGGGAGGCAATAAATTGCTAGCGGATGTTAAAGGTGCACTCAGTAATTTTTTTCATCATTAAAAAAGTTTAACTCCTCATGAAATGAATTGTGATTTAAAAACATATGTATAAAATCATGAACACTCACATAAGATGTAGACACCAGTCATATTGGTAACCTTATAAAAGCTGTTTTATTCTCCATGGAGAGGGTCCGCCTCTCATGTGTTCAGATCACATGACCACTCGCATTATTTCAGCAACCGCCTTGTTGAACACTTTCACAGGATTAAATTAGTCATGACTAAATTTGAATATTGAATTCTGTATGGGCATCTTTAACTTCAAAATAATGATGTTGAATGATGCTGCATCCACTCCACTAGGGGTAAGTCCAAGACTACATGAAAAAAACTTACTGAGTGCACCTTTAATATTTTGCATGGCAAACTTTATAACAGCCCTTGTTATAAAAAGGGTATAAACTATTAAACTCAGTTAGAAGGTGTTTCACTCTTTTTAAGTGGCATCAGTGTGAGATCATTTTAAGATTCACATGGGCCAACTGTTTTCAAAGCCCGAGGATTTTAATGGGCACCAATCACGAACTAGGAATTTGCTGATCTCTATGTAAATCACTGAGAACGTAGAAGAGAAGCTAACAATACCTGCCTGCATATGTATGCACTTCCATTTACACAAATTCACTCACCTTGGTGCTACTGCTCAGTGTGGAAGAAAGGGAGAAAGGGTTGATTTTCATTGGCTGAACCTGCAGAAGGAAAGCACATTGACCACATGACTTATTTTTAATCATGCTGTGTCCAGATTAAAAACATTGTTGCCTGTCACCTGATGTCACTTACCTGATTATTAGAATCTGAGCCATTTCTCTCTGAGTCTGAGAGACAGATAGAGGAACAAAGAGAGAGGTTAATGTGAAGACAAGTATTGCTTAAGGCACATTGAGACATGTGAGAAAACTTAATTACAGACTCAAAAATATAACAAAGCTACACCTGTGCTCTCCATCGGAGAGTCTGCCGCTGGATTCTCAACCTCTATTGGCTTTGACATTCTGATATCTGTAAAAAGAGAGAGATGGAGTCATTGTCTGTTGCTACAGGCCGATGCATTTCTTTTGACACACTTTATAAAGCACCACATATTAAATGAAATGGTGTTGAAAGATGATGACCAGGGAGGATTTGTAGTGAGGAAAGAGTCTTTGACATTGATCAAAAACTGCAGGAATAGTCATATAAATTAGTCATCATACTTTAAAACTTGACCTTATTTTTCCATCCCTTAAATTTAATCCAGACCCATGCACCCTTATCCCAGAGAATACCCCTTTTTAAATTCAAAGAACAAGATGTAAAATTGTATTTACTATTGGTTTTGATAGTGTACACAAATACAAATTCTAACACAAATATGTAATACTTGGAATAAAAATGATAAACAATTGCACACATTTTGATGATAAAAGTGTTGAGTCATAAGTAGTTGATTTCGATCCCAAACAAGTGGAGTCTGGCATGATTAAACAAACAAAAAACTACTAGTTATAACATCATTATAGATGTGTCATATTTAACTGTAAATGGGCCCATGGGACTGTCCCAGTAGTGTCTCTTAGCTGAAAGAGAGTGCAAAAAGTAAATGAATATGCTCATTTTATATCTTATACGAATCCTAATAAACATACTCAGAATGAGTTTTTACAATATTACAATGTTCTGGTCCACATTAAACTACAACAGAATAAAATTAAAACAACATATTTATATACTAAGTCAGAAGCACATCTGTACACACACGTGTATGTTTCTGATAAGAAATTAAGGGTATAAGCTCTGCAGCACAAAGAAACTCTCAAATAGACATGCATAGACATACACACACAGAGAAACACTCTCTTCCCTTTTGTGCAAAAATGCAAATAAGCCCAACGACTGACTAATAATATCACCCACCTGCATATTCCGCTATCTCTCCTGCTCATCTCTGTCTGTTTCCCCCTCAACATTCACACTTCATCCATTTCTCACTCTTTCACTATTCCTTTCATCAATATTTAATTCCTGCATATTACATTAAACAATTAGGCCTGATATTTACTGTCATACTCCGCTAGAGGGCAGTACAATATTTTTGCCCACAAACTTTCATGATGTGTAAAAATGCTTGTAACTTGATTGTCTGCAATAATCATTAAAATCCCAGAGAAAGTTAGACAAGAAACCAGATTTTTACTCATGTCAATTGGGTAACTGGTGTAAAAGCCGCTAAAAAGCTGAAGAATTGCCCACTTCCTCTAACAATCAAATCCAGGGTTCAACCACAGTGGCTGATGTAAGGAAGTAAAAGAAAAAGGAAAGCCCCTCTCGAATCCCACCTTGGAGCATGTTGTATGAATGAGCTCTATGTTTCACAGAACTGCCTGTTGGGAATATGGTGCCCTAAGTGTTTAGGCTGAAAATTTGAGAATATTTTTAGATTGTGTCATACCCAATTTCTGACTTTTTTGTGAATTAAGTTGGGTAGCATAATCAATCTTAATTATGTGAAAACACAACAAATCCAATTCATTATTTTATTTGTCTTTTATTTTGCCCTTTTTAGGGTTAAAGCTGTGGTCTTCAAAAAGGCATGAACTTAACAGGTATCTTTGAAGCAAAGAGGTCAAAGCATGTTTTTTTATGGCTTACTTTTGATGGGGTACCACAAACTGATCTGACACCTTGTGGACTATGAAAATTAATTTGATGTTCAGTGTTGCTTGATATGGAGTGAATGTGCAGTTCATTATTTATTTGAAGTTAATATGAAAGGACATCTAATGGTTTGGTGTGAATGTCTCACTTCTCTCTTTGTTTCCCCTAAGGCTGGGGCAAACACAATGTGTTAAACCAAACCTTTACTGTCGGGCCGTCTATTAATATTCACTTACAGACACACATGATTGAATGTCAAAAGTGCTGCTATATTTTATACAGCCTTTATACATTAGCTTACACATGCATATTTCTTACTCAAATATAACAATGCCTGAACTTCTCTTTTTCATAACTTCTGTATTAAAAGGGATATGGTAAACCCAGAAATCTGTTCTTATTATAAAACTAAAATAATTATGCTTGCACACTGCCCGCACATACTGGAAATGATTGCCAAACTAAATTACTGTCATGCACCATAAATTGAGAATAATATCTTAATTCTGCAGTAGGACAGAGACACAAATGCATGTTTTCTACATGCCTTGTGTCTGTTACCCTAAGGAGGGACATTAAAGGCTCATTGTCTTATTTTTACCGCCACTTTAGATTTTACAGGATTCTTCAGTTCTTAAAGCTAAGATTGCCACACAAAGATGTTTCTTCTGACAAGAATTAGGGCAATCTCAAATTTCCATCTCTGAATGAATGAGCCTCTCTGTCTTTCCTTTCTTCCATCATTTTGCTCAGCAAAACTTGTTCACATTTAGCTTCATATTAATGATAAAAATGTGTCTTTAAGTCTTCTGACTCTTGACTAGTAAGTATTCTGATTGCTGATCTCTCTCACAATTTACAATGTTTAAAAGGCCACGTAATCAATTCTACAGTAAATATCAAATTGAGGAAATAGCAAATGAACGCATGCCAACACTCCTCAAGGAAAAAAGAATTCTCCATTAACTCATCCATCAGACTCATTTTAGCAAGCACATACTTTACGAAGTCAATCTATTATACTCTCAATCACCCAGAGTATACCGGTAGCCCAGTTCTTCACTCTGACAAGCAAAAAATAGTTGTCCTAAGAACTGTCTTTTGAGTGTGCAGTTGGGAGCTGGGGGAAACCCCATGAAGAACTTCACATTGGGTTTCCCTGAGGTTCCCTTACACTTCCAGTCATGTAACTTTACAATATTTCATCACTTCTTCAGTACTGAATGGTGCTTATTTGTTTGGCTCGAGCAACCGGCACATAAATAAATATACATAATGATACAACCTAGAGGCCACAGTGTCATAACCTGAAACTTTTATGTATGTGATACCACATATTGAAGTTGTTGCACTAAAAAGCAAGAGAAACTGAACTCTCTGTATTTAGGAAGAAAAAATTTAGGTTTGATGTGTTTCCTATTAAAATTTTCTAATTGACGATAGTGTTAAACGTAATGCAGAATTAATTGAATATAATTTTGAAGACTTTAAAATATAAGTCAGAAGACCAGCAATAATAAAAAATGCTTTGCAAAAGATTATTAGATTGTATTATTAATTCTCATATTTAACTATATTACAAAATCTCCATTAAATGCAGTCCTGCGGTATTTTTATTTTAAAAATAACACCACCCAGAGATTGCCTAGAAAAGATCAAATCTCTCTGTGGGAATAAGAGGGAAAGCTGTGAGAGAAGCCACAGATTTCAGTAGCTGAGAATTTAATAAAAGTGCATATGCAGAGAAGCCAAAAGAACTGTGTTAAAGAACATTTGAACATTTAACACTGCCCACAATTAAAAAAAAAAACACCATACCCAAAGTGAAGAATGGTGGTAATAGTATAATCAGTATCAATAGTTTTTCATCAGCACAGACTGGGTAACTTATTAAAGAAGGAAAATATATGGTTCAAAGAGAATCTGTTTCAGCCTCCAACATAATTACAGCTTGGAAGGAAGTTTGTCTTTTAGCAGGACAATGATCTCAAACTCTGATTGGCAAAAAAATATAAAGGTGAGAGCAAAATTGTATTAAATTACAATATGAAAACATTTTTGAATTTTAGTGCTTTGAAATAAAAATATCACAGGGAACCACATTTCATTACAATATGTGATTGAAAGGATTAACACTTCTCTGTCTCATAAACTCCTTTCTAGCTATAACAGAGAAATAGACTTAGAAATTCATTATTGTACCTTTTGCTAAACTTTTGAAAATCTTGCAAACATTTCCTGCACATTTCTTTCTTTCGTTTTCTCTATGCTGAACTTCTTGGTTTGATGACCTTAAAATGCACCTGAAACAATTCCCTGCATTTCTAATGAATCCATCTAATAAATTAAGAAAAGACTAACCTGGCAACCACATAGATGCTCTAGAAACATACCTGGCAACCACATATGGGAATAGTCCATAGATGCAACAGGACCGGTCTTTGTCATTTTGATTAATATGTGTGCACTTGTTCAATGAAGTCCTCTGTGTGTCTTCTCACACATACACACACTCTTTCTCTCTTTCACTCTGTCAGTGTGTGGCCGAGGAGGAAGAACAAACTGATAACAAGTGGGGGGGGGGACTCTCCACTCCTCCTTCCTCCGTCACCTCCTCTCTATGCTGTACCCACCCACACTTCCACCACCTCCAAGCCCACTTCCTGACCCTGAGAGAGCAAGCAAGGAGCAGGTCAGAGTAAACACCCCACTTTTAGAAGAACACACAAGTGTGTTACAGGTTGTTTAATCAGCCAGATATCAGACGGTACGTGATATGGGCGTTTGTGAAAGAGAAAACAGTTGTAAAAGAGCAAAGGCAGAGACAAAGGGCAATAAAATGTTTGGGACCTTGAGTAAGTGAAGGAGGAAGTAAAGCATCGCAGAATGGTGGGCTGAAGAGTGGGGAAGACACTTCACAAGAAGGGAGAGAGGATGAGAGAGGTTTAGAGTGGGAAGACAGCGATGAGGAGTGAGAGATGAAAGCATAAACAGATCGTGCGATAGAGGTGAAAAGAGGGGGTAGAGTTGTGCCACTGGAAAGTGCTGGGGTTGCTGGAAAGAGTCGCTCACGAGCCCTGTGACATGCACTCTCTCTCTCTCTCTCGCACGGCCATTTTCACTCCATATCTCTACTGTATATCAACACATCACAACACAAACCTCCATCAGAAAATACAGAATGAGGACACTTGCTCACACGGCTTTTTTCCAACCTCACACGTCCACATTGGGGCATGAATCACCCTGTAGGAACCCAAAACAAGGCAAAGAAAACAAAATAACCTGTACATGTTGTGATTTTAAAATGTAATATGTCTGAAACAGGAAGAAGGGGTGGGTTAGAGGCTTTTTCATACTCTTTATTATCTGAAAATAGAAATGCCCAAACAGTACCAGAAAAAGTTTGGACACACCTGCACATTCTTTATTATTAGGATTTTTCTCATGTTGGAATAATAATAGTAAAGGCATCAAAACTATGAAATAACACAAAAGGAAGTATGGGGTTAAGTAAAAGTGACCAAAAAAGTTAAATCGGAAATATCTCATATTTAAGCTTCTTCCAAGTAGCCACCTGTAACTACAGTATTAAAGCTTTGCACACTCTTGGCATTCTCTTAACCAGCGGCATGAGGTAGGCACCTAGGATGCTTTTTAAACAGTGTTGAATGAGTTCCCATGTATGCTGGGCATCTGGCTGCTTTTCCTCACTATTTGGCCCAACTTAACTATTAAAAATATACTGTGTGTGTGTGTGTGTGTGTGTGTGTGTGTGTATATATATATATACACACACACACACACTTTTGACTGTTACTTACTGTACAAGTTCACTGTAATGTAGGTTTTGCCAGTATTAGTTTACATTTAAATAAGAAAATGTGGTTATAATAATACTTTAAATAAGATATAATATAAATGACAAAAAATAGCTTTGTTTCTTATTATGATATACTGTATAACAAAAATGCTTTCTAACATAAAGATTGTGATATACATGTTCAGGACAGGATTAGCATCTTTAGTTTTGGAGTGTTTGACCAATAATAATGGTTATGAACTGTCATAACAGCTAGAAAAAAAGAGAGGCAAAGAATTTGATGGTAATAGATGTTAATAGTGATTACATTAAACATTAAAATGTATTAGTTTTGGCAGAAGATGAAACTCATCAATATTAAAAGTTTTTTAAGACAAAGTTTCAAAGTTGGTCAGGGAATTAAAAGTGAAGAGACAGTATTCTATATTGTAGAGAGTAGAGAACAACATATTTTACTAATGTCACAAAATAGAAAAAAGGTTTAATACTGACGATGTACTAAACATGTCAAATGGACAGAAATAACAATATGTAATGGCCAGTTACTTATGTAGATTTTAGAAACAGTCTGCTAAAGTGATTTATTGTCAAGGTTAAGTCCAAGTCCAAGATCTATAGGTGAGATCTTGCAATACTGCATGCTTAACACAAGGAGGCAGCATTGCCCCATTCACCACTGTGAAGACTTTATAAGTCTCCACATTGCACTTCAGTTTTGGAACACTCCATTTTAACTTCACTGGTCATTTATCAGACAAAAATAATGTGAAAAATTAATGTTTATGTTGGAAGTAATGTTTACATTCATAATACTGTAATATACAGGTGCACACACACTACCAAACTACCAAGAGAGGTCACTGATTGCTTATTTAGGTTCCTATATATATATATATATATATATATATATATATATATATATATATATATATATATATACTGGCGGCCAAAAGTTTGGAATAATGTACAGATTTTGCTGTTTCAGAAGGGAATTGGTACTTTAATTCACCAAAGTGACATTCAACTGATTACAAAGTCAGGACATTGCTGATGTAAAAAACAGCACCATCACTATTTGAAAAAAAAAATCATTTTTATTCAAATCTAGACAGGCCCCATTTCCAGCAGCCATCACTCCAACACCTTATTCTTGAGTAATCATGCTAATTTGCTAATTTGGTACTAGAAAATCACTTGCCATTATATCAAACACAGCTGAAAGCTATTTGGTTCATTAAATGAAGCTTAACATTGAGTTGCCACAGTATGCAATAGACTGGCATGTCTTAAGGTCAATATTAGGTCAAAAATGGCAAAAAAGAAACAGCTTTCTCTAGAAACTCATCAGTCAATCATTGTTTTGAGGACTGAAGTCTATACAATGCTTGAAATTGCCAAAAAACTGAAGATTTCATACAAAGGTGTACACTACAGTCTTCAAAGACAAAGGACAACTGGCTCTAACAAGGACAGAAAGAGATGTGGAAGGCCAGATGTACAACTAAATAAGAGGATAAGTACATCAGAGTCTCTAGTTTGAGAAATAGACGTCTCACATGTTCTCAGCTGACAGCTTCATTGAATTCTACCCGCTTAACACCAGTTTCATGTACAACAGTAAAGAGAAGACTCAGGGGTGCAGGCCTTATGGGAAGAATTGGAAAGAAAAAGCCACTTTTGAAACAGAAAAACAAAAAGAAAAGGTTAGAGTGGGCAAAGAAACACAGACATTGGACAACAGATAATTGGAAAAGAGTGTTATGGATCTTAACCCCATTGAGCTTTTGTGGGATCAGCTAGACTGTAAGGTGCGTGAGAAGTGCCCGACAAGACAGCCATATCTATGGCAAGTGCTACAGGAAGTGTGGGGTGAAATGTCACCTGAGTATCTGGACAAACTGACAGCTAGAATGCCAAGGATCTGCAAAGCTGTCATTGCTGCACGTATATATATATATGTGTGTGTGTTGTGCGTCTGGCGGGGTTAAAGTTCATGACCCCAGAGGTCAGACAGCAAAGATGAGTGTCACAGGGGTCTCAGGCTATTTGGCTGCCCCGTCACCATATAACATGGATTCCATGGAAACGGCACTGCTAAGGGAATCCTTGTAACAACTGCAAATGAGAGGTGAGTATTAAAGGGATGGTTCACCCAAAATTAAAATTCTGCAATTATTAACTTTCTGTCATGTTGTTCCAAACCCATATGACTTTCATAGAGAGCCGTTATAGGCACAATGTTAACCTCACTCAAGATTCACGTTCATTGGATCTTATATCCATCCATACAGGAAAAAGTCAGTTGTGTTTGAGTTATACATTCTGCCTAACATCTTCCACAGAAGAAAGAAAGCCATACAGGTTTGGAACCACATGAGGTTAAGTAAATTATGACAGAATTTTCATGTTTGTGTGAACTATCCGTTTAACTACAATCATGACATTAATTCTAGTTTGTGTGTGCCCAAATAGTGTGTGAATTACTGTAAACAGGAACATCTCATGATCCACCAACAAATATGCCTCCATAGTCTTAATGATCTAGTATGTTTTCATCTCTGTACCGCTCTCTCTCTCTCCCTCTCTCCATGTTTATCTGATCAGCTGTCTGTTTAAGAGAGTGAGCCACAGGCCTCACGAGAACCATCAATCTTATAGCTGTCACAGCTCAGAGCTGCACGTGCTTGTGTGTGTATGTGAGTGATTGGATTCTAACTGTTTCACACAGCAAACACTCTTTGCCCCACAGACACAATCATGTTTACTCGAACACAATTCCTTCTTAGTCTTTCATACTGATAAAGTTTGTATGTAGATATTTTCTTGATCTTCTACTTTCTTCAAACTATTTAGGCTGGCCTTCTACTCCTCTTATGAACGAATCACAAATGTCCATTCTCTTCACTTTCAATTTGCTCCTCCAGCTGTTAAACTATCAGCACATCCATTAATGTAATGATCAAAATACTGTCTTTAAACTGCTTTTAGACGTTTGCTCTTTCTTTTCTTCTTTCTCTCGTTCCTTGCTGTTGGTCAGCCAACACTGTGACATCACTGGACACTGTTCTGCACTGTGATTGGTCATTGGTCCACGTTGCCAGGCAACAGCAGTGAAAGGTCTCTTGTGTGTGTGTCTGTGTGCATGTGTGTTTGTCTGTGCTTATGTGTGTGTTTTTACCCCTGTGACAGACAGTGAAATGGTGAACGGAGAAAGGCTCTTCCACTGATAAGTTTTGCTATCTGAAAGGGTGAAATTTTTGTGTTAATGTGAGGGTTGTGTATTATTTTTCACTTGCATGAATGTGTGCCTATTTAATATTTATTCTTATATTTCTGTCTGTGTGAATAAACGTGTGTGTTTAAATGCATGTGTGTGTGAGAAAGAAAGAGAGAGAGAGAGAGGAAGAGGGTGTATGTGAGTGTCTGGGGAATAGGTGGTTATTGTTTTTGACATAGACCCTCATATTTCTCCATCGATCGATTCTTCTGACTCCCGACATGACAATAATCGCGCGCACACGCACACACCCGGGCCACTTTCTATCAGTAGCATTATTACTGTGCAGAGGTAGAGGGGGAAATAAGGGGAGCTGAGAGGAATTCATACGGCAAAACGAAAGATAACGCGGATTGCAGGAGAGAGTTCCTTGAAAAAGTAGCGCACAGTGGGAGAATTAATAGTAAAATCCCACGAGGAAAGAAAAGGACAGGAAGAGATGAAAAGAGATGGTGAAATAAATGAAAAATTTGGAAGATAAGACTAGAAAGTTGCAGGGTGTTAAAGAGTGTGACCAAGCCGGCTCTCTGTGTCACTGCTAATGGCCGGCCAAACTGAATTGAAGTATTTCTTTGTATAATACTGTAGTATACAACCTTCAGATGTTTTGGATGAATGGGGGTCATCAAGAACACGCTGCTGCAGTATAATAAAGGAAGAGCATTAAAAAAGAGAAAATTAAGGATTCATCCCATCATGTTCCAATAAAAGTAGAAATGAGGGATTGAATTGGGGAGGATGGTAGGGGGAGAGGGTCAGTAGCGGTTTTAATCACCACGCAATTGCGTGGGGCCCCGGACATCGGGGGGGCCCCTGCCATGGTAGGAAAGCTCTGCAAAAACTGCTTGAGGGGTGACATGTTGTTCTGGGTACACGCACGCGGTTCACGTTAGAAGCCGCCGTGTCGGGACTGGTCAGTTTTTCAAGTTGGGTTCGGGCTTGTTATTTATGAAAAAATATATAGGCCGTCTGAACTTGTTACGCCCATGCACTCTCACTCACAGATACGCGCGAATGGATGAGTTAGGGGCTGTTCACATCGAATGTGTTCTTGTGTGCGTCTGCTCTATTTTTCCATTGTTTTCCTGTGTAAAAACGCACTGAACGAACGTCCTTGACTGCTGCACCATGTCTCGCTGTTTCTTCAGTGTCTCACGAAGGACCGGCACATTTTTAGACACTATGTCAAGTTAATAAGAGCTTTAGGTTTCAAAAATGCATGTCAAGACACCTGCATTCTGCTTCATTCGTTGCGCTGTGTCTAGATTGTTTTAAGCGCAGGTGTCAAAAAGATTGAATGTTCTGAACAAGTTCAGGTTGCAAAGTGGAGACTGTTACAATGTTTAACATTATTTTTCTGCAACAAGCAAAGTTTCAGCGCTTGATAAACGGCAATGTTTTTTTTTTCTTTCTTCTAGTGTGCTGAGGGGCCACCGTATCTTGTATGTTGACTGTTATAATTCTGTTACGAATGTTGCCTACGATGCTAACATAAAATACAGCCTTAGCATCAGAATATAAGCTCCAGGTGAAAGTAAAGTAAATAAGACAGGAATACTATTACTATTGTATACAACAAATCCTAAAAATAATACTGTATCATGTTATAATGACAATTTGGATATTGATAAATAATTGATGGGTTATAATAATAATAAATAACAACTGAATTCCAAAATGTTACTGGGTGTAGTAGGTTTTGCACACCCTGTTCACACACACACACACACACACACACACACACACACAAAAAAGTGTGTGTTTTTTTTTTTTTAAATATATGTAGGTGAATATTGCTTTTTTATCACTGTTTTGTGGAAAAACTGGAAAACATGCATTAATTATCTTTAACTAGATTTTTATTTCATAAATTTTTTTTAATATACTTGGCTACAACGGTTGATTGGATGAATTTAAATTATGATTTAAAATACATTTTATGTAATTTTTTTAAGCAAACATTTTCTAAATGAGGCCCCGGGTTGGTCGGTTGCTTGGGGCCTCAGAAATCGGAAACCCGCCCCTTGAGAGGGTACAACAAAGGAGATAAGAGAGACACACACATACACACAGAAAGTGTTGTTTTAGAAGGATGAGGAAGAGATGTTGTTAGGTTGACAGCAGCATAATGACAGAGTGACTCTTGAGCTGTCACACAGACAAGAAGTGTACAGTGGAGGAGAAACGCAAACACGTTCACACTTACGCTGTCAAAGTAACGTGAAATCAAATGGACCCTTTTTAAATTCTTAAAGGAATGTTCCAGGTTAAATACAAGTTAACAGGATAGTTCACCCAAAAATGAAAAAATCATTATTTACTCAACCTCTTGCATCCTAGATGTGTATGACTTTCCTCTGCTTAACACAAATGAAGATTTTTAGAAGTATTATTATTCATAATATTTTAGCTCTGTAGGTCCTGACTATCCAAATGAATGGGTAACAAAATTTTGAAGCTCCAAAAAGCACATAAAGTCAGCATAGTCAGTGTAATCCATAAGACCCCAGTGGTTTAATCCATATCTTCAGAAGCGATATGATAGGTGAGAAACAGATAAATATTTAAGTACATTTTTACTATAAATTCTCCTCCCTGTCCAGTAGGTTGTGATATGCACGAAGAATGTGAATCACCAAAAACAAAAGGAGAATGTGAAAGTGGAGATTAATAGTAAAAAAAGGACTTAAATATTGATCTGTTTCTCACCCGCATCTATCATATCACTTCTGAAGACATGGATTTAGCCACTGTAGTGGAATAGATTACTTTAACGCTGCCTTTATGTGCTTTTTGGAGCTTCAAAATTTTGGTACCCATTCACTTGCATTGTATGGATCTACAGAGCTGAAATATTCTTCTGAAAATTCTTCATGTGTTCAGTAGAAGAAAGAAAGTCATACACATCTGGAATGGCGTGGGGCTGAGTAAATGATGAGAGAATTTTCTTTTTTTGGGTGAAATTTGTTTGGGTATTCCTTTAAGCTCACTGGAGAGAATTTGTTTCATAATGATGATTACCACAAAAAAAAAATAAAAAAATATTTAGACTTGTCCCTTGTTTATTAAAAATTAAAAAAAAACAAAAAACATAAACATTACATAAAATATACACTCTTTCACAAGTATAGCCACAAGACATAAACATTATTCAACAAAATCAGGGATTTACTAGTGCCTAAGCTTAACTTGTATTGAACCCGACACATTTCTTTAATGTATGTTCCTGAGCTTATTGTGATTGATTCATTTGGACATGTTATTCCAAAGAAAAAGTCTTAAATCAAAATTAAATAACTTGTACTTCTTCTGAAATGACTTAACTTTTCGGCTCATTTCATGTGGAGCTATTGGATAATTGTAACCAATAGTCAAATATTTTTAGATATTCAGGCAGATTTAGAATGATTTAGCAAACTTGCATTCAGGTATGGCTCTGTTCTGGTTTGTAAAGGCCACTTCTCACAATCCAATCAATTCCCAATGGATAAAATAAAGTCCCGCCCTACATTTTGTGCATTGAATATCCTGTTTCATTTGCAAATATGTCACATTAAAGAAGTAAAATGGTTGTAAATAACATTTCACGTTGACTTTAATAAAAAACGTTCGATAGCACCTTACTGTTTTGAAGCAACCTATATTGTGAAGAGCGCTGTACAAAAAATTTAATTGAATTGAAATAAAATTGATATCTGTTTCAATCTTTTCTGCTAGTATCAGTGTTGTGGGGGTCAGTAGAAGTCCAGTCTAGATTAAAAGGGATTGGTTTACAGTTTTAGGAATAATTTGACCTTTAACCTTCCTGTCACCCTTAACCTCCTCTGTCTGTCCAGTGTGCCCTCTGTTTTCTCCTTCACGCTGCCTCCTGTCTGTCATTCTCACTTATCAATATTCTCACTCACCCTCCATCTTTATCACAACATCCATCTTTCTCTCTTCCATAATCCCAGTCTCCCCCTCTCCTTCTCTTTCCATTCCCTCCTTCTTCACTTCTCCTCCCATTTTGCTGCCTAAACTACATCTCTCTCTCTCTCTCTCTCTCACTCTCTCTTTCTCTCTTTGTCTACCCATCCATTTCCCTCTGCCTGTTCACTCCTTTATTGTTTAATTTCCTTTCCTTTTATGCCCCACTTGGCCGTCTCTTTCTATCCGTCCTTGTCTCGCTGTTTGTGATAATAACTAAAATAAGAGTTTCTTTTGCCATTATTTCTTTCACTCCTCCTGAGCACAGGGAGATATCAAAACCTACTCGGAGCCAGCACAGGGGACCCATACTACATTTGGGTAAAGGAGAGGAGGACTATGAGATGAAGAGAGGGAAGGAGAGAGGGATAGAGGGGGTAGGGGCTCTTCTGCTGTTTGATGGTGGGGGGGGCAGCTTTTCACCTATCTCTCTCACTCTTTCTCCCTTTTTCTCTCTCTCTGTCCCCACTGCTTTGTATTCTGTGGAGATGACAGGGGAAAGCTTTATTGCTCTAAGTCGGTATCGATCGGGGCCCTAGGCAGGGAGGGAGTGTACAGACGCCCATTAGAGGCACTTTCTCAACAATCGCTCCCTAAGAGCACAACCCCACCCTACCCCCTCTCTCTCTCTTTCTTTGCCTCTGAAATTAAAATTCAAGGTTTCTATCCTTGAGGCTTGACTGAGAAAGAGGGAGAAAAAGAGAAAGGAGATATAATCTGATAAAAAAATAAAAAAATAAATAAATAAAACAGCCAACAGAGACAAAAAGCAAATAAAAAAACATATATCATTATTTCAATAGCCTACGAAAAGAATACGAAGTGCTGCATTTCTCTTATTCTTTCAACTCACTTTTGGACCATTATTACCCTTTTTTTTTTTTTTTTTTTTTTGGTAGAGAAAATGTAATGTGCGAATTGTATATTATGTGGCTATATATTAACAAATGCACAGTCTGTCTGTTCTTCTGAAATTCAAATACATGTGAAAACAAAGATGCACATACAAATAGTGTGAAATGAACACTGTTCTTGTGAATTGTGTGTAACAGCAAACTGATGCCATAGCACCTGTGGATCTGTGTTCAAACCCCAGTGGGATACTTTTGCTTTGTCACACTCTGGAATGAGTCCTATCACCTATAATCTCCCTCTTCACAGAATTCCTGATTTAAATCAAAGTTTGGCAAGACAAGAGCCTCAATTTACCATTCAATCCTTCTTGCCTGCTCTTTCACACCTCTATCAAACAGAACCACACTGTCATCTTCAAGAAACCACTTTTTGGTGCCTCCCTGACATCAGACTATGTGAAAGTCAAACATAGTATGCTATAAATATATGAATTCTCTATTATATTGCTGAAAAGGCCTGTCCTGCAGAGAATGAACTTTGACCTTGCACACCTCCTCTGCACCCATGTGTTCAAAGTTACAATGGTCTGAACCATTGGAACCAATCCACACTGTAAAAACTGATAAATTGCAATTGTTAAGGAGCTACAGGTGCATCTCAATAAATTAGAATGTCATGGAAAAGTTCATTTATTTCAGTAATTCAACTCAAATTGTGAAACTCGTGTATTAAATAAATTCAGTGCACATAGACTGAAGTAGTTTAAGTCTTTGGTTCTTTTAATTGTGATGATTTTGGCTCACATTTAACAAAAACCCACCAATTCACTATCTCAAAAAATTAGAATATGGTTTCAGCTAATCAACTCAAAACACCTGCAAAGGTTTCCTGAGCCTTCAAAATGGTCTCTCAGTTTGGTTCACTAGGCTACACAATCATGGGGAAGACTGCTGATCTGACAGTTGTCCAGAAGACAATCATTGACACCCTTCACAAGGAGGGTAAGCCACAAACATTCATTGTGGAAGGAAAAAGTGTGGAAGAAAAAGATGCACAACCAACCGAGAGAACCACAGCATTATGAGAATTGTCAAGCAAAATCGATTCAAGAATTTGGGTGAACTTCACAAGGAATGGACTGAGGCTGGGGTCAAGGCATCAAGAGCCACCACACACAGACATGTCAAGGAATTTGGCTACAGTTGTCGTATTCCTCTTGTTAAGCCACTCCTGAACCACAGACAACGTCAGAGGCGTCTTACCTGGGCTAAGGAGAAGAAGAACTAGACTGTTGCCCAGTGGTCCAAAGTCCTCTTTTCAGATAAGAGCAAGTTTTGTATTTCATTTGGAAACCAAGGTCCTAGAGTCTGGAGGAAGGGTGGAGAAGCTCATAGCCCAAGTTGCTTGAAGTCCAGTGTTAAGTTTCCACAGTCTGTGATGATTTGGGGTGCAATGTCATCTGCTGGTGTTGGTCCATTGTGTTTTTTGAAAACCAAAGTCACTGCACCCGTTTACCAAGAAATTTTGGAGCACTTCATGCTTCCTTCTGCTGACCAGCTTTTTAAAGATGCTGATTTCATTTTCCAGCAGGATTTGGCACCTGCCCACACTGCCAAAAGCACCAAAAGTTGGTTAAATGACCATGGTGTTGGTGTGCTTGACTGGCCAGCAAACTCACCAGACCTGAACCCCATAGAGAATCTATGGGGCATTGTCAAGAGGAAAATGAGAAACAAGAGACCAAAAAATGCAGATGAGCTGAAGGCCACTGTCAAAGAAACCTGGGCTTCCATACCACCTCAGCAGTGCCACAAACTGATCACCTCCATGCCACGCCGAATTGAGGCAGTAATTAAAGCAAAAAGGAGCCCCTACGAAGTATTGAGTACATATACAGTAAATGAACATAATTTCCAGAAGGCCAACAATTCACTAAAACATTTTTTTATTGGTTTTATGATGTATTCTAATTTTTTGAGATAGTGAATTGGTGGGTTTTTGTTAAATGTGAGCCAAAATCATCACAATTAAAAGAACCAAACACTTAAACTACTTCAGTGGTGTGCATTGAATTTATTTAATACACGAGTTTCACAATTTGAGTTGAATTACTGAAATAAATGAACTTTTCCACGACATTCTAATTTATTGAGATGCACCTGTATTTCTACTTGATCCAACCCTTAAAATGTATTTTGTTGTTGTAACTTAATGTATTCAGGTTGATTCAGAGATGATAAATAATATTATTGGCTTGAATCATAACCAGTTAACTTAGATATCACTACATGAAGTACATTATTAGGGTAACATTTTTTATAGGGCAGACAAATTGAGCCTTGGTGCTCATGTGGGAAATGCAGATTCGAATCTAGCCTGCAACATGTCTCGATCCCATTCCTATTTTTAATCTCCCGAATCATTTTCTGTGCCTTCTTCACTATGAATACAAAGTGGCATAAAGCCCCCCCCCATAAAAAAAATAAAATAAAAAATAAAAATAATATATATATATATATATATATATATATATATATATCAGTATATATGTGTATATATATATATATATATATATATTATAAAAAAAATTCTACAGTGGCATTATCTGCTCAAGTTTGACGTTCAAATTTGAAACTCAGTATGTATTAATATTTGTCTGTAAAATCAGAATAGGGCTGGCCTTTCTAGTCATAGAGTATTTATGATCCAGGGTCAGAAATTAACAAGGGCTCACTGCAAAAATGCAACTGAAAGACCCAGCAATTTGAAAATGTGGGGGCAAAAAATGCCCCCCCTAATGAATTCTTATTTGTAACATTGGATATATTTCTTAATATTCTATTCTAGGCCTAGTATACAAATTATCACAGTAAATTGTTTGATGTTCATTTAAATTTATAGGTAGCAGCTTATCTTTATTCATATTGAGCATTTTAACGGATGGATTAAACTGAAGATTAAACAGTGACGTCATATTAATTATGGTTAGAAAGAAATAAGCCCTAAAAATGCCCCCATAAAGGTCAAACAAAAGCTCCTGAAACAACTTCTGAAACTGGTGTGACCTGGCAATATGTTAATATGAATCTGATTAAGAGTTTTTAAACCTGACAGTTTCGAAATGCTGAAGAATTCACTCTTTATACCAGCCACATGGGAATAGTTGAAGAGACTTCAACGCAGCACAATTGTGCACCATGTTTACACGTGTGAATCAATCGCTCCCACGCCAATCGATGGGAGAGAGGGAGAATGACAGAGAGAACCAGTTACCTTTGGTGATTAAGACAGGGGGAATCCCAGACTTAGGGTGGTTAAGGGGTTCATTGACAGAGAGGGAGAGAGAGAGAGTATTTGGCAAAGAGGGAGAGAGAGCAGACAATTATCTGTATTGATTAAAGTGAGGCAGAACAGTGAAGAACAGAGCTCACAATGTGTCGATCAATAGAGAAAGAAAGAGAGAGAGAGAGAATTGTTTGGGGAAAGAAGGTCAATAGGGTGGGAACAAGATAGGGACAGAAATCAAGTGTGAAAAAGAAAACAAGTGAGAGGAAATTATAAAAATGAGAGTGCATGAAATAAGAAGTTCTTAGCTGGCTGCCGACTGACGCTTTCACTAATCAGAAATATGTACAATCGTGTTTACAAATCCAGATAATGATATCATAATTATTATTAAAGAGTCAGGTCATCCACAAATTAAACAAAAAACACAAATTCTGTCATCATTTACTGCCCTCATATCATATGACTTTCTTCTGTGGAACACAAAAAGAGATGTTAGGTAGAATGTCAGGGACTGGCAGCCTCAGACACCATTCTCTTTTATGGTGTGGAAAAAAGATGCAATGAAAGAGAATGGTGACTGAGGCTAACATTCTGTCCAGCATTTCCTTTTGTGTTTCACGGAAGAAAGAAAGTCATACCAGTTTCTGAACAATATAATGGAGAGAGTTTTTTTTTTGGCGGTGGTGGGGGGGGTTAACTATGCGTGCAGTCAGTTCTGTTTAAATACTGAAAGTGTCTCTGTGTGAGTGTGAGGCAGTTGTTTCTGAATATATGTTGGGAACTTCATGGGGCAGACACCACCTCTATTCCTTGGAAACGCATAAAACACCACAACAAAAGCTTCAAAGAGGTGTAACAACAAGTGAACTGTGTAGACACAAGCAGTGTAGACAGACCCATTCTCAAAATATTAATCCCCTTTCAGACAAACTTGACCCCCCAACACACACACACTCCCCTTTTCCGCTCCCCTTAGGAGCCGAATGCATATCTACAGACTACACTGCCCATTGCTTAGTAACCATCACCCTCATTAGCTAACACCAGTAACAACAAAACATTAATTAAACCCTCTGATTCTGTTGTTGCTTAGTAATGTAACAATGTATAAGAAGCATGTATTAGTGGACTTTAGTTGGAGATTAAAAAAAAAAGTTTTAAGCAATGTGAGCTTTTTCAGTTAAAGCCATTGAAAAAATATAAACACACTTTAAGGAGCTATTTCTGCCTGATCTAACCCTTAAAATAAGTTCTGTTTACCTAATGTTAATGTTAAATCATATTTTTGACTTGAATCAAATCAGTTACGGTAATTTAATTTTTTTCAGTTTAATATATATTTTTGTGGATCAAGCAACATGCAGGAAACATTTTACCACTGATTATATGAATATGTCAGAATGTGACACATTAACACACACTATCCTAGTTTCACCAGTTCATATAATACTTGTAAACAACTTTGGTCTGCTGTCCAAAATGGAGGGACTGAAGCACTACACAACTTGAGCTCTATGATTCCCCCCTCTGGATTTAACACATTAATATGAGTTAATATAAGTTAATAAAAAATAGAAATAGAAATAATAGAAAATAAAGGTAGAGGGTGAGATTGTGGATGGAGAGATTTTAGAGGAATTGTCACAGGGGTGTTCATATATTCATGATATAACTAAATTAGTTTATAGTAATTAATAGAAGTAATTTCTAAATATTTGTAAAAGTTCCTTAGATGTCTTCAGTCGAAAAATTACTACATCAGATTGCATCATGGGGACAAACCTTACAGCTTAAGGTGAGGCAAGGTTAAGCAAGGGAGCAAATAACACACTCACACACACACACACACACAAAGGTTTACTGATAAAAAGCCTGTTTAATATGAATCAGATCTCAACGGATACGGCAAGGACACGGAGTCTGCATGCGTTGCAATGTACCAGTGTAAATAGCTACTTCATTACATAGGCCTATACTGTACTACATACATACTGTACATACACAGTCCAATAAGCAACATTATCATACACAGGTAATATAAATGGCATTTCACATCTGCATAAATAGTACTCAGTTTAAATAACACAGAATTGACCTGTGCTCCCTTGTGCAATTACAGAATGCTTAAGTATGACTATCAAGAGCCATATGTTCCTAAAATACTAAAGCTTTGTGGGAAACAGAGAAAGACTTAATAATGAATAGAGGTCTGCAGAAAGATTTGAAAAGGACAAGAGAATTCAGGTGTACAGTTATGCATGCATGACATCACAGTTCCCCTCCCCCAGCCCTTGGGAGTGGGTGCCTTGGAAACTGTCGCTAAGGGAACAGACGACTAAGAAAGAATGAGAGAGAGGGATAGAGAGAAAGAGAGGGAAGGTGAAAAAGACAGAAAGAAATAAAAGAGAATAAGAAAGCATCCTGTGCTGCTGAGCAAAGGAAAGGGGAGAAAGGAGGTAAGTACCAAAAGAGAGAGTAAGAGGGGATGAGACCAGAAAACAATATTGTACCGTATTGACATTATGAACAGCAATGTGTAAGTCTGATTAAAAAGCATAGCAAATTTAGTGTGTCATGACAAGATATTATAACTAAATAAGACATTTTGACATCTCATTGAAACCTTCTAAATATGATATTATTACATTACTTAAGAAGGCAGCAGTGGCACTAGTCAAGGCCTGCAGAGAGCTGTGTTTATGTCTGTGTGCCTATTCACCTATTCTTCACAGAGAAATGGAACACATCCATCTTCCACCTTCCTACTTACTAATACAAAAGAATGAAAGAAATGAGTCTGGGGTCTTTGTTATATATTTTGTATTAATATCAATATCTGTAAGACTAGACCACTATCTAACTAATATGAAAGCTGATTAATATCTCAAATCCAAAAAAATATTTCATTTGCCAGCCATCAGATAGGAAATTATGCCCTCCAATCATATGGCTTTAATGTAAATTTATGCTGATGTAAAAGTTCACATTTCCATTTGTATTCCATACACTCCTGCAGCCACATCCACCTGGGCCTGAGACAAGCATCTCCTGTTACATCATTCATGAGCCTCCTTGAATATCAAACTGCTCGAGCACTGTTTACATCACCATGCTGAGAAGTCCACCAAAAGAGATAAATATGGGGGCAGAGAGAAACTTTAGAGGCCATTAAGAGCTGACCAAAGTAGCCATCTCACCTCCAATCCAGCAAATAATCCAACATAAAGTGAAACTTAACTTGGGCTAGTAGGTCTTCATCCCAAATCAGAGGTTTAAAGCTGAAGTGAGTCATTTCTGCGCCACTATCGTCATCAAACAAACTGAATTTTTTCAAAATAATCCAGAAAACTCCCACAGTCTTCCACTGGTTGCACAAACAGAGCCACAGTTTTGCAATTTTAGGTAAAATCAACCTATAAATGCATGGCTTACTTATAATTGTCTGTGTATATTAAGCAGGAATATGAGCAACATAGTCTCATGACAACTCATTATAATTCATACGAGATGGAGACATTGCAAGATATCGTACAGCTTTTATTCCCATAGAGACCAACCAATCAACAAGCAGAATTTCAAATCTATACAATATAGGCATCAAATTTTACCTAGGCTTCTATCCAACATTTTGTTTAAAAAAAAAAAAGAAAGAAAAGAAAAGAAAATTTAAGTGAACAAAATTGGTTACTCATTCCATCCTTATTTATGCAATACAAATGACTGATGTATTGTCAAAAACCTAACATGCTTCCCTCGTCTTGTTTCATACCCCCATGTTTCTCTGTCTTCTTTCTTCTGTGATACACAACAGTGATTTCCCTATTAAAATCATATTTTTAGGGTTTGGGTAAATGGTCAGACTTTAAGGTTTAAGTTTGAGTTAGGGGTTAACTTTGCAAAAAAATAAAAATAATAATAAATAAATCTGGTAACACTATACAATAAGGTTCAATTTGTTACCATTCGTTAAAAACATTAGTTAACATGAACTAACAATGAATATTACTTTTACATATTTTATTAATCTTAGTTAATGTTCATTTCAACATACAGTAATGCATTTTTTTAAATCAAAAGTTGTATTAGTTCATATTGGTTAATGCACTATGAACTAACATGAACTAACAGTGAACAACTGTATTTTTATTAACTAACATTAACAAAGATTAATAAATGCTGTAAAAATATATTGTTCATTGTTTGTTCATGACACCTAATGCATTAACTAATGTTAACAAATGGAACCTTATTGTAAAGTGTTACCAAAAATCTTCACAACATTGTTCGTTGGTTTGTTTATTTTTCTCTTTTGGAGTAAAAGTTTTAGTACGAGCCAACTCGTACAGTTTCTTATGATTTCACCCTCTCTTACTATTATTACAAATTGACATGAGATTGGGTTGGATAAGAGAGAATTTCAACATCGAAAAAATCAGTCTAACTTAAATAGATTAACATCCAAACAAAGGCCGATGAAGAACTAACATTTTCAGGACTGTTTAATAGAGGGTACAGTATGTGTGGCTTTAATTGTAGAATTCCTTCTTCCCCTAACATTTGTAGCATTTCACAATGGATGAGGATTTAAGGTTCATTAAAACTTACTCAAAATGACATATTCTGCTATCAGCTGCAACACAGCTGGGTAAAAAACAGCCAACTAGTTCCAGAACCATCCAAATGTGAATTTACAGATGCTTATCCACACGGGTGTGAGTGTATGTGGTGGGTGCATGAGATAGAGAAAGCAGAGATCTTGAACGGGTATGTTCTCATTCATACAGATAGGAGTGTTATATCTGACTCCACAATACTATTGCAACATTGGGAGTAAATGGTAGACTACCCCCATCTTCTACCCTGCTAGGTTGAGTCTTTAACCTTGACCTTTCGTGCCTCTGCCTCCAATAATGAAGTCAACCCCCCCATCCCCATTCCCTCTCCCTCCTCCCCTCTCTTTCTGTCTGCCCCCAGCTCTGCTGTCCAGCGCTCTTCTCATTCATAGTAAACACTATTGATTTTTCAGCACAGAGAGTAAAAAAAGCCATGAATTTTAATGCTACTATCTGTCCCTCGCTCTACTTCCCTCTCTTCCGTTCTTCTCATCCGTTTTCCCTACATCCCTTCATCTCATCTTCTCTTCTCCAAGATGTGAGGGAAAGCAAGAGTTAAACCAAGTGTGTGTTTGTTGGCTTTAAAGTTTGTGTGTGCATGTGTGAGTGGCTGACGCTCTCCTCTCTTTCACCCTCCGTGACTGAGACCGATTGATTTTGCTATAAGCAGTGTTGAGGCTATGACAGGCCAGCAGCGACAGACAGAGGAGCTCATCAACAGCCAATGAACACAGAAAAAAATCTCCTTAAAAATCCCTCCATCATGCCACACTAGGACAGGAGGACAGGGAACGAGATTAGGGGACATGAAAGGGTACAGGATAAGCCTTAATAAACTTTCATAAGAAACCCCATTAAACATCCCATACCACGACACACCATACCAATAAAAAATCCTAGACAAACAGGTCAGACTTAAGTGGATACATGGGAACACTTTCATTTGTGAGGGAAATGATTTAGAAATCAAATTATTGTTTGACATGAACATATAACTCCTCATAAAATCCACAATTCAGTGTATTTTTACGACTATAATAATTTCTGCCATGTTGCCTACACTTCCTCAGAAGTTGTCTACACGTTCCGAAGAAGATGAAAATGCAGTTATTAGCTGTGATCCTTCAGGCATTCCTGTTTTAATGTCCAACTACATCATCAGATGCTGGACATCAGCAGAGCTTATATGCACTGGTAATGTAAACTCAAGATAGAATAAGTACAAAGTAATAGTAGAAGTAATACAAAGGACAAATTGCTCTGTCATGGAGTAAAGTCTCTTGGAATAGTGCACTGTAAACCCTAAAGTTGTCATTACTTGAAATATCATGTTGTCTTAATTAAGTATCACTTGAAATGTCAAGTTTTTGGGCTCATAACTCAATGAACTTTAAATTCATTGAAATAATTTATCTTAAAAATCCATAGACTTAAGATTTTAAGTACAAAATTGAGGCTATGGGGAATACCCATATTCTCTTGCACGTGAATTAATTATGTTTCCTTGGTCAAAGGGAACTTATGGGGCATTTAAATGGGTGTTGTTTAGAATTCATCTAAATTTCACTCTTTGTTTGTATTATTTATATTGTTTTGTTACAAATAGTTGTTTTCGTGTGATGTCACCATAAGGTTGATCAATGTCCAGTTTGGTCAAGTTGGACCCTGTTAACATTATCACTGTTCTGAAAGTGCAACTGAAGTACAGGTATACAGTATATGCATTTCTGTGGAGAATTATTTAATAACTGATCTAGAATTAGTTATTATCTTTATTTGAGCTGTGCTATTGATTGATATAAAATTTTATCGAGTCAATTAAAATTATTAACAACAGTTGGAAAAACAATATTTAAATAACAAATCTGAGTTAAGTCTACTTGCATTTAGTTAACTCAACTTATATAGTTAAGTTCATTCTTTATGAACACCAAGTTAATTTAACCTAAATACTAAAGTTTTGGGAAACCCCATCATTCAATGGAAATGAGGGAACAAGTTCACTCAATCAAATGAGTGCAATAGGGTTTTCAGTGTAAGGCTGCCAAATTGAAAGAAATGTAGGGCTATACTGTTTATTTTGGTTCTGGTTCTGTTTTAATACTTTAAAAATTGAATGGAAACAATTTGCTCTTTACATAAAAGTGAAAATACTGCATAATGGATAGAATAATTGATGCAATGGGCATTTTATGTACTCAGGTGCAGAGTACAAATTGGCAAGCCACATATTGATCGATAAGCCCGGATTGAAGGAAACCCTGTTAACAGCATCCCTGTCTGGGGAGTCAGAGTCTGTCCCTCCCCTCTCTCCTCTTAATTTGATTGATGATCATACTTGTCACTCAAGGCAGCATGTGGCCAATTACAAGATTTGAATGGGTAGGTGGCTGGAGCTTTCAGCTTGTGTCAGTTAAAAATTCCATGTATTTGTAAGCGCTCCTTTTTTGGGGGGGTGAAACTTTCCTAATTTTTACTAAAACCCATGCTCTTTCACAAGCATAAAAATTTTAACTAAATGTACTCAGGGGAACCTGAAGAAGTAGGGTACTGAAAAATTGTGTCTGTTCTGAGCAAAAATATAATTAAAAAAAGGGCCTGAAAGGAGAATAGAACAGATATACAGTAAATGCTACAAAATGTTAAAAAAGAAGAAGAAGAAGAAGAAAGACGGAATAGGTCGTCTAGTCACCTCTCGCACTCTTAACAGCTCTTTCACTGATGTTTCTTTTCAACTATAAGAAAGCTGACTTTTTAAAGCATCCAGTCAGAAATATCAGAAATATCCACAGTACATATGCACTGTATATTTTTAGACATCAGTTTCCACTGTAACATCTGGGCCAGTAATGTACTTCAAATCAACTTCAGATCAGATCACCTAATTTAAGTAATCTCTATCAGATCATCTCATTACGATTTGCATTAGGTTAGAAACTTTAGGGAATAGGCATTAAAAAATAAGAATAAACCCATGACACCATACCGCCCATGAAAAATGACCATGAAAAGAAAGGAAAATCAGAGGTGTGAAACTAATATCACATATGCCCTGAAAGACAGTCAATAAGCCCTACATATGAATGGGAGCCGGGAGGCCTTGACCATCATAAATCTTAAATGAAGTGGAGAAGGAGAACAGATTTAGGTCTCTGTATCTTAGTAAGGAGTGAAGGACATAATCAAAGAGCAAGCTTTTATTATACTTTCTCTTTCATCTAGATGTGTACACACACACAAAGCAGCTGCCGAAAGGACAAATGACACTGGTTCATGCCCATTTTCAGCTTACAGCTTCAGAGGGCGGGCTTAATCTAAAGAGTTTATATTAGTGCATCAGTCTATACATATGTTTATTGCAAATGTCTTTCCTGGCAGTCTGAATGTTTCTCAGCAGATCAGTTTGGTAAACCTCAGCCAGTAAAGTCTCTATGTACTTGCCATTTCAAATATGAATCCATTTATTCTTGTTTAATTATCATTATCTTTCAGTCCAACCTCTACATTTTCACCATTCATCCATCCATCTACAAGCAAAAGTCCTTTCTGTCTGAGGGGAATATAACAATCTCTTTCTCCCTCTCCGAGACGTGCACATGCACACACAAATAAACGTGTACCCACATAATCACACTAAATTAATACAGCAGTACAGAATCCGAGTGAGCAGTTTTAGAGTGCTGATGTGCTGGTAGGGGGTGTATTGACCAGGTGCTCTCTCAAAGATGTGTTGATTAAGGGCCTGCCTGAACACTTCTCCTACTCTTTCGCCATTATGTAGCCACCAACACCTCCAAAGTGTGTTTTTGTATGAGACAGAGAGAAAAAACAAGGCAGAAAGAGTGATTAATAACACAAATAAGACCTGAATACAATTAAACTTTAAATATGACAGAGTCTGGTCTAAAGTCTAAAGATCAGCAGTTTTTAGACCAAACACAAGATGTTTGATGTCTCTCTGGTTGTATATACACACTACAGTATACAGACATACAATTATACAAGTCTGTGTGTGCTTGTTATGGTCACCGAGGGGTGAGAAGGTTAACTTGGGAATTCCTATCTGAGTGAAAAGCGCCTTCGCCCAGCAGTGCTAATGAGCGGAAGAGTATCGGCAGTGTTAATATACTATAAAAGGTCAACCCACACAAATGCAAACACATTTCTTCTCTGCTGAAACTGACAGTACAGCTAAAAGACCTGTGGGAGTACTGTCACTAAATAAACATTATGATGACATAGCAAATCAATCAGAACAAGCCAGGGTGTTGGAAACAGAAATCTAGCAAAATGCAGTAGAAGATTCTGTACTGACATTCCTTATATCTATTGATTCCCCATTATGTTACTAACAAACCCAAACTGACATTTTGTCATTGGCAATCATCTTAACACCGGGATTCCCCCGATCTTTAAACACACAAACTCTCTCACACACACTTTCACTGTCACTCACACAAACGCATGGTTTAGCAACCAAAACAGAGATCCTTAAGAGGATGTATATCTTAAATAAAAGCATTTGATTTGTTTCTGCTATGTACAGTGTGTGTGTGTGTGTGTGTGTGTGTGTGTGTGTGTATATATATATATATATATATATATATATATATATATATATATATATATAATATATAAACAGTATATATACATATATACACACCGATCAGCCAATTAAAACCATATGTTGTGTAGGTCCCCCTCGTGCCACCTGCGATGCTACTCTTCTCACCACAATTGTACAGATCAGTTATCTGAGTTACAATAGAGTTGTCAGTTCAAACCAGTCTGGCCATTCTCTGTTTACCTCTCTCATCAACAAGGCATTTCCATCCACAGAACTGCCACTCACTGGATGATTTTTGTTTTTGGTACCATTCAGAGCAAATTGTGGAGACTTGTGAAATTGTGAAAATCCCAGGAGATCAGCAGTTACAGAAATACTCAAACCAGCCTGCCCGGCACCAACAATCATGCCACGGTCAAAATCACTGAGATCACATTTTTTTCCCCATTCTGATGGTTGATGTGAACATTAACTGAAGCTCCTGACCCGTATCTGCAAGATTTTATGCACTGCACTGCTGCCACACAATTGGCTGATTAGATAATCACATGGATGATTGTCGGTGCCAGATGGGTTGGTTTGAGTATTTCTGTAACTGCTGATCTCCTGGGATTTTCACACACAACAGTCTCTAGAATTTATTCCGAATGGTGCTAAAAACAAAAAACATCAAGTGAGTGGCAGTTCTGTGGATGGAAATGCCTTGTTGATGAGAGAGGTCAACAGAGAATGGCCAATCTGGTTCGAACTGACAAAATCTACGGTAACTCAGAGAACCGCTCTGTACAATTGTGGTGAGAAGAATAGCATCTCAGAATGCTATTCTGAGATGCGGGTTGGTGCTGTTTTGGCAGCACGAGGGGGGCCTACACAATATTAGACAGGTGGTTTTAATCTAGTGACTGATCGGTGCATATAAACAAACACAATATTAATTTAAATTCTGGCAACTGTCACCAGTCATTTGTTGGTGTTTAATCATTATGACAATGAGACAATTAATTTTCAGCACTTTTCTGTTCTATCTTTACAAAAATCAGTAAGAACAGTTAAGACATGTTCCAAGAGGCTCTAGCTCCCAACGGTCAAGGGATGTAGATAGGAAGTCCCACCTTACAGGTAAAAGAGCCAATCACCTTTTAGATACAGACATCGCCTGTCAATCAATTTGAGAACATGCATGTGCATTAGCTATAAAAGATGAGAAAATTAACGTAATCTGAGGTAAAGAAGCATCATTTTTGATACCAGTGTTGTCAGATTTTACTGCTGATTTGAAATATGTGCTTTGATCGTAATCTTGACCAACCGTTTTGGAGATTTCGGTCTTTCTTCATTCAAGTAGATAGGAGCTGCACTGTTATGACTGGAAATAGCCTCCCTTGGATTGTCGTCATGATTTGTGAATCAGAGGAACTTTTGATCCTGATCCTGAAGTTTTGATTCTGGCTTCAGAGAAAGATATTAGATGAAAGCTCCACAGGAAGAAAATGCTGGATTTTCGCAAGGTTTGTGAATTACATCTTTTTTAATTAGATATCTGCAAATTTGCAGATGGTATATAATAGAAGTTTTATTGATATTTGCCTTTTATCATTAAAAAAGTTACACGGAACTGTTGAGGACAGACTGTTAGAATATGTGCTTCAGAGGAAGATATATGAGCACTCCACAGGACGCTGGATCTGCTGAAGTTGTGTGAGGTTGGTTTATTACATCTGTTTAAGTGTGATATGCGCATATTTGCAGACAGTATATAATATTCGTTTTATTGATATTTGCCTTTTTATCATTAGACAAGATGGTTAAAAGTTACAGGGAACTGTTGAGGAGAGAGAGGGAGAATTAAACAGGCGAGCACATTAATATTATGAGCTCAAACGCGTCTGCCGTGGCTATGATATGTGGACAGTTTAAATGACACTGTTGCACACCAGTCTATTTTATCACAAAGACTTGCAGACTTGAGTGAAATTTAAGATGACATTTATTTGATGAATATAAAACAGAAATGTAATGTCTCTCTTTGGCGTAAGCCCCGTCTGGCAGTCTGAAGAAGGAGCCTACCCACATGCAGGACGGGACTCAACTGGTGGTGGTGGGGTGGTGGAGGTTGCCGTGTTAGCACACTGAAACAGCGATGTGATAGATTGTGAGCAGACTTATAAAGGAGTTACCTAGCTAATGGTGTGATGATGTACAGCTGCTAGTCTTCCCGCTAGAACTACACTGCGCTTTTATTTATTGTAGTAACACAATGACACATTAAAAAACAATACGAACCGTGACTGGTTGTTTACATGTCTCAGTCGCTTCACATGTAATAGGCAATTTTCGGCACCCTCAAGAAAAATATCGGCCAAACAGGAAAATTTATCAGCCAATGCCGATAATTTAAAAAAAGTCCAAATATCGGCAGATTTATCAGCCTTGCCGATATATTGATCAACCACTAATCAGAACCGTACATTAGTGCTCTTTCCTGATTTCTCTTTATGTCAATATCCTCTGATTCTGCAGGACCTGTCTATTACTGTAACACACATAAAACTTTAAAGGAGCTGTTAAAGGAATACAAGTTCAGTACAAGTTAAGCTCAGTTGACAGCATTTTTGGCATAATATTGATTCATTTTTAAGGCATGATTTTTATTACTGTTATTCATTAATCACACAATGAGGACTTTAATAACATGATTTTTATTTATTTTTTTTACAGCATAATGTTCTGTAGGGCTGCTTTGAAACAATGTGTGTTGTGAAAAGCACTGTTCAAATAAATATGACTTGACTTGACCACAAAAGAAATTGACTTGTTTTTTTCCTTTATAAAAAAAACAAAAACTGGGTTGCAGTGCCTCACTGCCTCATTGCTTTTTTTTAAAGAAAGGGAGGGACGAGTTTAAATAATTTTTTTGTGGTAATCAACATTATGCCACAAATGCTGTCGTTTGAGCTTAACTTGTATTGAACCTGGAATTTTCCTTTAATGGCATTAATTCCCAACACAACAGCCTATTACAATAATAGGCTACTCTTAATTATTTCATCTCTCTGTCTTTGCCTCTGTCCATGTCTATATTCGCAATCTAATGGGAAAGGGTGTAACAGTTGTATACACTAGTATCTTTATAATGATCAGGTTATAATCAGTTTTTCACTCTCTGATTTGAATGATAATTTAGAACCATTGATGGCTTGCATACAGTATTTCTCTTGGTTAAAACAATATGACAGCATGAAATGAAGGAAACAAGGTCTGCTGGTCTCAGATCAGTCTTTAAGACCTCCCTCTGGGATGAACTTGTGTCTCAGACTTTTCTGATGTTTAGTAGACTGTGAAGGAGAATCCACATATTACCCATAGAGTGTCTTTGATTGAGCAAACGTTTGTCTAATGCAAAAACACAGCAGAACTGTTAAATTTTTTGTGGAATATTTACATTTCTTCCATCCATCTATATCCGCTTGTCCTATGCAGGGTCATGGATAGTGCTGGAGCCTATCCCAGCTGTCTCGGGCCAAAGGCAGGGAAACGCCCTAAACAGGTGGCCAGTCCATCACAGGGCAGCTGACATCGACATACACATTCACACTCTCACTCACACCTATGGGCAATTTAGGGTCTCCAGTTAACTTAACCTGCATGTCTTTTTGGACTGTGGGGGAAACCATTGCACCCAGAGGAAACCCAAGTGAACAAGGGGACAGAAAGGCCCAGTTGAGCCGGAACTATTTATTTATTAAAAATAGTATTTATTTATTAATATTTATTCCACGCAAGTCCCTTTCCTTTTCCGTAGTCACTCGGTTCTACATGAAATAAGTATGTAAGGTATGTATGACTTAAACCAGGGGCAGACTGGGACTAAAAAGTGGCCCTGGACCTTCTGGCCCAGAGCGGCCCACCAAACCTGCAACACACCACACCATAACACAAGGCTCATTGATTTCATTTTCTGGCTCAATTTCAAATTTTTGTGTTGAAAAAAAGACATGTCTATTGACTGCTAGTCATGACTATGGGCCCCACCAGTGCAAAAATTTTCATAATTTTTTTAACATATAAAACCACTGTAAATGTGATGAGTGGATTTTTTTAGAGAAAGGACTAAAAATAAGTACTTTATAGATCAGACAAATAACATGTCCGAAAACTTTTTTACCAACATACAAATGTTAGGTTAAAATGTACATGAACGTACAAGGGAAAGTATGTATTTTAGGTGCTGTGACAAGTCAGCGTTTCTTCAAATTGTTTAAAGATCTTAATCACCTTTCAACTTTTTTCTAGAAGTGCAAATAAACTATTGTCTTAGTTAATATGAGGTTCTGGAAACAGCAAGTATTATAATAATATATTATATATGTATTTATAGTTATACAAGATCATAAAATGTGGTTTAAAATAGTTGAAGTAAGTGTCACACAGCAGGACACTGATAACAATGCTTAAAATTTCATGTCAGTTACCCACATAACTATGTGTAAATTTTTAGTAAAAAATAAATAAATAAATGAACACATTTGGCCAGAATATATAAACAAATATAAATATATGTATAAAAATAAAATAAACATACCTCTTTAAGTATAGATCTTTGCAGATATTTTGCAGATTAATTGCTTATATTTTCACTCTATGTGAATCTGTTGCATCTTTACACCTGCAGCGTTTTAATTCCTTCCCCAGATTATTCTTTAAAAAAATGAAAAGCCCAATGCTTTGACAAGCGTTGTTTCTGCTGTCCTTTAAACAAAGTAAGCCTCAAAGTCTCAAACAGCCACAAAGTAATATTTTTTATGGCTTATTTTCTGCATGTTTATGGGGTGAGCATTGTTCAGCAAGCCGCGCTTCAGCTCCCAGAAATGCTTTGCGGTATGAATAAATTATGTAAATGACTATGTACTGCTCATAGCTTTACTGTTTTCCAATTTTATTTACGCTACTGTTATTGTATTTGTTGTAACTTGCGGTTATTTATCATTTAGTGATTATTCAGAGCTCATCTTATACTTAATATGTTGTTTTTGGTTGTCTCCATTACTGTGATTTGTATGTCAAATAATGAGGTCCATACGGGGTTGATTCATACAGTGTTGCCAACTTAGCGACTTTGTCTGTAAATTTAATGACTTCTCAGACCTCTTTAGTGACATTTATTCAAAAAAACGCCTAGCGACAAATCTAGTGACTTTTTGGACAAAACTTAGCTACCTTCCGTAGAAGAAAGTCGCCAGTACTGCCCCGTGAGCGCGTGGTCTTGCTTTTCTCCCCGGACTCGGAGGCGCACCTCTCTCTGCATCTACTCTGTTCAGTGAGACTGACAGAGAGAGGTGAGCAGGCGATTGTCAAGGACAAATCACGAATCTGTATTTTTTTTATAAACATGCACATAGTTTTTTTTTTTGTAAATATGCACATAGTGGTTTGTTATGGCTGAGCGCTGTGTGAGAGAAAAGATAAGTTTCTGTCGCTTCTAACTTTCTCTCTGAGTGTTTGATAGATATAGGGAATTAATAGGGTATTACAGTATGTACGGTAAGCACAGAGAAGCAAACACATGTAATTCAAAATAATGCAAAATTAAAATGAGATGTGATGACGTCACGAATATGCTAATTAACATATGATGTCATCTAGCGAATTTAGTGACTTTTCGAGCAGGCTTTAGCTACTTTCCATTGAAACTAGTTGGCAACACTGTTCATACATACGTATGTGCGCTCCTATGTGTAAGTGATTTCAAAATAAAATGCAACCATTACATTATTTCAAAATAAAACCATTGTATTGGCTTGTAGAGTTTACTTGTAGAGTTTACAAAATTTTCGCTTCCTTATGAGGTCCGCATGGGCATGTTGGAGCCCAGGGCAGCTGCCTATATCGCCTGTAAGACGGGCCGGTACTTGTGCAGCAGTGGGCCGGCCCAAATTACCCAGCGGCCCACTGGGAAAACACCCGGAGCTCCCCATGGCCAGTCCGCCCCTGACTTTAACAATAAAAAATACACAATTTACAGCCTTAATTATCACCCATCATCACTAATGAGGAAGACAACTGCATCCATACACGCTGAATCTAGAGCTCAAGATCACCTTTCCCGCTCAAACTCGGTTTTCCATACTTGTTCTCATTTTTCACTGTCATCTGCGCCTACTTTACTTTAGTAGTCCACCACTTTTTCTTTTTTCTACCCACTATTTTTTATCTTCTTTTGACACTCGCTATTTTTCAGTGAGAGGGGCATGAGACTCTTCCTCCTCTCCTTTGTCACTGTTAATCTCTGAGGGGAAGAGGCTCATTAGTTCTTCCCCTTAACCATCTTGTATCATTCTTCTGTCCCAACTAAAGCCTATTAAAACCTGCAAGACCCTGAGGTATGCAAATCAAGATGGAGAAATCATACATAGAATAGTGTAATTCAATTAACCATGGAAAGGTTGAAAAGAAAGCCTGAATAAAAATGAGGCATGACTTTGAAAATACTTTATCCATTGCATATAACCTAAATGTATTAAAATGAAGAAAGTAATGTCTCAACATTAACCCCCCCCCCCCAGTTTAATCAATTGACAGCCCTAAAAAATATATATCTTATATATTTATTTTCGTCTTGCACTAAACATTCTGTCCCCCTCACTTTAGAAATGATTGCTATGCCCCTGCTCAGAGTGTTGCATCAACAGTAAACATTTAAGAGCAGCTTGCTTATGCAGTTGTTCTTCAACGAATGCGAAATCCAGACTACACCCACCTTCTCCTCCTCCACCACCCCCTCCCTCCACCTTCCCCGTTATTCCTTCTATATTTTCATCTCTCTTTCTGGCCACCATATAGGGTTGCCACTTTTGAAGTTTTAAAATAAGGGACACTTAAATGGGGGGTAAATCACGGCCCCTAACCACATCCTCCACAGTTTTAGCAATAAATGCATTGAGTTAATATGCGTTATTAATAAAAATTGTATATCCTTTCTTATATGCTAAAATGAGAACTTTCCTGACCCATGACTTATAAAAATAAAAATACATAATTTGTATGTTAAAAATATTTTTATTTTTATTTTTTCGATTATTTTCTTCTTTATCTTATTTATGTATACATTTTGGATGGTTTATACATATTTTTTAATTTTTGTATAATTTTTATTTATTTTATTTGTTTATTTTTTCCCTTCACCTGTACTTGTCTTTAGGATTGTATTCATACATTGTTTGATCTTATTGAACATTTATATAGAAAAAACTCCACAGATTTACCACCATTTGTGGACTTTTTAGACGGTCCCTTACCACACCCTCCACAGTATTAGCACGTTTTAGGACAATGTGTGGACTTTTCAGACGGTCCCTTACATTGATATAATTTTCCAATTTATATCAATGTTAAATTGGCAATCTGGGACGATTTCACCGTGACGCCATCTGACCATCTTAAATACGGGACAAATTGCGTCCCGTATCATTTTATCTTTAAATACGGGACGATCCCGTACAACCGGTAGTTTCCCGCAATGAAATAACTGAAGGTGAGGTCCGTTTGTTCGTCTCCAGTTGCAACGGACAGGCACAATCACACTATGTGTGATCTTGAAAGCAAAAACGCAGTTAGTTGATCACACGTGTACTACTGTCTACCAGGCCATCACACTGTACATTCAGATTTGCTAGCTGAAAACAAGTGAACAAAGTAGGCTTTAAATGCTGCTTTCTCTGTTCAGGAGACCTTCTCTGTTGTTTTAGCTGCTCTGATTCTCTCCTCTCTCCCCTCGATCCGCCGGCCCCGGAATCGATCTCCGCAGGATCAATAAGTTGGCATGAATATTCCCAGCTCACCGCGAGTTTAGTTCGGGGGAGACGGAGGCAGAGGCAGAGGAGACGGACGGATACGGAGGCTTGGAAAAGCTAAGCCCAGAAAAACGAGAAAAACCTTAACGAAACAAAACCTACCTGAGCTGCATTTTGAGGCGCGACCGTGTTGTTTTGATGAAGACTGTTGTGACTTTTTATTTTTTATTTTACTGCATTTTGTTGCTGGAAAAGGCGGTAAGCGCGCGACAGAAAAACATTAAAAGGCGCGAAAAGAAACGGAGGATGTTTCATTCACACGGTGGATATGAGGATTAGGCCACCGGTTGGGATGAAGTGTGGAGAGTTAACCGAGCTCACAGATTCGGTTTTATGGGAAAGGAAGAAGGGATGGTTGTTATGGAAGAGCCTTACCGGAGTGAGAGCGGAGAGCCAGCGGGGACTTGAGGCGCCAGGCGTGCAGGTCAGCAGTTCTCGGCAAGACAAACGGCACCGGCAGAGGCACAAACATGATCCTTCTGGTCTGGTTCTTATCAGATGTTCTTTTTGATGTTGTTTTTTCTTTGCAGAAGTGGCAAGAGAGGCTTTTTCACACTTAATTTACTTGGTTCCGTTGTGTTCCAGGTAAAGCTTTGGTGGAATTCTGGCATAAAACTTACTTAGTCATAAGAGTTACGCGCTATGTCGTTTATATATGCTTTACAGTTACATTTAACATTTTAGTTTTACTTTTAGTCGACATGCATAGATAGCTACCCAGTCGCGCTTAACCTGACTGTATTTACCCGGTGCGCGCACACACACACACAGGCGGATAGACGGACTGAAACAAGACAAACGTGCGTTATTTCATTTCACAATTACTTTTTACATTTGCCTAACTGTTTTGGTATTAAGCTGCAGTACTTGGAATTATTGTACGTTCTGTTTGCAGAGCATATCTGTGTCTGACACTCAAAGGCATAGATTTACTGTTTCCGATGTGAACTGTAGTTTTCTGATCCTATCGAGACTGACGATATCTTCAGCTGGCCTGCTTCACCCCTTGGTCGCGGTCGCTTTAACTCTGGTTATCTCTTGTGAAATCAACTGGCGCTTCTGCATTTGTTCTTATAAAGAGAAAATATTTCACACCCTGACTGTATAACGTATAAAAGACAGCGGATATTGTGTTTTTACTTGGATATGTGGTGCATTTTTGGTGGATTTATTTGGTTTAGCTCTCTTCCTTGTTCTAGCAGCTACAGGCTACACGTTCATTCACACAAAGTCACTAAACGTTGTTAAAATCGGCTGCATTAAATGGCATTGATTTGGTATTTAAATGAAAAATCTATACAAAAATAAGGCAACTCAACGGGTTCGCCGGATTCGCCCCTCCTCCCACGCACCTTGTCACACGCCAGTAATTAAAACGCAATCAATCGATACACAACTAAATAAGGAAAACACATAAATAAAGCACGAAAACATCAGGGAGAAAAGAGGTCATTACGTCGCTGGTTTTAAGATCACTTGCCTATCTTTTCGTCCATCCGCCTGCGTGTTTAGGTCTGTCTGCCTGTTCCCGTTATTTGGGAACCCCAATAGCTCATTCGTGCACGCTCTCCTCCCATACGCTCGCGCGCTCTGATTCCGCGCTGCCCGCAACATTGAAGCACGAGCGGAGCCGCTACAACCCTCACATTACCCCCTCCTCTCTCTCTCTCTCTCTCCCCCTTTCTCTTTCTCTCTCTCCCTTCTCGTTACGGTAAACCGCAGGAGACTAATACAAAGCACATCCTGGTTTTCATATATATGACAAAAAGAGAGGTGCTCTCTCACTAGGAAGTCAATCAGTGCTCGTTTGTGTACACATCTGAAATTCCTTTAAAGGAAAAAATTAAAATTCTCTCATCATTTTCTCACCCTCATGCCATTCTTCTGTTGAACACAAACGAAGATTTTTAGAAGAAAATCCTAGCTCTGTCGATCCACTCAATGCAGGTGAATGGTGGTCAGAACTGTGAAGCTCCAAAAATCACATAAAGGCAGCATTAAAGTAATCCATTTAACTCTAGTGGTTTAATCCATGTCATCAGAAGCGATATGATAGGTGTGGGTGAGAAACAGAACAATATTTTAGTCATTTATTACTATAAATTCTCCTCCCTGCCCAGGAGTTGGCAATATCCACTAAGAATGTGAATTGCCTTTATGTGCTTTTTGAAGCTTCAAAGGTCTGATCACCATTCACTTGCATTGTATGGACCAACAGAGCTGAAATAATCTTCTAAAAATCTTTGTTTGTGTTCTGCAGAAGAAAGAAAGTCATACACATCTTGGATAGCATGAAGGTGAGTAAATGATGAGAAAATTTTCAGTTTTGGGTGAACTATTCCTTTAACAAGTCACAGACTGATTTATTTTTATTTGTCAACAAACGTTGTTTACCAATATGATGTGTCGAGCAAAGGGGGCTGATTGTATTGTATGTGTTAAGAAATCTCACCGTACCAGCAACCCTCCCTGGGGCCTTAATCAGTGAACAAGCACTGCTTCTTTCTCCTACCTCCAATTCATCACGCACTGTCAATTACAAACCATGCTGCGGCGCACTTACACACAAGATTATTGTCAATATAGATTTTTAAATAGAAAAATCTATACGCTAAACACTCCAATCGATGGAAATAAATCGATTCCACTAGGCAGCAAAACTCTGTGTGCTCAGGCTCAAAAGTCTAGGCAATGACCGAGACACAAACAGGACAAACCGATGTGAAACTTGCGGTTGCAAACACAGGAATTTACTTTGTGCAGTCACAATTATTGCTATGTAAAACTCAAATGACATCAGACATAAGATGTTGCATATTGTTGTAGTTATTGCTGGTAGTCACAATGTTGTTTATTTTTGTGGGGTTCCTCAGTCTGCAACAAAATGTGTTCCCTCCTCATTTTGTTCAAGATGGGTGTGTTATTTTGTCCCTTTTCCTTCTCTTGCATCTTGCTGTTGACAGATGACATCCGCAGGTCAACTGAAAGAGATGAAAAGAAGGAGAAGTGACCAGTTGTCCCTCACATACCCCCTTGACACACAGAGGTAACGGGGTGCTCGGGCCCCTACCTCCAGCACTCCTTTCAGACAAAAGCAATTATTTCTTGTAGAATATAGTGTGGTTGTGCGTATCTAAGAGAAGGAGAGAGGGACTGGAGGGAAAGAGAGAGTGCGAAATTGAGGAAGAGGAAAATAAGATGGTGTTGGAAGAATAGGGAGCTAACACCTCTTTCCTACCTGTGCTCAACTCATGCACACATACCTATCCACTGTCCGGTTTACAGTATGTGACTTTCTGGAGTAGTAGAAAATTCTCATTTACGTACATACTTAAATATGTTCACACACAGGTGTAAATGTACACACATTAATCAGTGCTGACCAAACTGTCAATGTGCACTGTCGGACACACAGACACGCTTGCAAAGTGTCCGTCCTGTCGTGTATGCCCTAACTATAATATACATATACTATGACTTCATGTTATCAAGTTGTCATGTGTGTTAGTAATTTTTTAGGCAGAAAGCATGCAAGCATATCCATAAATTTAAATCCCAAACAATTTCAATACCATGTCATGAAAACATGTTCAATCTTTGTTTTCTTTCAATTATTCAGCATGGTATCTTGCTTTGAAAAGTAGCAAAAAATGTCTGTCTTTTTGTCTATGGCTTCAACCCCAATTAATTATTTAGATGAGATCACAAGAATGCTTATAACACAGTTTGCCTTTAGCAATTTCCTGTCTCTTAGAGAATGGGGACAGCTTTAGCATGGAGATCATCAAATGACTCTACACGCATGTGGGATGAAATGCAGCATGCATGATTAATGCTGCTGTGTTTGTAATTGATGATTAAAGTGTCACGTCTTGACAACTGCAGAAATATTCTGTGGTTATGTGTACAGGAAATAATAAATTATTATATGGTGTAATGCATATTATCCAGACAGAGACATATAGCAGAGTAGAAAGTATGATTAATATAACCGAGGAAAACAGCTGGCTGTAAGAATGTATGTATGAGTGAAGAAGAAAATAAGCATTTTTTTTGTGTGTGTGTGTGTTTATGACAGTTACTGCTAAACAAAGCCATGTTGAGAGATGAGAAGTCAAACTATATTCTTTTTATCAACAATATAGTAGTCTAATCAATAACATCTGAACGGTCTTTCTTAGTGACGAAACAAGAAAAATTAAATGTATTTGTAAGAAGTTATTATATCAGATTTTTATATATTTGTACAAAGATTGCAATTGTCAACCACTGTCAATAAAAGTGTACCATCAATGTTGTTTCAGTATCAATGATCACATTGTGAATATGTTTTTACATTTATTGTGTTATTCTTGACATAAGAACTGTATGTATTTAGCTTTCATTGTCAAATAAACATATCCGGCAACACATTTGAATTTGCTGCAATTCATCTCTCACTCTCTTTCTGTCTGTCATGCATGTAGACAAATGCAAAGAACTCGTACTTTAAAGGAATATTCTGGGTTCAATACAAGTTAAGCTCAGTCCACAGCATTTGTGGCATAATGTTGATTACCACAAAAAAATATTTTGACTTGTCCCTCCTTTTCTTTAAAAAAAGTAAAAATCAAGATTACAATGGGGCACTTACAATGGAAGTGAAAGGGGCCAATTTTAGGTAGAAATGTACATTAATTCCTCTGCTAAAACTCATTTATTATTTAAGCTGCTACATTTTTTTAAATCGTTGTTCAAAGGGATTACAGAGTTTATGGCATTACGTTGTCATTGCAGCGAGTTATAAAATATTTTTTGTGGTAATCAGCATTATGCCACAAATGCTGCCGATTGAGCTTAACTTTTATTGAACCCAGAATATTCCATTAAAAGAGAGACAGATGTTGCCACCTCACTTTATATCTTACTGTCTTTCTGTCTTCATCAAATAACTCCAAGTGACACCTTATGTGTAAATGCAATTGATAATCTGCATCTATAATCATCCACTGTGTTACACACACACATTTAAATGGATTCCTCATTAATTGCACCTAGAAGCTTATTTGCACAAGTATTTGTATAAGTGAACATACACATACATGCCCTGTACATGTAAACCTATTCACACAAATGCACACACAATATTTTTGCTTTTGGTTTAGAGCAGTAAGGCAGATCCATCTAAAGCCTCTGTTCTTTACTCACTCGTTGTCTCTTTTATTAGTGTTTATGAACTCCCTCTCCCCCTTTCTCCTTCTCTGTCTCTGTCAGTACTCTCAATAATCAATGCTGATATATTGCCAATATCCCAGCCAGTCTCTGGTGCCATACCTCACTGCTCCTTCTTTATTGTGGGAGATTGGTCCAAAAATAATTATATTTATTATATATATATTTATTATCCTCACCAGTGCTGCAGTGCTCACGTGCGAGTGTGTAACTGCAATACAAGAATTTTGCAGCACTACTTGAAGGAAATGTGGCTACATTAATCAGGACTGAGGCACTAAATTTGATTTCCTCATTTCTTTTTACTTTTGACTGCATCACTTTTATGTTTTTCACCGGATTTATAATTTAGGGGTGCCTTAGTTCCTGTAGCATATAGAGAGATTTACTGAGGAGAGCTACAGCCTCATGGCTAAGTCCTTAGGCAGCCCTCCATGACCCCCCTAGACCCAAGGCCTCCAGACTTTAATCTACACCTCCCTTCCTCATCACTTCTCCTATCGATTTCCTCATTCTCTCTTCCTCCCTCACCCTCTCTTTCTCCCCAGGACACAGCAGATACTGCTAACTCATTGGTCAGCAGAAGCAAAGTGGAATCGGGCCACAATAGAAGACCAGGAGAAATATGGATAAAAAAAACAAAAACATAAACAAATACATACATATAGGGAAGACTGTGGCTACAAGTTGTCATTTTTTTTTATTCCAGTAAATATTTCTCAAGGTAGATTTTTTAAGTCAACTTTTGCATGGCCACATACCTTAAAGTCTTGATTACAAAAAAGCTATTGGATATTTCCACCGATATTGCCCTGGAAAAAGTTCATTAAACAGGCACCAACCGATTCATAAAACAACAAAAACGGAAACGGTAACATACAAAAATATGAAAAATTGTTTTTGATAAATTGCACACAAAATTTTTTTTATTTCCCAATAAAAATTTGATAAAATGCCCTGACCTGATTTTTATGAAAAATACCTTTTTTCTTAAGAACATGTTTAAACTTTTTGGTAAAAATCTGCCTTCATAATATAGGTGAACCTTGCCTTAATGTATGCCAGTGTGGTTTGATTATGTTCACTCATTTACCCAAGAGCTACAACAAAAATACAAGTAGGTATAGCTGCAGGCCAGAGACCTTCAAATGGGGCAGAATCTCCAAAAGAGTGCGGGGTTACTCCAAAAAGAAGTTGCGACAACTCCAAAGGGGGGCGTCACTTCCACCCATGGTTAGGGTTGGGAAAAGGGTAAAGTAAGGGGCTCCCTATATCTTCAATGGCAGTTTGGAGCAACCGCCTTTTTTGAAGCAATGCCTGCAGCTATACCCTTCTCCAAAAATATGATAATAGTGAACATTTAATTTGGAGTATATAATTCACAAAAAATATTCTACTTTAAGAGTGTTTTGAACTAGGTGTTTGAAACCAACATACAAAACCACTGCTAGAAAAACACATATTTGTGCAATTGGACTTTTGACTCCAAATGTTATAGTATCTGAGATACAGTCCATGTGACAACTTCCTCATGTGACATTCCCCTATAAGGGCACAGTCAATGGCAACAAAAGAATGGCACACCCATAAGACAGCTCCTCAGGGTGACAATGAGAAGCAAGAGCAACTGTGGGCTCAGAAGGATTAATTGTATCATACTAATGATATAGATATATTCAAATAGAGAGAGATGTTGTGTAAACAGCATTTGAATTTAACATAAAAATCAGCACACATTTACAGACAATGACAAGAGAAAAAGGAAACAAAGAAGAACTATCATAGCAAGTATAGCACTGTGTAGAAAGGGTGAGAAAAGGCAGAAATCGATAAAGACAACTACATCAAAACACAGGAATAAGATTCTTATTTTAAACTAGAGGAAAATCCTCATGCTGACGACAGTGCTTCTGAAGAGGACTGGAAAAAAGAAATGTGGGCTTTCTCTCATTCCGCTGTGACTGACCACATCACAGCAAATGGACAAGATACTGTTCTATTCCCCATGAATACACACTATTTTGGAGGAGACATTGGCCACACACTCACACTCAGAAACATATTTGGTCAGGAAAGGTCTCTCAGCCTTTTCATCAGTAGTAACCCTCAGCTGTGTCCAATCATTCAGAAAATAAAGAAAAAAATCTATTTTTCGTTCTCTTCTTTATATATATATATATATATATATATATATACTGTATATCTCATCGCCTTCCTTTCCATCTCACTGGCTATTTATCATTCCTTCTATGGGATCCTGTGAACAGGCTGCTGTTAATTATTCTATAAATTCTCTGTTTATCCATTTATCTGTCCACCCCACCATTGACTCATCACTTCCATTTCAGTTCCACTTGTAAACAGTCTATATGAGAGAGCGAGAGAGAGAAAGAAAGAGAGAGATTTAAACCTGAGATCAATGGGAAGTTTCAAAATCAATGCACAAACAACCAGGAAATCAATGAGCTCTAATAAGAATCTCAGTTGCTTCCATCAAGACAATTAAGAGGTGAAGAAATGTTTAATGGGATGCAAGAGAGGGCTCACAGAGAGGAACTTTGAGTAAGCAAGAAAGAGCACAGGAAAGCTCAAAAACAATGACACACTGGGATGGCACATTATTCAATTAAAAACAGATTACGCAGCTGTGTACTGGACAAATAATATTAAAAATAATTAATAAATGTACATGCTTTCACTGTTTTTCAGAGTCTGTTCTCTCCCTAGCTGCAGGTAAATGTTTAGAGAGCCTGAACTGTGCTGACAGCTGAGTTCCAATAGATACTGTGACTGAAGGAGCAGAATGGAAAGAAGTGGCTAATTTGGGGTCAATCAGTCAGTACCACACACAGTCTTTCTCTCTGTCTTGTTCCTTGTTGAAGGCAATCAATACAAAAAAAAAAAAAAAAAAATGCCACAGCTTGTCAATTCCTGAACACGCAACTAATCACATACTCACATACACTGACAAAGCTGCAGTTAACCTATTGATTGAGGAGATGTGTTCATGTGCAAACACAAGAGCCCGCACACACAAACAAAAACTCATGAGACTGGTGTTGGTCAAGGCTAATTTCCCGGTTGTCAACTACACAAGCCTCTGCAGTTCATGCAGTGTTTTGCTGAAGAATTCAAACATTCGTTTTACTGAAATAATTTACTGCATTACAAATCTTACATTTAACTGCAGTTATCTATTATATCTCATTTCTAAGACATGCAAATCAAAAATAGACTAACCTTTGGAATGTGATGTTGTTAGTATATCAAATTTTAACATATATTAAAAACTGAAATAGTGTTTGAATAGGTAGTTAGTTCTTTGTGGTGAAGAAATGGAAAAACACAGATGAAAAACAGATTGCCCTATAACGAAGACACACCTGCCTAACGTTTGAGATCTTTCTGTGATCACTGAAATAATTTCATTTGCTGGATGAAAACCTGTCAGTTTAAGAATCAAAATTACTAAGACGAAAGGCTATTCCATATAAATTAAAGTAAATCAAATACATAAATGAGTAAAGGGGTACAAAGCCAATCCATGTTTTTGGAATCCCAGTGACCAGTGCTGGCTCAGATATTATCAGGAATTGAACGTTACTTCAAACCACCCAGACACTAAGAGCGTACCAGATTGCACACTTCTGCCCTATTCTTCAGCATCTTGTAGTGTAAGTAGTGCAAGTAGTAAATGCAATGAAAAGATGTACTATGAGAACCCGGATGATTTACTTCTTCAACCGACAAAACGGAGTGTGGAACGTTGGACACTTCATGCACTCAGTGCTCACGGCTTGCCTTATGTAGTGGAAGCTGTGTGGTTACCTGGCTGCAATGCTAGTCTGACAAAACAATCGTAATTACTGGTGAATATGGCAACTAGCGGAACTTATGTGAAGATAGCACCTTGCAAATGCAAGTTGAATGCATTATCCTCAAACCTATGCTGTGTGAATATGAACATTATTTGAGATACAAGTGTTAGACTGAAGTTGGCTACTATGAACATGGCTGAGTGCATAGTGTATAGTGTTAGTGCATAGTGTATGCATAATTTGGGACACTGCTTACACAAAAAAAAAAAAGTGGTAACCTGCAATAGTTACCTCAAGGATCTCTTTCTAATTGATCTAACCCATAAAAACTGCTTTTGTTAGTTTAACCTGAATTTTCAGGAAAATGTAATCAGAAAAAAATATTATTTTTAATTGAATAAAACCAGTTAATTGAGATGTTACCACATGAAGCACAGTGTAGAAAATGGGTCCTTCAAGTTTTGTCCTTCAAAACTCTCTGCACGAAAAGAGAAAGAAGCCTCTGAGAGGCCAGAAATCACTTTGAAGAATCTACAGAGTTCATTTGCTATGCATAGAGGTGCATCATTCATCCATATGAAGAGCTCTGCATATCACTGGCTTCTATGGGAGGATGACACAAAAGAAGCCATAACTCCAATAGAACCATTTTAAAGTACAGTATGTTTTGAATCAACCAGTTGGATATGTGCGGAGCAAATGTAATACTGCCCACAAAAAAAAAAAAAAAAAAAAAAAAAGAATAAAAGGAAATACTGTGAAATGCCGCAAGAGAACTTCTTTTAGTATGACAAAAACTGAAACTTCTGAAAAAAGTTCTTTCAACAGTAATAGTTTTTGTTTGATCACAAACACAAACACAAGGCAAAACTAACAGTGAGTGTTGAAATGGTGGATGAATTACAATGACCCAGTAAAAGATCTCAGTTCATTTGAAAATCTGTGCAACCATTTGACCGTTGAGGTGCACAAGCATCATCTGGCTAAGATGAACAATTTGATTGTCCACATTTAGTACTAGTATAATAGTGCCTAAAACTGGTTCACTTGAAGCTGGTTTAAAAGTCACTATACTATAAATAAAAATGAAGGAATTAAATATAAAGCATAAAACAATGCAATTGAATTTAAAATTGAAAAAGAATGACATTTGTTGGGTCTTCCTTCAGGAGCGGGTTTGGTTATTAGCAATAATTAATAATTATCAAATATAATTATTAATTATTAAAATCAATAGAACTGATTAGAATCAACATTAGCTTATTAATCCTTCAAATCAACAATCATCAAAGATAATTGTCAATTATCAAAATCAATAGAACATTAATAATTATCAAAGATAATTATTAATTATTAAATTTAATAGAACATTGATTAGAATCAACATTAGCTTATTAATCCTTCAAATCAACAATCATCAAAGATAACTATCAATTATCAAAATCAATAGAATATTAATAAGGATTAATATCACTGGGGCACCACCCTGGAATCAGGGACTAATAACCAGACAGTATAGCAGTCTCAATATAGGATTGTTCTCTTAGGAAAGTCGATGTCCCGAGAACATCGACATTCAAAAGGAAAACAATGAAGGCTTGAATCCGAGCACTGACATCCCCTGCCAGCCCTTGGCACAGGTGTATGTAGAACAATACCAAAACACTTCTCTTTAAAATATAACAAAGTTTATTGATGCAGTAATATTAATTAATAATCAATACAATGCAGTCGATAAACTTCTGACTTCCAACTACAAACTAATATAAACTGTACAATCAATAAAATTGATACACAAGAATAACACACTATAATAATCTTTCTCTGCCCTGGCATAAACCTCTTACTTAGTTGCGTGAGGATGTGGGTAGAATGTGTGTTCATCCGTCGTTTGTCTCTCACTTGGTTCCTCGAAGTTCGGGTGATGACGAGAGGCCATTTCTTCACTCTGTCGGCAGGCGGTACGGCAGCTGATTCTCGGTGGGTTGGTGGAGATATCAGTGAAGTCGACTCAGTTGAAGAAGGAAGAGAAATCTTCTTTCTTCACTTCTGCAGGCGAAAGGGTGAGATGCGGATTGCTCGGCAGCCTCCTTCGGATCCTTTAGCATGCTCGGTGGAACATGATAAATCTCGGCTCGTCCAGCGAGATGGAGATTGCATGGCCAAAGTTCAGGTATGTACGTTACTTCCTTGGGCAACGAGGCTACACCTAGGAGCAGCAGGGCTGCAACTAGACGTGGCACGTACTGTCGCTGGAAGCAAGCTTAGGAGGAATCTCCGGGGTTTTATACTCTCGATGACATCATGGTTGAGGGACGCGTTCTGTCGTGCATTTCATCCAATAGGAGTTGAGAATCCGATCCTTCAGAATTTCACACCTAGGTGTAAAGTGAGCAAGGCTTGATGGGATCTGTAGTCTGTTTGGACTCCCTTTGTTTCATTTTGGCGGCTGATTCTGTGTTACCAGGCTTTGAGTGTTCCTACAGGCCTCAGTCAGGCTTTATGTCTGTGTGTAGGCCTGCCTTTGTCTCCTATCTGAGCACATTGTGACGATGTCATCATTAAATTAATTGCAATTAATTGTTCATCTGTTTTGCATTTATCAGTCATCATTCATCTGTAAAATTAATCTGTGATCATTATCCACAAATATCACAGATATGTAAATATTCTATGGATCTACAGTCATCGTTCTATATGGCCCGAATCAAGATGGTGACGTTTTTAGTTCAGCTCCTAGTTACCTTTATTTGGCTGATGTGCGTCACTCACGACAAGATGGCGGTGGCTGTCGGGTGGCATTGAGTGTACTTCGCGGAGCTCCTGGTGAAGTCTCCCGTAGCGATTTATTGTTTTATCCGTGGCAAGAGTGCTTACCGTTGGCGTTGTACTGCGATCGTGCACTCTGGATTTCGCAAAGGAAAGTATCCTCGTCATTATGTGACTAGCTGACAGTCATTGAGATGCTGCAGGGAAAACTGTAAGACGAGTGTAAACTTCCAAAACCTGAACTGGATTGACGGAGTGGGAGCCTCCGTCAATCCAGTACAATGGCAGCATACAAAACAACCCAAACTAAGAGTTGGAAAATGTTACAACATGAGGCCCAAAACATTTTAGTAAAATATCACAGCAGACAACATTTAGAATGGGACAATTAGTAAAATTACATCATTGATTGAGTTCTTTGTTGGAATATTTTTTTTAGAAAGGCATTGTGTTACAAATACACACTCAAAATCTCAAAAAACATTTTCCACCTAGATTTATATAGTTCTATTTCTATTTGTGTAAAACGATAATTATTCATTTCGCAAGGAGAGCATGTGTAAAGACATTTTCAGACTGCATTGCTTTATCTTAGATTTAGGATCTCAGATCAACACAGACAAATGCAGCAAGATAAAGAAATGCAAGAAAAATGTAACAATACACCATCTGCTAATTTTCAGAGATTAGTGCAGATATACACATCAAAATTCTCTGAGTTGGTTACAAGAGTGACAGAAGTTGAAAGACGTATCAATTATCTTGAGTCATCGGAAAGGGAATTATCCTCTAATCCGCCCACGTCCAAAACAGATTTGGAATTAATTTAGGAAAAACTGGAATATTTCGAAAATATGAGCTGAAGGAATAACATACGAATTGTTGGAATTCCTGAGCATGAAGAGAGCAGACATATGGTGAAATTCCTGGATGAGCTCTTCCCGAGTCTACTCGACATAACAGGCCATAAACTGGCTCGCAGAACTGCTGAGGGAGACAGGCCCCGATCGATTCTGCCCAAATTTCGGAATCATCCGATAAAGATCTCTTGTTGCGCCAGGCGAGGAGCAAAGGAAAGCTTTCTTGGAGGAATCACAATGTTTTCTTGTTCCTGGACTTTGCGAATTCGACAAGGGAGAAACACGATCGGTTCAAGGAATGTAAGAAACTCTTACACCAACAGAAGATCACTTTTGCACTGATGTTCCTGGCCAAACTGAGAATAGAAATGAAGTATTTACATGTCCAAAACAGGCACTCTCCTTCATAAATACATTGGAGTAAGCCATTTGATGTTTCTTATATTAGTGGACTGACTCGTGTGTTCAGGTACTCTATTATCTGAGGAAGCTGGGTGCCATTTTTGTTCCTTTTTGCGCTGGCTCCGCCTAGCAGCTGGAGTTTGTTTTGTGGCATGACTCCAAGAAACTTTTTGCATTTTGCATTGATCGTTTATTTACATTGAAGTTCCCAGCCAGATCGAGAATGGACACTATGGATGACCGCAAAATATCTACATGCTCACATAAAGGACGTCTTTTATAAAGTTGATGGGCTGAGTAAGTTATGGTGTATTTTTCTTTGCTTTTTTTTTCTCTTCTGTCTTTTTTTTGTTGTTTTTTTTGTGCGGCCTCCGAGTTAGTTTGGCTCTTGATTATCCGAGGAACCAGGAAGCTGGTTTTGTTTTTCGTGCTGGCTCTGCCTAGTGGCTGGAGCTTGTTCTGTTGAATAACACTCCTTTGGAACAGCTGTGGATAAATCGTCATGTTTACTTTCGTAACCTCCGTTCCCTGATGGAAGGAACGAGATGTTGTGTCGATGTAGTGACACTAGGGGTCACTCTTGGGAGCCTGAAACACCACTGATCTTTTGAAAAAAGGCCAATGAGAATTGGCGAGTGGAATTTGCATGTCACTCCCCCAGACATACTGGTATAAAAGGAGCTGGTATGCAACCACTCATTTAGGTTTTGTGCTGAGGAGCCGAGACAAGGTCCCGGCCATTTCAGCGGGTAGTTCAGCTTTGTGGCAAGAGGGACACAACGTCTCATTCCCTCCATCAGGGAACGGAGGTTACGAAAGTAACATGACGTTCCCTATCTGTCACTCACTCAACGTTGTGTCGATGTAGTGATACTAGGGGTCCCTATACAAAATGCCACAACTAGCTGAACTGAGTTACGTGGACTAGCGGTGCGAGATGGGCAGAACTTTGTGTGCCTCATAGCCAGCGCATCAGGCTGTCACGTAACCTCCCCCAACCTCCTTCAGGAACAAGTCGACTGCCAAACAAATAGGGACAGGCTAGCCCAGCCGAGGCCTCATTTCCCTCTTTTTTCTCCCCAAAAAGAGTGGAATTTTGTTAATGGACTGGGATCCACGAGTGTCCATGTCGGGGGGGGGGGGGTCACTCCCAAGGGGAAGACACCACGGAGACCACACCCCGCCCAGAGAAGGGGGGGGGGTATTTTGAGTGGAAATACGTCACATGGTCTTTACCGAGCCTTGTCGGAAGTATGTCATGTGGAGAGGTCCCATGGTAGGTCCTACCCAAAGGGGGAGGAGTTTCTACAAAGCATGGCAACCGGGGCAGAGGGGCCCCTGCCCAAGGAAGACACAGTTTACCGACAGGGAAACGATTTTGCGGAAAATATCACATGGGGTTGCCTTCGGGGGAACCAGCACATGCGGAGCACCTACCTCAGTACAGGGGCTCATTAGCACACTTACTGAGCCGGCAGCGAGTTTCTCCGCAAACTCAACTGCCACAGGGCTATGGAGGAAAGTCATCCAGGGATAACAGTCTGTGAACAGTACTGGGAGCCAAGAGCGCACGTCTTCCCCTCAAGGGAGGGGAAAGGCATTATGCGCAAGCGGTACACCCGGCCAGTTGTCCTGGAACTTACCTGCTCATGCCTGCCACTACTCGGGATGAGACCGGCTCAACCCGGAGATTGTAGAACCTCGCAAAGGTGTTGGGTGTTGCCCAGCCCACTGCTCTGCAGATGTCTGCCAAGGAGGCGCCACTGGCCAAGGCCCAGGAGGCTGCCACACTCCTGGTTGAGTGGGCTCGTAACCCCGCAGGGGGTGGCACGTCCTGAGCTTGATATGCCATAGCGATGGTGTCAATGACTCAGTGGGCGATCCTCTGTTTGGAGACAGTGCTTCCTTTCCGCTGTCCCCCAAAGCAGACAAAGAGCTGCTCGGAGCTTCTAAAGCTCTGCATGCAATCCAAATATATGCGTAAAGCTCGCACTGGACACAGCAATGCGAAGGCTGGGTCTGCCTCCTCCTGGGGAAGCACTTGCAAGTTCACCACCTGATCCTTAAAAGGGGTCGTGGGAACCTTGGGCACATAGCCCAGTCGGGGTCTCAGGATCACGTGAGAGTAACCCGGACTGAATTCCAGGCACGATTCGCTGACAGAGAACGCTTGCAGGTCCCCTACCCTCTTGATGGAAGTGAGCGCAGTCAGGAGGGCAGCCTTCAAAGAGAGTGCCTTAAGCTCAGCTGATTCCAAGGGCTCAAAGGGAGCTCCCCGTAAACCCCGAAGGACTACAGAGAGGTCCCATGGGGGAACGAGGCACGGTCTAGAGGGGTTCAACCTTCTAGCACCTCTCAGGAACCTGATGATCAAGTCGTGCTACCCCAAGTACTTACCATCTACCGCATCGCGATGAGCCAAAATAGCGGCTACATACACCTTCAAGGTGGAGGGGGACAAGCCGCCCCTCCAACCTCTCCTGCAGGAAGGAAAGCACCGATCCGACTGCGCATCTCTGGGGGTCTTCACGTCGGGAAGAACACCACTTAGCGAACAGACGCCACTTCAAGGCATACAGGCGCCTCGTAGAGGGAGCCCTAGCCTGAGTGATCATGTCTACCACCGCGGGTGGTAGGGCACTTAAGTCCTCTGCGTCCCGTCCAAGGGCCAGACGTGGAGATTCCAGAGGTCTGGTCATGGGTGCCAGATGGTGCCCCGTCCCTGAGAAAGAAGGCCCTTCCTCAGGGGAATTCGCCAGGGAGGGGGCTGTCGTGAGGAGTGTGAGATCCGAGATCCATATTTGGGTGGGCCAGTAGGGTGCTACTAGGATGACTTGCTCCTCGTCCTCCCTGACCTTGCACAGGGTCTGTGCAAGTAGCCTCACTGAGTGAAACGCATACTTGCGTAGTCAAGGGGGCCAGCTGTGTTCCAACGCATCTATACCGAGAGGTGCCTCGGTCAGGGCGTACCAAAGTGGGCAGTGGGAGGATTCCTGGGAAGCAAACAGGTCAGCCTGTGCTCGACCGAATCGACTCCAAATCAGCTGAACCACCTGAGGGTGGAGTCTCCACTCTCCCCTGAGGGTAACTTGACATGACAGCACGTCCGCTGCGATATTGAGGTCGCCTGGGTTGTGAGTGGCTCGTAGCGACTTGAGGCGCTGCTGACTCCAGAGGAGGAGACGGCTGGCGAGTTGTGACATGCAATGGAAGCATAGACCGCCTTGGCGGTTGATGTAAGCTACCATCGCTGTGTTGTCCATCCGGACCAACACGTGCTTGCCCTGGATCAACGGCCAAAACCTCCGCAAGGCGAGCAGTACTGTCAACAACTCTAGGCAGTTGATGTGCCAACGCAGCCGCGGGCCAGTCCAAGAACCGGCGCTGTGTGCCCGTTGCATACGGTGCCCCAGCCCGTCTTTGAGGCGTCTGTTGTAACCATGATGCACCTGTTGTAACCACGATGCGCCTGGAGACCTGCTCTAGGGGAACCCCTGCCCGTAGAAATGCCAGGTTGGTCCAAGGGCTGAAGAGGCGGCGACAGACCAGCGTGATGGTCACGCAATGTGTCCCGCAGTGCCATGCCCATCTCAGGACTCGAGTCCAAAGCCAGTGCTGAAGCGGTTTCATATGCATCAACCCGAGCAGTGTGGCTGCTGCTGAGGATGCCATATGCCCCAGGAGTCTCTGAAAGTGTTTCAGTGGAACCGCAGTTCTCCGACTGAACGCCTTCAGACAGTTCAGCACCGACTGTGCTTCCACGCGGCTGTGGGCAGCGCCCCGAGCCCAGGAACAATCGTCGAGCCGCGAGGGTTCAGGGGAGAGCGGAGGGTTCCACTCTAGCCTGACGCTCGTGGCCACCCGGGAAAGCATGTCCATCATTTCCGCGTCAGCCTGAGACTGGGTGACCGTTCCCGAAGGAGGAAGCCCAGTTGAAGCCTCAGCATCAGACCGGACAAGACCGCTCTCCGATGCTGCGCTCGATAACTCATCATCTTCCTGGGCGCCGGACGAGATGTCGAACCCGCCCTGAGACGAGCCGGCGATCTCGCCCGAGAGCCCGAATGGGGCAAGCGAGCGTGCTGGGGAATGGGAGGTCCATGGGGGGATACCCGGCGGGGTGGTTCCATTGAGGTCCCCAAATCGCCCCCAGTGCTAACCGACACGGCCTCATACCCGCAGGTAGAAGGACCGAGGCGGGGAGCCGCTGGGGTGGCTTGCTTTCTTACGAATGCAAGCCGCGACCGCAATGTTGCCATGGTCATGTTCTCGAAATGAGGAAATGATCCATCCGCATGAGCAGCGCCCGGACACGTAAGACAGCGATCGTGGCCAACAGAAGCGGAGACATAGCGACCGCAACCAGGAATAACACACAAACGGAGAGCATCTTTAAAAAGATGTTCCGTGTGTGCCGCTGTTTTATGAATGGAAAATATACTCTTTTCAGAATATACTCTTTTTTTTTTTTGCTCTGCCGAAGTGCCCAGGGGCGTTTTCTGCACTGCACAGGCACAGAGGGGGAGAAGTCGCTGAAATGCACCATCAAATCAAGCAGTCTTTAGCGAGGTGAGTTTTTTTAAGAGGAATTGTATTCAGTGCACTGAATGCAACCGCTCGGCTCCGAAGAGAAAATCTGAATGAGTGGTTGCATACCAGCTCCTTTTATACCCGTATGTCCGGGGGAGTGGCATGCAAATTCCACTCGCCAATTCTCATTGGCCTTTTTTCAAAAGATCAGAGGTGTTTTGGGCTCCCAAGAGTGACCCCTAGTGTCACTACATCGATACAACGTCGAGTGAGTGACAGATAGGGAACTGTTCGTTCTTTGTGCTTATGCCTCCTGTTGGCTGGAGTTTGTTTTTGTGGAGTATTTTTAAGGGACAGTAGAATGATTACGTCATCTTCTGAACTCATAATAGCCGGCTCACTGAACAATTGTTTGTCTGTCCGAGGAAACTGAACGGCTTTATATCAGCTGGAGTTTGTTTTCCGGAGGATCACACCTTCGAGACGGTTCTGTGAATGAGTCTACATGTTTTTTCTGTTATTCTGCCTATTGGCTGGGGTCTGTTTTATAAAGTATTTTCTGTTATGTAATTTTGCCTCACAAAATTTGTATAGAAGCACCGGACTTGAGCAATCCGATGGCAAAGTTGTCACGGGGGCTCTCGCGGACTCTTTGAGTTTAGAGGGATTGTCGTCGGTTGGCGCTGTCGTGCGTGGGGTTAATGCGCACACTTTTCTTTTATCTGTTTGTTTTGTTCGGGGGGAAGTTCAGGGTTTGATTGTTGCATTAATGGGGAATGTGGTCTGTGTGATCTTGTTTTTGACACAATTTTTTATTATATCAATATGTCAAATGTTAATATGAGTTTACTATCTCTCTCCACATGGAATGTGAATGGGTTGGGGCACCCTATAAAAAGAAGGAAGGTTATTTCTTTTCTTAAACGTAAGAAATATGATATAGTGTTTCTTCAAGAAACACATCTTTCCCTGCAGGAAGCTGAAAAATTTGGTAAGATATGGGGTGGACATGTTTTCTTCAGTGCTGGCTCAAGTAAGAGCAGGGGAGTCATTACACTGATAAGTAAGCATCTACAATTCAAATGTCTCAAACGGATTAAAGATAAATTAGGAAGAGTCATTATTGTTTTAGCAGAAATTCAGGGGCAAAGGTTGATTTTGGCTTATATTTACACACCTGACGCTGATGATCAGGGCTTTTTTTATAGATCTTGAAGCGATGTTGCAAGCAATTGGCACCCCTCATGATATAATATTGGGAGGAGATTTTAATCTGTTGATGGATTCAGTTGTTGATCATAGTGAAGCAAAAGTGTGTAAGCCCCCTAGAGCAACACTGATGCTTCACAGGATGTGTAAAAATCTTGGTCTTACAGATATTTGGAGACTTTTAAACCCATCTGGGAGGAACTATAAATTTTTTTCATCAGTCCATAAGATTTATTCTAGAATAGATTTTTGGGTTCAGGAGTACATTTATTGGTTGGATTAAGTTACTTTATAGACACCCTGTAGCAGCGGTACAAATAAATGGATTAATTTCAGATTATTTTACTCTGGATAGGGGCACTCGGCAGGGTTGCCCTCTTTCCCCATTATGGTTCTGTCTTGCCCTGGAACCATTAGCAGCCGCGATAAGAAAGGAGGATGATTTTCCAGGGGTGGTGGCGGGAGGTGTGGCGCATAAGCTTCTGCTTTACGCAGATGATATTTTATTATTTGTCTCCGACCCCACTAGATCTATGCCTTGCCTCCACAGAATTATTAATTCCTTTTCCAAGTTCTCTGGATACAAAGTCAACTGGTCTAAATCCGAAGCTTTAGCTCTGACTGCGTACTGCCCAGTAACAGCCTTTCAGCCGGGCGCCTTTTAGTGGCCCAAACAGGGCATTAAGTATTTGGGTATTTTATTCCCAGCAAATTTGTCTGATTTAGTTATTGAGTTAATTTTGATCCTTTAATTAAAAAGGATGTAAAGTCAAAGCTAACTGCAATCTGCTTTTACTTATTTGTTTATTTTTACTATCTATATGCTCAATCACTGACTAATATTTTCTACTCATTCTTGTCTTTGGCTAAATTGGCAATTGATTATTAATGTAAAACAAAAATAAGAATTGATGTAAGAAAAGTACATTTTGGGGTCATGTAATAAATGTTTACTTGCCACATTTATAATATATTGCCATTAATATGCATAAGATGATAAATGTAAGCTGAAGAATATATAGTGACATGTCAGGGGGCTCCTGCTCTCCCTTCTGTCCACTGTTCTACCTCTGTTTTCTTATAAGAATTGTTGTGCTGTAGTCAGCATGTATTAATAAAACTGTGTTTTCAGTTTTCTAAATAATGTTACCAAGAGCTGCAAAGATGATTACAAAAGGTTTCCTCTATACAAAGAAAGACCTACACACTAAAAATGAAATGGAGCAAAACTTTGAAAATGCTCATTTCTAATGTGGGGTTTTGTGTGGGATGAGCATGAGGTGTTATTAACAGAATTATTCATTTCAAATAATTGCTAGTAGCACAACCAGATTAAATGGTCTTGTCGCTACAGTGAAACTAAGAGAGAGAGAGAGAGAAAGTAGATGAAATAGAGGCATTTGGTGATGTGGAGGACCATCCAGAGATCATTTTTCCTCAAATAAGCCTCTGCATCCCTTTCCTTTCATCCTTCTCAGCCGAGAGCCTTGTTTTTCAGAGCTGCTCAACCTTCCTTTGCACTCATTCACTTCCTTTCTCCATCCCTCACACCCTTCCACACTGTACTTTTCTAATGTTTGTTTTATTTTCTTGGTTGTTTTTCCCCTTGTAACAAATGAAGGGTCCAGAATATCTTGGCTTGAGCTGTCGAAAAACAAGCAAGGGAAAAAAGTGAAAATAAGATTCTCTCTCACACACCCCCTTCTTAGTAACATTTGGAACATTTTTCAGAATTTAGAATTACTGACAGCAGAACTAATTTAAGAAACAAGCAACTTCTGAAGAATTTCAGTGTCGTTCAGATTCCTCACACTAAATACAGCCAGTGGTGTCACTACAGGCATTGCAGGGTGGGGTAAAAGGCCCGAAAATGCCTGTCGGGCAAAGAAAATGACAGAGTGGAACCCCAAAGATCCAAGTTATGCCAGTGAATACAGTCAGTGCAAAACATCTCTAAAACAGCACATGTATAGATTATCTTTTAACTGGTTTCCTTTAAGCAATGTGGTATTTAAGCAAAAGAGTGATATAACTAAGCATATCAAATACATTTTAAACATTTGGATCATCTAAAGATTACAGAGCCTTAGTACAAGTCCGTCAGTAACTAAACTGTGCATTTTTTAGCATTGTGGAGGTACTGCTTCCATATGAATGTACTTTTTGTGATCAGTCAACAAGGGCCTTCATTCCCAGCTGACAATCTGGATTTCCCACTCTGTTATCAGTTATCTTGGAGAATGAACTACAGCTAGGACACATACAATGTTTTCATAAAGACAGTTCCTCTTTACTTCTTTGCACATAGATTAAATATGTATCTTGTATATGTTCTGTATTCATTTTAAACAGTACAGTTCAACGAATCCTATGAACCATGTGAAGAAAAGTAGCATATACTGAAAATCTGCATACAGCGTATTAAAACACATTGTTGTCAATATTTTTATTTTTTAACTATAATGAGTAGACTGAGCATTAAACTTTCATATTTTCAATAAAAATGTGTAAAAATATGTTATTTCATTTATAATTATGAATATTAATTAGGTTTATCATATCCGGACATCATTTATATTGAATACATAAAAAGATTTAAAAAAGTGATATGTTATTACTATTACTCAATAACCTATAGTGCAAAATCTGAAATAAAGAACATTCAAATTTACTTAATTTACAACAATAAATAAAACACTGTAGTGATTACATTTAAATTAAAATTTTGAATTTATCTAACCTACTGTATATGACATATACCCATAAAAGGAGATGGGTCTGCCTGAAAACCTCCATAAACGAAAAAATATCTATAGACCAACACCAGGCTGAAAACAGAAAAATGCAGTCACAAATGCCAGATACAAGAGTTTCCCTGAAACACCCATAGATACAAAGAAATGTCTCACTAAATACCCCCATCAAAGAGAAAATTCCTACTAAACACCCCATTACAAGAGGTAAAAGCAGACTGATTAGCTACCACCACAGTCCAGATAAAGGGAATGCCAGCCAAACCTGCTGTTCTCCTTCAGCAAGAGAACACACAAATATACCTTTGGATCTGGCCCCTGAGGAGAGATGGGAGTAATTGTTCAGATGGGTTACAGGACAGGGGTGTGCAGACAAAGAAAAGAGAGTGGTATAAGATAAGGAAAGACTGACATTTTAGAAAGAAAGAAAGAAAGAAAGAAAAAAGTAAGAAAGAAATTATTTTACAACTTGGTTTTACGTTGTTTCATAAAAAAAATTATCGTGTTGGATTTTAGAATTTATAAAACATCTCAGAGATGAAGAAGCAGAGAACAGAGAGACGAACACAGCAGAGGTGAATGGGAGATAATTGATGAACCTTCATAAAAAAGACAGCACATCATTTACAAATGTGTGTACAGGACGACGACGTAGGAGTAGCGAGAAGTGTGACCCATGAAGCACTGCAGAAAGCTTTAATAAAACACAAAGAGATAAATAGACATTTCTTGTGCTTTTTCATGTGCCCCTCAGGCTTGCTTCCTACCTCCCATTCCTTTCCCCTCCCCTGGACATTGGCCAAGATAAGTAGCAAAACGAAAAAAAAAAAGATAAGTAGCAAAACTGAATGGGCCAGACAACTGACTCTCTGCTGCCAAACACAGGTCATATATGAAACTGCACTTCACTCACCCCCCTATCATCAGCCCCAGTGGCCCCCACCCTTGTCCCCTTTTGGGGCCCTAAGAGTGGCCATCAACACTGATCCTTCACTAACCCCTAGTCTGGTGTATGTATGCAGCCAGAGGCAGTGGCCAACTGCAGGTGTTTAAACCTCAGTCTTCAAAGGTTAGAGGAGGTGTGTGTGAATACTGACAGTGTGCCAGATACAGAACAGTTCATCTAGAAGCTGGGGTGAAAATAAAGGTCAAAGATGAACTTTTCCTTTTTTGTAAGTGTGACTCAAGCAAATGTAAAAATGCACCATACCCTGAAAGAGCAAAGATAAAATTTGATAACCACCTCAGTATTTACCCTTTTCCTTTCAGTTCTGCTCCCTCTTTTTCCTTCAACTCATCCCTTCAAATCCTTCCCCATCCTCGCATGACACCGAGGTCATGCATAGGGGCAAGGTCGTCCGCTTGGGGCTGAATTTGAACTCTGACCCTGTTGTCTGATCAGGTTTTACACACGCGCACATTCGTAAATGGCGGCGTGTTCCTCTGTATTATTGTGGTCATCTTGATTCATTCAACGGTCACATAAGCAGCGACAAAACAGGGCAGCAAACGGACCGGTCACACGCTGAAACCAGGAGCAAAAGTCACGATTGTAAAGGTTGCATTAATAACTACAACCTATCAGTTGCTGATGTAGAGTTTTTCCAACTGAATGCGGAAAGGCCAATAATATGCGACTCACGTAAGCTTAATAAATTCAATTCAATTCAAAACCTTGACTTAAAAATATAAAAAGAAAGAACGAAACCATCTGGGGTGCGTTACTCGTTTAACAGAAATAAAAAATAAATAAAAAAATGGGTCAAGTCAAATTTGCCTTAATTTGAAAAGAATAAATCACAGACCTCTAAAACGGTATCCTCTCTGAAAACTAACCTAAACAAAACAGTAGGCCTATATACCGTCAATATATATATATATATATATATATATATATATATATATATATATATATATATATATATATATATATATATATATATATATATATATATTAACTGCTGCAGCTAAATGAGATATGTGCTGACGTGATCTCCACTTTAAGAGAATAGAAAGCAATGCATTCCTATATATTAATATAATAATATAATAAAATATTAATATTTTGCTTTATGGTGCTTTGATAAGAGAGAGATTATAAATATAATAGAAATCGCTCTCTTATCAAAGCACCATAAAGCAAAACCTTTAGGCTTTTAGTGGTATGTGGAGACTGTTGCCTCAGCAGGAAAACCAAGAACTAGAAATGCGAAGAATATTAATGCATTGCTTTCTATTCTCTTAAGTGGAGATCACGTCAGCACATATCTCATTTAGCTGCAGCAGTTCATAGAAGCATAGTCATTTGATTTGGAAAACATGACATTTCTCAAATAAACGGCCAAGTGTTTTTGTTTATTTGAAGGAGGAAAATTGGATGGAGGCATAATGCTCCATCTCTGTCCGTTTTAATTGCACCGGTGGTCGTTTGGCATTTGACCCGCGGGGTCGTGGAGTTACGCAAGATGACAGCTGCTCAAGGAAAACCCTGAGAATTGACTGCAAAGAGGGTATATATATATATATTGTAATTTGTTCTTTCGGCTTTCTGACTGAGTGGTATAAACAACACGACGGCCAAGATCTTGACGAAAAAGAAATTATCTTGTGATAGATCAGTGTTGAGGATGTGCCTATGAAGACAAGAAATTTCCCAAATAACGGTCAGGAAAGCAGTCTTCCTGCTCTCACCAAGGAAGGATCTGTGCCTGTTTAATTGCAACAGAAGAAAATAGCCTACCCAAATAAACTATCATCATCAATAACCGAACATGAAAAGCATTTAGCGCACTAAGGGTACATGGTTTACACTGGCTTACTTTTACCTCAAACGATTATGGTTAATGTCTTAACCGGAAAAAAGAACAAAAAATCGATTTTTGTTTTTTGACTATTTTTTGTGACTTTTTTGTGACTTTTTTCTTTTCTTTTTTTTTTAACTCTTTTTTGTGACTTTTTGTGAGTTTTTTATTTTCTGTCTTTCTTTGTTTCTTTCTTTTTTCTTTCTTTTTTTTCTTTTCTTTGATAGCCTACTTGGCTAACGAGTTACTAAAAGTAATTCTAATTATTTAGCCTACGTCGTAGTTTTTGATATTTCAGTGCGCATAAGTTTTGGTCTTGTGCTGACGTGTTATATAAAATGCGTTTACCGCTATTTTGATGTTTTATGCTCTCAAGCGTCTTTACTATCTTTATGGACTTTGTGTTTTTATTGTTAGATTCCTTCTCATTTCCTGTATCACTTTGGTAACATTATAGTAGGCTACCAGGGTTTAGTATTTCAGCATCATTAATGTTTTGTTATTATTGATGCATGATTGTGATTTGAAGTTTGCATTGATATTAACGGCAAAACATGCTACTGCTGTTCAATCACATGTCTCCACAGAAACTAAAGCATATTTTTGCATGTTATGAACGTGTTGCTATGAAATGTTAAATTTCTTCAAAATGTCAAACGTTTATAGTTTTTTGTAGGCTATTAGCCCTATTTATTAGGCTATTGCATAATTGGGAAAGTCACGCGCAGTAGGGCAGGACATTTTGTTTTTTGAGTAGCTAACTAAAGCATGTCTTAAGAAGACAAATAATTTCTTCGAAAAATATGACTTATCTGTGAATAGTTTCATAGCCACTAGCTTATGTATTAACCCTACAAACCAAAAAGGATTTTACAATTATCTATCCATATGGGTTTATCATTTTGTGCAATGCTGAAGAGGCTATTGTGCATATTAATTCTTCTCATGTCTTATGCATTTGCTATAGTTATTTACGGAATCTGAGTAGTGGATTTGATACCCACAGAAGACGTATTTCATTAAAACAATGTAATATTTATAAGTATCATCGTTATAAGCATGGTAATGCAAGTCGGTATATTTTACATACTCAAACAGAATAAGCCTATTGGTTTACACCAATCATTAATTTATTACAATAATTTAGAAAAACTTTTTAAAGTATAAGTGTGTTTTTACCTTTATATGTTGATTATAGATAATCATTCAGATCAAATATTTTCATATGCATAATTGACTCAGATTTTGCGCCAAAGAAGAAACGAAAATGAATGAATATCAATAGCGCGGAGAAGTTTGTAAATTGTGAACTTAATTGATATGAAATATATCTATAGGTTAGTCATACCGTAATGACATGGTATGAAGAACATACCCAGTACATTTTGCTGTCTAATTTTATTCAACATTTTCTGCATTCTAAGAATTCAGTGTTGATCTGAATATTAGTTTTTATGAAATATCCGAGGCCACCTAAAATAGATCTATTCCTGCAAAGCTTTAGATTTTTCATGAGAAATAAGGCTTTATTTAGTATTTTTAATCTTTTCAAGGAATAGCCCCTGACGGTTCCCATAATTTCTGTTAAGGCCTTTATATTTTTCATTAACTATAGCAAATGTGTCCTAAATAATGATATCGTTTTTTATCTTCCTGTTATAGCGGCCGCGTGAAGATGTTTGCTGTGTGTCTTTTCTTAGTTAATCTGAAGCTTATAAAAGGTAGGCTATACATGCGTTTGTGCGTCAACCATGAACATGAGGGCACATGTAGCTAAAGCATGGCATCAGGTTGTTCAAATATTTGATAGACCATCCCCGGCACCTTATGTAAACTTACAAGAAGACGTTTCTCTCTCCAAAGCATGTACACATGTTCACTGATAATACCTCGAAAAACTGTCTGTTTTTCGTACTCTGTTTACTAGATGCATGTCTCCGACATATTGGCATGTTATAGCTTAAAAGGTCTGCAAGAATGGGACGACTAAGGCTAATTACAGCTTTGTAAATCAATCTGTTGTACAGCTGACAGAATTGCAAACATCCAGTTCAACGCCCAAAGCCGGACAGACAGTGACCATATAGCACACCTTGACAAGAACAGAGCCCAGAAATGTGCGAGCATGCTCCCCGACACTGTCCCGTTGCCAGTGCGCTCGCACAGACTGCCCTTTTAAAGCCAAAATCTCCACCTCTTAATTGATTTTCTCATAATTAACTTAGTCTGCTCATCGATTTTCCCCTTAACGGAGTATCAGCCTGTGTGGCGGCGAACACTAACGGCTATGCTGAGGCCGCGTGATGGTATCATTACTACGTCGTTATTAAGGAGACGCCGCCAAACAAATATCGACCATATTGATTAAAAAGCTCCCCAAAGGAGACTAAATATATGTCCAGATTCACACAAGTCAAGAGACAAAACAGCAGCTCGCGCGCTTTTACGCACGCGCGCACACACACACACACACACACACACACACACACACAAAACGGAGGACACGTTCCTCCCGATGCTCAGATTTAAACCCTGACAACAAAGCCCGTCTCAAATATCTTCAAGAATGCAGCAGCCACACATTTTAACCACAAATAGGCAAATTATATATATATATATATATTTATTTAAACCTATGTCTACGTCAGAATGAAGCATTAGAATTAGGCCTAAGATAATTAGAATAACATTCCGCGTCACTCCAAACAGGGTTGAATTAGTAGTTAATCATATTTCATATCAAACGTAAAAACTGTTACTGAGGAATTGACATAAACATCTAGACTTTCACAAACACATTTTGTTTCCTTCTAACCATAATAATCATTAAAGGCCTCATGAATTCTGGAAAGACACAACAAAAAGGAAAACATCAGCGATGAGCACAATGGAAAATAATCTTCATTCAGAGAAGAAAGCTGTGCTTTCATTGCCACGGGAGAAATTAGAGCAGCTCTTTTGCACAGGACTGCACGCTTCTTGCATGCATTTTTCACATCTCGAGCTCTGCTTCCATATTTCAAATCAAATATTCCCGCGACGGCCTGCGCCAATTACAGCATGCAGAACAGAGCGCGCACACACACCATGATTCACAGGAACATGCAGAGCAATACACGTACAGACACCGAGACAGAGGGTTGTCCCGTGCATTCATTTCTATCTGATCAATAAAAAGAAAACCCCGGCCCGTGCAAGAAATCGTTACAGGCAATAACTATGTCCGCCTCTCTCCTGATCCCTCTGTGCAGGACGGGTTAAATTGAGATAGGATCACTTAAAGTGAATTGTTTACATGGACTATAACTAAGCGAAGCGATTAGAGGGGAAAGCATAATTAAATTGGGACAGTGCAATTAAAGACAAAATAAAGAAAGCGAGAAAACCGGGAGCAAGTTGATGGCGTCAGAGTATGGAAAAGTTATACATATGCAAAGTATACTTGTATAAAGCTGTCAGTTTGTTTACAGAACATTACCAGCGTTTCCATCGATGCACGCGGCTGTCTCCGTCACACGCGCGAGCTGCTCGGACACGAAAAAGAGACGAAGACAGCAAAACGGGGGAGAGAGGGCAGATACGGGGTGGGGTGGGGTGGGGTGGGGTGGGGTGGGGGGGAAAGAGAGAGGAGCCTGAATTTGAAATTAAGGGCGAAAGGTGAGGGGTCCGGTCGGGTGGAGGGTGTATGCTCGTTCGCAAACTCTTTATGTGTCTCACTGCCCCCTGCCTCCAATGGTTTCCATGACTACGCGTTGACCGCTAATGCTGAAATGAAAGCTCATTTGTGTGTGTAAGATAGAGAGAGAAGAAGGGAGAGAAGGGGAAAGATATTAACCAAAATCTAAAGTGTAAAATGTAATTATTTCCCTTTGCTGCTCCAATTACCCCAGTATCACGCTTTGCGTATGCTTGACTAAAAACAAAATGAATTAAAGCAAAATGATAGCTGCCATCTACTGGTGAAGTTAAGATATTGCAAATCAAACACACTGGTGACAGGCAGTGTTCGAAGCAGGCCTCTCAGCATACACATTGGTGACTAGACTAACATCTACTTTTTTACAGACTATAAGTCTCAATTGATAGGCTTATTATAATTATGGCAATCAGCTGTGCATTATCATTCCTTAAGTGTAATGTCAATGAAGCAATAGAAGCAAACCATCCCATATTTCAGCACTTCAGCACCATGGACAGAGTCATAACTGAACAGTCAAGTAAGGCTCTCCTAAATGTACAGTGTTTATTCCTCTCCTGATATAAAAAGGGCTTTTGATCGTGAATAAACGGTGGCTTTTGGCATGCTCATGTATAGCATGTAGGCCAACAGAAGCTCGGCTCCTGGAGTAAATGGCTGGTGGGCTTTTGCACTGCATGATTTTCATTTAAAAATATTGCAGTGCTTATACTGCAACCACAAATCTCTGCAGAAAAGAAAGAAGCTATCTTAAGCTGAACAGAACGCACTTATAACCAGCATTAGTATTGTAGATGTTTGTTTTCAGCTCTGCAACAAAATGTGAAAGGGTGGGAACTTTCTTTGTCTAAACCCTCTGTATGAGACACAGTTGGGATCCAGTGGACCAACCAACACATTTCTCTAATGGTGGTGCTCCAACCTTCTGAGTCAGTGATTCTTTAAATACAGGAAATGTTATTAATATTATAGAATATTCAAAATAATGTAACTGATTCTTGAAATGTAATGACATACACAACTTTTTTATATGAGTGCCTCTTAGACTATATCAAAGAATTGACAATTCACAACATTTTTCTTTTGTTAAGAATTGACAAAACTAAAATTCACATCTAATTTGGAGTGCCCAATCCAAGCAGGTGCTTTTAAAGAGAGAAACACAAACACCCTAAAAATCTTTAAAAAACAAAAACAATACTAGTGAAAAAAAATTTGCTCCCTAATCAGTTTTCTGAGATCCATTAATCCATGCCAAAACGGGATGCAAAAAGTAAACAAAAGACATCAATAAACAATTATTATACTGTATAATGTATACATGTACATATATCAATACTCTCTCTCTCTCTCTCTCTCTCTCTCTCTCTATCTCTCTCTATATATATACACCAATCAGCCACAACATTAAAACCACCTGCCTGGTACCAACAATCAACCATGTGGCAGCAGTGCTGTGCATAAAATCATGCAGATATGGGTCAGGAGCTTCAGTTTATGTTCACATCAACCATCAGAATTGGGAAAAAATGTGATCTCAGTGATTTGGACCGTGGCATGATTGTTGGTGCCAGATGGGCTGGTTTGATTATTTCTGTAATTGCTGATCTCCTGGGATTTTCACACACAACAGTCTCTAGAATTTACTCGGAATGGTGCCAAAAACAAAAAACACTCAGTGAGCAGCAGTTCTGCAGATGGAAACGCTTTGTTGATGAGAGAGGTCAACCGAGAATGGCCATATTGGTTCAAACTCACAAAGTCAACGCTAACTCAGATAACCACTCTGTACAATTGTGGTGAGAAGAATATCATCTCAGAATGCTATTCTGAGATGCGGGTTGGCGCTGTTTTGGTGGCACAAGGGGGGCCTACACAATATTAGGCAGGTGGTTTTAATGTTGTGGCTGGTCGTGTATATACTGCCAAAACGGGATGCCAAAATGGGATGCAAAAAAGTAAACAAAAGACATTACAGTTTTTCTCAATCACTTTGGTTCATTTTTTGAAACAGTCTTAACATTCTATAAACTGTAAGTGCAACTGTCACAACTGTTTTATGGGACATCACAACTCTATTGCATGTCTGCAAAATGTAGTAACTCACCCAAAACATTTAATTCATGCTTCAAAACCTAATTATTGTGTCAGTTAATTGGCCAATTCCACCTAAATGAAAAGTTGTTTTGTCATCATGTGAGCCGTACTGGTCAAAATGTTTAGATGTTTTTTCACCATGGCAGTCAACCCTGAAAATGTTTGTTATACAAATTTCATTTTTGTTCTACTTTTTTGTTGACACTGATGTGATGTAATGTGATGGCTCACACTATGAAAGAATGTTTAGATGTTGTAAAGAGTATGACAGTTTTCACTGAGAATCAACTGATCAGTTTTGATCAACAAGCATGTGCATTTAGTTATTGTGCAAATTGTAAACAATTGTACTTACTCTTTTGCACACGTGCAAATGAATAAGAAATTCAAATCTGGATTTGAATTTAATGTTTTGAAAAAATTTTTTTTTTTATAATTCTCATTTGAGAATTGAGCCAAAGCGATTGAGAAAAACAGTAATATACAACTACTATATATATATATATATATATATATATATACTCTCTCTCTCTCTCCTCTCTATATATACAGGGTTGGGAGGGTTACTTTTGAAATGTATTCTACTACAGATTACAGAATACATGCTGTAAAATATAATTTGTAACGTATTCCATTAGATTACACAAGGTCAGTAACGTATTCTAAATACTTTGGATTTCTTCTTCAGCACTGGTAGATTTTTTCACTTGTTTTGACTATAAAAACTCTGCCAGTACAGTAAGACAAAATACACGTTAAAAATACATTCTCTGAAAAACCTAAATATCTTATGCAGTGTTGTTTCTAAAACGAGATCAATCAAATTGATCTTGTTTTAAGGATTTTTAGATATTTTTACAGGAAAACAATACAAAAATTATTATCAAGAATATGATTTTTGCCCTAATATCAAAGGTCTTACTAGAAAAAAAGAAATTATGATCCAACGTGAATTTTCTTGAAAAAAAATATGATCGTGCCTGGTAACGTGCATGTAAAATGGCTAGAAATAGCATTTTAGCTTAGCGTAAAGCTGACAATTTACACAAGGTTTATTTCTATTTCTTCTGCTCCAAACTTACTTCTCTGTCTGCTCGTATGACTGTAACACATCATAAGAAAGTGTTTCACCGCTGTTCAAATGCACTTTGGATCGCATCTTTTATATGTATAAATGTTTTCCATCTGAAAGGACTAAATATTAAATGAAACAAATGACAATAAAATGCAAAGTAATCTCTTCAGTAATCAAAATACTTTTTGAATGTAACTGTATTCTAATTACCAATAATTTAAATTGTAACTGTAGTGGAATACAGTGACTTATATTTTGTATTTTAAATATGCAATCCCGTTACATGTATTCCGTTACTCCCCAACCCTGTTTATATATATATACATATATGTACAGTATATACTGTATATATACACTGGCAGCCAAAAGTTTGGAATAATGTACAGATTTTGCTCTTATGGAAAGAAATTGGTACTTTTATTCACCAAAGTGGCATTCAACTGAACACAATGTATAGTTAGGACATTAATAACATGAAAAATTACTATAACAATTTGACTTTTTTTTTTCATGCTAAACGTCTGTGTATGTGTGATAACACAACTATACATAAACCACTTCAATAAAATATCTTACCTGTTGAGTAAGAAAAAAAGTCATCTCTAGGTCGCTTTTAAATCCTTTCAGATTTCTGATTTGTCGCCACCTCTGAAAAGCCAAGCCGATGTTGATTTGGGTTTTTTTACGGACTCTGTCGCTTTCCCTTTTTGCTTGTAGACTGTGCTCTGTTCAGGGTTTCTTTGTTTTTGCAAAGTGATTCCCTGGAGGTTTGCCATTTTGAATGATCCATGGTCAATTTTTCTTGTTCGCTGTGACAACAAACTTTCAGCTTCAGCTACTCTCACACATGCGCTACAGTAGCCGGATCTTATTTTCTCTGTGTATGGATATGACGTCAACACGCATTGGCAAATGACGTTTGTATGCAATTACCCGTGAAATTCGTCCCGACAGCTCTAAAATATTTATAATATAATATCATTATTATAGGTTTATTAAAGTGTATTTGGGTAAAGTAAATACATGGTTTGGAAGATGGATTTTTGTTGCACTCTCTCATTAATAACATTTTGTTATTTTTTTAACAAAAAAAAGTTACAAAGTGTAGCTTTAAATGTTCCTGTATAGTAGCCTGTTCCTGTTGCTGACGGCACACTGCATGAGTGTTTGTAGCTTGCTAGCCTGCTTAGCATTGCTTATTCTTATTCTTATACATTAATCGTTTTATTCTTTACCATTTTACTGTGTGCAATGGGTTTTTCCGCTTTTCTACTGTTTAGTCTGTGTGTATTATACACACACTTACTGCGGTTACTGCTAACAGGTTACTGTGTGCACCTGTTTCTCTCATTTTCTTTTTCTTTTTTCCGCTTTTTTCCGCTTGTCTACATCTCGCGTCTCAACTGCGTGCATTCATTTTCTCCACTGTGTTTTAAACGGATTATTGCATCAATCTCAAACATCTGCTGATTAGGAACCACATCCATCTCAAACCCTCACCGCTCAAGAACAACCATAACAACAACAACAACAACAACAACAAACAATTGTGGTAAGTCATGGAATCCGCTCATGTTATTTCTTCCTGCATTACATGCCACATGTTTACTATAGCTTCTTCCGTCAGCAGTGAGGGATTTACATGTGATAAATGTAAAGAATTAGTCAGGCTGACGAAGGTTAATGAGTTAGAGGCACACATCCGAACACTAGTGGAGGTCAGTCAGAAAGAGAAGCCGGTACTGTTTCAGATGTCAGTAGAACAGTGAGCAACACACACACTTTGGTTCCGGCTCTAGAGCCCCCGCAGCAGGGCGATTGGGATACTCGCTCAGCAAAGCGACACCACTCTCCCGTTCCTGTTAAGGTTTCCAATCGATTCTCCCCACTCAGTGATGCACCCACTGAGGATCATGTTAAAAGAGCCTTAATAATTGGTGATTCTATTGTAAGGAACGTGGAAATAGAGACTCCATCCAACATTGTTAAATGCATTTTGGGGGCTTGGGCGTCTGACATCAAATCAAATGCTGGCTAATACTAAAAGTAGATATTCTAAAACTGTTATTAATGTCGGCAGTAATGATGTCCGGCTTCGCCAATTGGAGATCACTAGAGATAATATTAAAGAGGTTTGTGAACTTGCAAAAACGATGTCAGACACTGTAATATGCTTTGGCCCCCTCCCTGCTCGTCGTGGTGATGAGGTTTATAGTAGATTAGTGTCACTGAATGGCTGGATGTCTGAGTGGTGTCCGGATAATAGCATAGGATTCATAGACAATTGGCAGAGTTTTTGGGGTTGAACTGACCTGCTAAAGAGAGACGGACTCCATCCCTCCAGGGAAGGTGCCGCTCTACTCTCTAGTAATTTGGCTCATAGTCTTAATAATGATAATATTTGACTAACTGGAGCCCAGGTCAGGAAGCAGACAAACTGGTTAATCTGCTAGCTGCCTTGAGACGTCACACAGGTCACATAAACTACAACACATAGAGACTGTATCACTTAGATATCATATAGAGACTGTGTCTGTTCCCTGAACTACCAAACACAAAACTCTCGCTAAATCATTTAGAAAAAATGTAAGGTCAAACTTGAAAAAAAAAAAGAAAAAAGATAAACATCATATAAAGGTAGGGCTACTAAACATTCGATCTCTTTCAACCAAAGCACTAATTGTAAATGAAATTATTACAGATCATACTTTGGATGCACTCTGTTTGACTGAAACTTGGCTTAAACCGGATGAATATGTTAGTTTAAATGAATCTACTCCCACAGGTTATTGTTATAAACATGAGCCTCGTTTTAAGGTTCGAGGAGGAGGTGTTGCTACAATTTACAGTGAAGTTTTTGGTTTTACTCAGAGGACAGGATATAAGTTTTAAGTCTTTTGAACTAATAATGCTTAATATGACACTGTGGCAGACAAGCCTCTCATTCGTTGGTAAAGGAGGAAGCAGGAAACGGATTGACACTCAACAAGACTTTAATTACAACTTAAAAAAATGAACTGGAACATAATAACATGACGATACACACACACAGCTCCATGTGTGTCTCTCTCTCTCTCTCCAGCACTCCCGACGACTCCTCTTATCTCTACACTCACAGCACGGCCACGCCCTCCTCCTCATCACAGACACCGTCAGATATAAATAAAAAAATCTCTGTCATCTTTTGCCCTTGCTACAATATATAGATCACCCAGGCCTTGCACTGGTATCCTTGGTGAATTTGCTAATTTTCTATCTGATATAGAAGTTAATGTAGATAGAGCTTTAATTGTTGGTGACTTCAACATTCACATAGATAATGAAAATGACACATTGGGATTAGCATTTATAGATATTCTCAACTCTCTTGGAGTCAGACAAAATGTGACAGGACCAACTCATCGCCATAATCATATGCTAGATTTAATTCTGTCATATGGAGTTGATGTTGATACTATAGAAATTCTACAGCAGAACGATGACTTCTCAAATCATTACCTCATCTCATGTTTGTTGTGATCAGCTAATGTCACTCAATCTACACCACACTATCATTCAGGTAGAACTATTGTTTCAACTACTAAAGATAGCTTCACTAATAATCTTCCAGAATTGTCTCACATACTCAGTAAGCACCAAAGTCTAGAAGAACTTGATGAAATAACAGAAAATACAAATACAGTCTTCTCTAGCACTCTTGATAGTGTTGCCCCCTTAAAGAAATGTTAAAGAAAATTTAAGAAGAAAGATTTGCACTGTGGTACAATGATCATACTCATGCTCTCAAGAGAGCAGCTTGGAAAATGGAGTGCAAATAGAAGAAACAAAATTAGAGGTGCATGGAAGGATAGTATCTGTAGCTACAGACAGGAACTAAAAGCTGCCAGGTCAGCATATTTTAGCAAACTCACAGAAAATAACCACAACAATCCTAGGTGTTTATTCAGTACTGTAGCTAAATTGGTTAGGAATAAAGCATCGACTGAATCAGATATTCTGTTGTAGCACAATAATAATGACTTCATGAATTTCTTTACTGATAAAATTGAAATAATCAGAAATAAAATTGAAATTATGCAATCATCTGTCACAGCACCTCAGAAAACAGTGTCTCATACCTTTGCTCACAAGCAACTTCAATCCTTCACTGTCATAGGTCATGAAGAGCTAACAAAACTTACAAAGCCACAACATGTATGTTAGATCCAATACCAACTAAGCTCTTAAAAGAGGTATTCCCAGTAATCTCAGATCCTCTTCTTAATATTATTAACTCCTCGCTATCCTTAGGATATGTCCCAAGAAACTTTAAAATGGCAGTTATCAAACTGCTTATTAAGAAGCCACAGCTTGATCCTGGAGAATTGGTTAATTACAGACCGATTTCAAATCTACCATTTATGTCGAAAATACTAGAAAAGGTAGTTTCCTCCCAACTATTTTCATTTCTACAGAGAAATGGAATATATGAACAATTTCAGTCAGGATTTAGGCCCTATCACAGGACTGAGACTGCACTAATCAGAGTTACAAATGACTTGCTCTTATCATCTGATCACGGCTGCATTTCTCTTCCAGTGCTTTTAGTGATTTTAGTGCTGCCTTCGACACGATAGATCACGACATTCTCATGAATAGGCTGGAGAATTATGTTGGCATTAGTGGACTTGCATTAGCATGGTTTAGGTCCTATTTATCAGACCGCTACCACTTTGTATGTGTAAACGAGGAATTGTCAAATCAAACAAAATTAAGTATGGAGTGCCACAGGGATTAGTTTTAGGACCTCTGCTTTTCTCCTTATACATGCTTCCCCTGGGAGATATTATCATGGAATAAGTTTCTACTGTTATGCCGACGATACCCAACTTTATATTTCTTCTAAACCCAATGAAAATTCACAATTCTCCAAATTAGCAGAGTGTAACAATGAAATCAAAGATTGGATGGCCAGAAATTTCCTTCTGCTCAATTCCGACAAAACAGAGGTACTAATGATTGGTACCAAACAGAGGTACCAAAAACCTCTAAAATATAATTTGACTCTCGATGGATGTACTGTTATGTCATCTTCTTCTGCAGAGAACTTAGGTGTTATATTTGATACCAATCTGTCCTTTGAAAATCAAATTTCCAATGTTTGTAGAACAGCATTCTTCCGCCTGTGAAATATTGCTAAATTATGACACATTGCTGATGCGGAAAAATTAATTCATGCGTTCATGACCTCAAGACTAGATTACTGTAATGCATTACTTGGAGGATGTCCAGCAAGATCAATAAATAAACTTCAATTGGTTAAAAATGCAGCTGCCAGATTGCTGACTAGAACAAAGAAATATGATCATATTAACCCCATTTTATCGTCGTTACATTGGCTATCTGTTAAATTTCGTATTAATTTTAAAATTCTGTTAACTACATACAAAGCTTTGAATGGTCTAGCTCCACAGTACATGAGTGACCTTCTGACACATTATATTCCATCACGTTCATTAAGATCACAAAATTCTGGCTTGGTAATAATTCCAAGAATATCAAAATCCACTAAAGGAGGTAGATCCTTTTCATAATTGGCTTCTAAACTATGGAATAGTCTCCCTAACACTGTTCGGGATGAAGACACATTCACTCAGTTTAAGTCTAAAGACTCATCTATTTAGCCAGGCATACACCTAATATATCCTTCAACTCACAATTAGGCTGCTTTAGTTAGGACTGCCGGAACCAGAAAATTCCATCATGACCTATAACTCTGCATAAAATTGAATGGCATCTATGCTAATATTATGCTATTTGCTTCAGGATTCATATCCGAGGTTAACAGAGCCTGTCAGATCCAGCTCTGTTCCTGCTTGGTGTCGGACTCCACTGCTACGTGTCGCTGAGAGATGATGACAAACTACACCTGGTGCTAGCCAGACATCACTTCAGTTTTTTGACTTCAGAGGATGAACTGATGCCAACTCCAACCGTAAGACATCGGATACTTCATATGCCACTGCCTGAACCTTGGGCTTAGGATGGACCCCACCAAACCTCACTGAAATGACCTGCTGGTTGAACTGCGATGCAACTCATTGATCTTTGCCTGCATCACCTTTGTCTATTGATGGACTACACTCTTAAAATGGAATACATAGACTATCATTTAATTGCCATCAAAAGCCTTCATCAGCCAACTAACAAAGGACAATACATCTGTGTGAACTTCTGCAGTTAATCCAGGATGAACTTCAAAGACATTAGTCATTAATCTTACAGTTCATAAATAAATCTTTTATTTTTATTTTTAAAACACTGGACCTTAACGCTTTCTTAATTTACAAATGTAAAACCATGACTTGCACTGCACACAAATAACTAATATTGGCATTATAGTCATGTTGTTTAGCCAGAGGGGAACTGGCCCCAACAGTGAGCCTGGTTTTTCCCAAGGTTATTTTTCTCCATTAACCAACATCTTATGGAGTTTAGTGTTCCTTGCCACAGTCGCCTTCGGATTGCTCACAGGGGTTCTAAATACAAATATTATTTAATTTTTATACACAATTTACAATCATATTTAATCAAACTACACAATAATCACTGTAAGACATTATAAATATTACAGTTTCATTTTTTTTTTAAAAATGTTATGCATGATTTCCTGTAAAGCTGCTTTGAAACGATGTGTGTTGTGAAAAGCGCTATACAAATAAAAATGACTCGTCTTGACTTAAATACAGTTGCAAAGCTTTATTCAAACTAATATGAATTAACCACAAAAACACAGCAATAGTTACAAGAATTCACGAAAACATCAGGACAAGAAAAAGAGAAAAAGGACATTGACAAACACATATACACAAACTAATGTCATAAAAAAGGAGCAGGTGAGCACAATTAACATGTCAGGCCAGGAAACCAAAAATATACAAAAGACATTGCATTCTTGGATTCTTTCATGAATAGAAAGTTCAAAAGAACATTTATCTGAAATAGAAATCTTTTGTAACATTATACACTACCGTTCAAAAGTTTGGGGTTAGTAAGAATTTATTTATTTTTTTGGGAAAGAAATTAAAGAAATGAATACTTTTATTCAGCAAGGATGCATTAAATTGATCAAAAGTGACAGTAAAGACATTTATAATATTTGCCCAGTTGTCCTGCACTCTTTGAATAAAGCTCCCGCACCTGGGTTCATACCTAATCTCCTCTCTATAGTATCATTACAGCCTGATAGTATTTTGCTATCCTTTTGCTACTGTTTAAGTAATAAAAAAAGGTCCTTAAACAGGTCCTTTTGAAGTTACTGACTGCTCCTTTATCACTGCTTTCTGAGACATTATGAAATAATTATTCCTGTGCCACTGCTGAATCTGACAGTGATACCATCCAGTGAGTCTGGAAGGCATCTGATTATTTTCTACTGTTTTTGAGACATTTCAATGTATTTTGAAGTCACATGCTTTTACGGGTCTTCAAGTGCCTTATATGTAGTGCCCTGGTATATTTGCCATAGTTGCCCTTTTGGGTCTGCTGCTTTGTCACCCTCTAAATCCAATATTACTTGGAGAAAGCCATTTAAAAGAAGAATAGTAGCTTCTCTCTCTTTGTTATATAACATTGGACTGAAAATGTATATTTTTTTTATTCTTTATCAACACAAAAGCCTGTTCTTTTATGTAAGCCTATTTTTAATAAATACTATATAGTTATGCATATTATGATCAAATAAATATATTGTATATATTGTATAAATTGTATATTGCGAGACTACCCCACCATCACCAAAAAAAAAAAAAAAAGTCTTATGGTGAGGACCCTCCATAAGACTTGATTCAATTCAAGCACTGCATATACAGATATGGCAGAAGTAGTAAGAGTAGTATGGGTAGTATGCCATTTCAAACTCAGCAATGTGCAGGCTGATAAGTTCTTTGAATTTGTCATGTGTTAGCCAGTCAGCTTGCTTGTAATATGTTAGGGCAATCAGCTTGCATGGTGTAAGCTGAAAGGTCCTTTGACATGTAATCAGATAGCCAATTAATGTGCACACTCTCTGTCTAATGTTTAAATTTGCTGAGTTTGCAAGCAAGCCGGATTCACTGCAGCACGCTGCGAAATTTATTTTTCTGAAACCCTCCTCCTCCCCAGCTGCACTTGTCTACATCTGCTATACATTATTGTGCAGCGGCAGCATGTCCACATACATGGTCCATATGCTATGTCTGCATATGTTCTAGCAGTAGCAAGTCTTTGTACTTGCTCTGCAGCAGCAGTGTAGCAGAGTCGGCAAAAAACAAAATCTTTATCAATATGTGTTATCCACATTCACATGCTAAATTTTCCAAGAGTTGTCATGACTAAAATACCATTATTTGGAATATTATACAGGACCAAATTTATTAGTACTCAAGTAGGGCACTGAGCTACCCCACCTGAAGCAGATTCAAGAGCGTGAAAGGGAGAGTTTTATACCACGAATCTTAGACTGAGAGTGTTGAAACTGAGCATGCATTGAAAAAAGCAGTGCAATGTTCCAAAATTGTTTGGAAAATTCCTGAGGTAACATTAAAGGTTAGGGCTAAAGTTTATATGAAATGCTAGTTTAGTTTGCTTGTGGTACATTGTACTCAGACAGCACTTTGATAAGACTGGCCATTTGTTAAAGGGACAGTTCACCTAAAAATGAAAATTCTCTCATCATTTACTCACCCTCATGGCATTCCAGATGTGTATGATTTTCTTTCTTCTGCAGAATACACATTATGATTTTAGCTCTATAGGTCTATACAATGCAAGTGAATTGGTGCCAAAGTTTTGATGCTCCAAAAAAGCAAATAAAGGCATCATAAAAATAATCCATAAGACTCCACTGGTTTTCAGAAGTGATATGATAGGTGTGGGTGAGAAACAGATCAATATATAAGTCCTGTTTTGCTTGAAATTCTTGTCCCTGCCCAGTAGGGGGCAATATGCATTAAGCATGTGAATCACCAAAAACACAAGAATGTGAAAGTGAACCGTTTCTCACCCACAACTATCACATCGCTTCTGGAGACATTAATTAAACACTGGAGTCGTATGGATTACTTTTATGCTGATTTATTTTATTTTTGGAGCTTCTGATTTTTGGAGATGAAAGAAAGTCATACACATCTGGGATGGCATAAGGGTGAGTAAATGAATGTTCATTTTTGGGTGAACTATTCCTTTAAGGTACATGGCCACAAAGCCTCTTTTTTTTTATTTTTTTTTTACCCATGTTTGTTTGCATTCTACCCTTGGCGGTTGGTGGACTCTAGAACAAAAATGTTAACTATTGTTATGCAGTATGGAAACTTCAGAAGCTAATTTCAAAAGACTTCCTCCATACATAATAAAGCTTCAGGCTGCAAGCTCTCCATACCCAGAAACTTACCAAATCAGTTTCTTGGGCTATAATAGACAATGCTATACATTTAAGTTTACTGACAAAATTATTATTATTGGTTCGGGAAAAGAGATCTTTGGCAGTATTAATTCTTCCTTCCCAGGAAAGATTAAGACTAGACTATAAATACATTTTGAGCTTTGGCCCCAACATTCCAAGTTTTAGGAGTCAATAGATTAAACTGAATTGAATTTTAGCACAAAACATAAAAAGACAACTATTTTCTGACAATACTTTATTAAAAATTATATTTACATAAAAGTACATTTTCTCAAACTGGATATCTCCTATTGAACAAAAACAATGAAACAAAAAACACAAAAATTTAGAAAAATGTTGCTCTGCCAATTCCCAAGTATCAGTCACATGACTGTACTGTTCCAAATTCAAATCACCACTAACTACTACATACATTTTATATTTTCTTATTTGCATTCCTTTTCAACAGGGTACAATGATAACAAATAGGCCAATACATCACACCAGTTTAGAAATAACACCAGAGTTCTGTCTGGTCGTGTGTCAAGGCTGGAGTCCAACCAGCCATCCACTATCTGGTCTATCAACCATTTACAAAGGCATCTAGAAGCCCTGTTAATCCATGACTGTTATCTTGTGGGTGACTGGGGGAAAAGGACGTTATTGAGTATTTAGGATGAATATGGTCTTCAAATCATCCACACTGCAGAAAGTCGTTCTTTTTTTAATAGGTCAGAATAAGTCTCTACCAATCTTGTGGCATCTCCCAATATTCAATGCCGTGTCCAGTGTATATATGGGCCCCTTTGAAAGACCTAGCCCAATCAAGTATTATTTTCAAGATTTCAATAGTGATCTAGGCGGTAAAAGTGTAGGATTCTGTCCTCCGAAGTGTTGATACCAGTTTGGCAACCCAAACTCTTAACCACTAGGTTAGCACTGTCATTAAAAAAACTCTTTACCTCACACTACATTGGCCCAATAAGGGAAATTCCAACATCCTAATATAATTACTTCCATCTATTTTTATTTTTTTATTATACACTACAATGGAAATGGGACTTGTACATTTCAATGGGATAACAGTTAATTTTTGGTGATTCTTATCACCAAAATTATATTTGAAAAGATATAAGAATATTTCTTCCTAGTCTTTCCTCCCCTTCCTATTAAGGGTGTTTCACATTTACCATTTACACAAGTTTAACATACACTACTGGTCAAAAGTTTTGAAACACTTGACTGAAATGTTTCTCATGATCTTAAAAATCTTTTGATCTGAAGGCGTATGCTTAAATGTTTGAAATTAGTTTTGTAGACAAAAATATAATTGTGCCACCATATTAATTTCATTATAAAACTAAAATGTAATAAAAAAAAAAAAAAAACGTTTTTGAAATTGATGACTTGGACCAAATAATAAAGAAAAGCAGCCAATAAGTGCCCAACATAGATGGGAATTCCTTCAGTACTGTTTAAAAAGCATCCCAGGGTGATACCTCAAGAAGTTGGTTGAGAAAATGTCAAGAGTACATTTCTGCAAATTCTAGGCAAAGGGTGACTACTTTGAAGATGCTAAAATATAACACCGTTTTGATTTATTTTGGATTTTGTTTAGTCACAACATACTCCCATAGTTCCATTTATGTTACTCCATAGTTTTGATGACTTTACTATTATTCTAAAATGTGAAATATATATATATATATATATATATATATATATATAATAAAGAATGAGTGTTTCAAAACTTTTGACTGGTAGTGTATATCTTTAATTACTAGGGTTAAGTTCAAAAATGTCATTACATTATGGAAACCCTTAACTTCACATCCATATACCACCTGTAGCACAGTAAGTGGCATTCATAGAACATCCTGGAGGGAGGATCTGTGTATATGGGTGTAGTATTGTGTTTGTCCATTTCTAAACTGACCTGCAGTACAAGAAACAACCCCACATTAGATCCTGAATGATTAAGAATAATTATCTTTTAGGGAAAAAAAAAAAAAAATCAGTGTCCAACAAAGTGGCCCTCCAATAAGCACCATCCAAGCAGCGTCACCAATGCTCCATCAGCAATTAAATAAAAAGGCAAAACACAATTTCTTCATCCAACTTTGATGAAGGTCCTAAGTGATTCTGCCATTACTCAAGGCCTGTGAAATAAACATGAGATATGTCATTTACTTATATAAACTAACAGCTTGGAAAACAATACAAGACTCAAGGCAATTCATCAATTTTAAAACATTTAACATGACACCATATTCCTAAAATAATGAGAAGTGAGAAAAAATGGTTTCAAATGCCCCCTGGTGGCAACATGTTAATACAGGCATCAGCCCAGGCATGAAAGGGGACTATGTATCACCGCTTATCTCTGACAGTTTTCAAAATAAGCTTGCTTTTAGAGCCGAATATGTCCCTTTATCTTATATTATTTACCCGGTGGATGACTATAACTAGACCCTAGTTACAATAAGATGCACAAAATGTATATATATTATACTTAAAAATCAAATATTCTCACATATATGTTCCCCAGTTTGTTGCATTGTGTGCCTGGCTGCTGAGCAACAGCTTCCTGCCCTCCTCATAGTCATCCTGATCCACACTGACAAGCAGTCTGACCCCCTCCTGTCCCGCAGCTCTCTTTAACGAGTCTGTGATGAAGACCCCTTTCAGAGCCTCGAGTAGTGCCCCACTCAGATAATCTGCCCAGAAAGCATCCAGGTTGGCAAGTTCAGAGAACTTGATATCACAGACAATAGACCCCAAGTCCCGGGTGCGAAGCAGCGAACTTGCTTGGTGGAACAGTTCAAACTGCCTCTCCAATGGCTGCTGCTTGTCTGACGAAACTCCTCCACGTAGTGCCGACTCGTGTTCAGAGTACTCCGCACGCACACGTAGCCGAATATCTGAGAGAACGAAAGTGTGCAAGAATGGGGGAGACAGAGAGAAAGAGAGGGTGGGATGAAGGATGAAGGGTGGCATGCAAAGAAAATCAAGAAGGCATGGAAATGCAGATAAGAAAGTTTTGTATTTGCAAGGTTTTTTTTTGCAGCAAGGATGGAGAGAAATAAGAAAAGTAGCAGTGGAGGAAAAGGGGAGAACACGAAAAATACAGCGTTGTCAGTGGAGTCAAAAAGAGGGCAAAAAGTACAGTGAAAATGAATGCAACTTAACAATCAACTTTATTTGCTTATCCCAAATTATTTGGTATACAACTAACTGTAGGAACAGCTGTTTCACACATTTTGTTTAGATTCGTTCCCTACTCCAGGCAGATTTGTCGAGAAATCAATGACAGGAAGTCAAATTTGTCTGCTAAAATTGGTCTCTGCTTGCCCAATTTTTGACCAGAAAACACAAAACTGAGACCAATTGCATTATCTTATTCACTTCTTTGCAAATGTATTATCTCGCTAGCTGGACATCAAAAGGGATGTGATGTCGAATGCACAGCACAGCCAGTTTTTGGGCATGAACATTCTCTGCATTCCAACACTTGCCTGGAATTCAGCACATCGGGCCCGACTTTGGGTGGAAAATATTCACCGATTTCCCGTAAAATCATGTTGCCTACTCGGATTTGTTTGGATGGTTAAGGATAGTATGCACTGTGGATTTCATAAAACCAGAATGCACAAAAGTTGAACTTTTTGTGGAACTGAATCAGCTCAGAGAACTTCTGGCTATCTCAGGCCAACATCATTATCAATATATTCAAGTTGGACTCTAATCGATAAATTTCAGAGTTAATGGAAGTTGATGGACCCTGCTTATTTGAATTCAGTGAACAGTAATGGGTAAAACCAGCTCAGAAATTCTTGTTTTCTTTGTGGGCTCTTTTGGAGGGCATGAGTCAATGGTTTAGATGCATCAAGAGCTAGCTTTAAAATTATTGATAAGGACATAGGTACTTCGAAACACACTGGTCTAACAAGTCCACTGAACATGGCGCTTTTATATGTACAGGTCACAGAGAAACATGTTGGGGAGATTTGAAAATCTAAGTTCGTTTGGTAAGTTCAGGTGGACTGAAAGCACCTGAACCCACTTTAAGTGACTGAAGAAGAACATAATTTTATTTTTATTTTTTTAATCCAAGGCCAGATAGCAAAGGTTTTGAGAGCTCAATTTTAAACAGATGATGAAACTCGGAAGGTAGTTGGCAGTCAATAGATTTGGTAATATTTATACTTGATGTGCATCCAAGTGCTAAAGGGGCCGTTTTTAAAAGAAAATGAGACAGGATGGCTTTACCAAATGGTGGCTTGGATTCCAGAAGGTAGAACTCATGTCATGCAACAGCACAGGGAACAGAGACGGCAAAATACGTTTGGAGTATACATACTGAACCAGAGCTTCGCAGTGATGTCATTTCCTTTCATGTCATTATCTCAGAGGTCAGAGGAGGAAGTGGGCCCATCAATCTTCAGAACATTGCTGCAACACAAATCCAACCTTTCTACAACCAAAGCTCAACCACAAACTCCTTTTTTAATTTTTAAAAGCTTACAAAGCAACATTAAAGTGTCTATTTTATACTATTATAATATGAAGGGACTGAGTCAGAGTAATAGTATAGTAAATGAATCGTAAAGCTCAAAAGAGAAAACAAATGGAAAAGTGGGGATTTATCGCAATGAGGATTTCCTCACTTGCAAATGAACAAATGTCAACCCAATTTATTAACTCGGTATTAGTACCAAGTAAAATATATGAAAAAAAAAAAAAAAAAGCAACACTGAAGTAAAATCTTCAGTAAACAGAAGCTGATTTCATGTACATACATATTAACAATGTTCATATCAAATGCTTTAACGCACTGTATTTCATGTGCAGAGTACTTGTGAACAGTTGCTATTAAAATTACATTCTGTACTCAGTGATGTCATTTTATCTATAGACTGCAGCTAAAAACACCTCCATATTTGTTCCCTTCCCTTTATAATTAATCCATACATAAAGGCCGTAGTAAAATTTTTCAAGATTCAAATCAGACACTGGGACAAGGAAAAGGTTTCATCATTAGGATATAAAAATAACTAGTCACTGAATGGTCCTTGATTAAATTAAACTGTTCTTAACTCAACTTAACTTGTGACAAGAAAACTGGACCATGACGTAATGAGAAATCTAAGATAATACTGAGGCTGACAGTATGTTAAAACAGGTCTAGAGAGGGCTGATTAAGGGAATGTAGCTACAAAAGAACAACATTTTTAGCATCTACCAGTTATTGTGTTTTAATTTAAAAGCTAATGGCGGTTTCGTCACCCGAATAAATTTCCCAACTTATTGTAAATAAATGCACACAACAGACTGGAAACACAAATTGTCTGAACTTCTTTCACGTTTTCTTTTTAAACAAAGCACACATTTACAGAGCACTTTTTTGTGAATAACTGGACAAATCCAACATTTGAGTTCCTCATACAGTAATAGAAGACATTGTTTTTTTTTCCCCCTCCAATGCTTTCATCTTAAGCACATTTTTATTTTATTTTTTACTTTAATTGCAGTACACATAAGGCACCCATAAGTAGCAGTACAATGGAGGGTTTTCCTCTAAAGATAGGTAATGTACCCATTGTATGCATGATGTTTTTTGCCCAGCATGGTATTATAAAACTATTTTGTGCGTCCTTGAGAATTAAGAAAAGACATCAATCCACAAATATATAGAATTGCCTATCCTAAAAGTTTCTTTTTCCAAAATAAATCATTTTGTTTCCCCTTTAAATGAAAGGAAAATCTTGTGCATCATTTTACGAGTTGCTCCACGCAAAGAGCTTCCACACTTATTTCCATTCCTCTTTTCTGCTGAACAAACCAAGATGGAGGGAGAGCAACGAGGACAAAAGGCTGACCAACTGCACACATAGGTCAGGATCAAGCTTTACATTCGACTGTTTTTTTTCTTTCATTTTCTCCCTCTATTAGTACGTGAGGATGGCCAACTTGTTTTTGTCCCTGACACTTGTGTCAGTCTGTTTTTCAACTGTGAACATAGAGAAAGGAGAGGGAGAGGAAGAGAAAGAGAGACAAGCAGTTTTGGATGAACGTTGTGGCAACAGTTTAGCTAGATCTTATTCTTTGGTCAAGCAGACAAAGTTCATATACATCATTTCTTGTCAGTGGGTAAAGGCAACTACTTCCATATAATTCAAATAGAGACCTCTTGGGTCCAGAATGTGCCTATCAGACACCATTCTACTAACTTCACAGTTGATACAACCAGTGTCTAATTCAATTCTACAAAATCAAAACACTGGCAGTTTAAGATTAGATAGATTAAGATATCTGGTAAATTTAAAAAGCTTAACACAAAAACAAAAATACTGGTGGGATTGGCCTAAACAAGAACTGTTGGGTCATTTTCCTCAGAACTGCTCCAGCACAAGTTTCACAGAGGGCTTTTTGAGTACAAATTATTAGACTTAACGGTTTAAAAAAAAACAACAAAAAAAAAAACTAACAAACATTGACCTTTGGGTTGAGTTTGGTCAAAGACTGTAGATGGGAAAAATAGAGCCATGTACTGAAAAAAGAGCCATGTACGGGCAATGTATGTTGTTTGCAATACAATGGACAACATCCAATGGACTTCCAGAAAATTCTAAGGAATTTTCTTTGTTAATTCATTGAGTCAGTTCTGTGAAACACTGAGGCCAACAACCCCTCAAGGGAGGACTTTGTTCCTATTTTTCCCCAAATCTAGTTCATATTTTATCATGTATAAAAGCAATTGGGGAAGTGGACAGTAACAGTTGAACACAGTATTATATTTCACCCCTCCTCCTATGCGAGTTAGAAGGGGGCTTCTTTACCTTAGAACATGGACCAGGTGCGTGAGTTAAAGCACACACATGTCTTGATTGTGTGTGATCGGACAGAGAGGACAGCACACACTTGTTTTTGTTGTGAGCTCTGTCTCTTTCACTATCCATTCGCCTGCTTTTTCTACTCAATCTTGAGTCAACCTGCCAAGATCAAATGTGGAGTCAACAAAGCAAACAACATGTTCAAGTAGTTCAGGAGTGGAAAAAGTTGCAAGTTCAAAAGTCAATCATGGCACAGCAGGACTGTGATGTTTGAAGTTGTTTGAGAGAATGTTAATAACATTTAACAAGCCTCTTAGTCTCCGAGGTGGATCTAATTGTCAATATAAATACATGTCAGCATCTGAATTTTGGCAATAGCATAACATTTGTTATAAAATTTACAGAGGACAAAAAAAAAAAAAAATAAATCCCAGATTTAAGGGACAGGTTATCTTATTAGCACAAAAGAACCTCATCTCACTAAACAGAAGGCCGGTGGAGAAAGTAGATTAGTTTTGGCTACATCAAGGCTCAGTTACAGAAGGGAGAAGGTAAATATTTTCAATTAGAGGTGGAGTGACAATGATCTGCATTGTTGAACTGGATATGAGACTTTGGGAAATAAAGGCTGATGCTGCAAAGTCTCATTGGCCAAATATTCAGTGATCTCTTTATTCTCTTTTCAAGACATTTCAATCAACACATCACAGGAGTTAATCACATTGAAAACTGCTAATATGAAGGACAAAGAAAATTAGAAACAGAAACTGGGAAAGAGAAATTTATGGAAAAACATGATGAAAATGTGAGTGTACTTTTCACTCCATAAACTGTACCATGAAAGGAAGCAGGAGAATTGAAGCATTACAGCTCTAAAGCACAGCAGATGTATAAAAACATTCTCACACACATTTTATGGCAACAACAAACAATAACTAATGCTATCATAATGAACACTAATGTAATCTATGACCTAAACCTAGTTATACAATGTTATTTTAATATTGTTATTTCTGAAACTCTTAAAAAGCCACCTTTTCAATGCTTCAGACAAACGACAGATGATATTTGGAAGTCATTCATTTCCAATGGAGAGCCACAGAGGGCCTGTGTGGGGTTCCGACCATCTCTGGGTGTGACATTTTCAGATCTGATTTTAGCTTTGGCTGCAATTACATATTTCAAGTTGAGAGACTAGATCATATACGACCACGTGATTGGAAGTGATGTATTCATGCTAAACTATCAGTGCCAAGTGAGAAATATCAATGGATTTTGTCCTAAATGCCTGCTCCTTCTGTATTTTGGACAATTATCAATGTAGAAGTCAGAAATGTTTGTTTACGTTGCAAATATATTAAATAAAGCTTTTGATTACATCTTATCAATTTTATTATTATTTTTGTGCCAGCGCAAAGCGCATGTGGCTGTGGGTGAGAGTGTTTGTTAATGTTAAGTTAATGAAGTGCCGCAAATTACTATTTTCGTGAGAAATGGGTCATTGCGCCAAGACGTTTCAGCACCACATCTCTTTTCACCGCAAAGTCTAAATTCAGTTCCTGCCTTTGCACTTTGGAGATTCCTTTAGCAGGTGATAAGAGTTAATGTCTAAACTCTTAAAATATAGTGGAACATCAAATTATATCCCTGACAATCACAGTTGTTTCATTTCATGAAACTAAATGTTATGATATTTGTGTTAAACTATCATGGTTTATTTTTCAATTATTATTTTTGTGTACATTTACAAATGTATTTAAGATCTAATTTATATTGGTATTTTTCCACCTGTTGTCGTAGTGATTTTTAAGTCACTGCAAAAGGGGCCGGTGGAAGAAGTTGGAGAGAGTAAAATGTTTGGATTCGTTAATTATATTTTCATTTCATTTAGTGTACTTTGAATTAAAAAATATATTTGGTTGAATTTTTTCATTTTGCAATAAATATATTTACATTTTTAAAAATCAACCCGGTAGAAGTAGAGTGCATTCCGATAAAATCACTGTTAATACTAGCAATGATTTGTGTCAAGTGAAAATGATTAAAAATACTTATACACTATTATTTAATGGATAGTAAATACAAATCCTGACAAGAACCACATTTTGCATGCAAATAAAAGGATAGTGTCACTATGACTGTTCTCCCTCCCTTCAGAGGCTGATTTATCCCATTTGGAATGCAGCTAAAAATGCCACTTGTGTTAACATGGACCCAGAAGCCATGTTCTACAACAGAAACTGCTTGAGTTAAAGCACTTTCTCTTAACGGCTTTTAATTCCTTAAACGTCTGCATGTTTAAATTACGCTTCAGAATGCCGCTTTCTGCAAAACCCTGAACAAGTCATTTTTTTTTTTTTTTAAGGCATATAAACGTCTTGACAGAATGAAAAAAAAAATATATGGAACAAAAGATATAGAAGCTTCAGCAAAGTCAAATGATGTCCACACAGCAAACAAACAAGGAACTATGCTTCTAACCACAGGCAAAGAGCTGTAGTTCAAACCACATGACTTTGTGATGCTGTTTGCGAACTACGGTTACGGGAAACACCAAATCATTGAACTATGTTGGTAACGATGGAACTTATGACCATAGTTGGCTAACGATGCTTTTAGGAAATGCACCCCAGAGCAGCTCCTGTTCAGAAGAGCACGTAAAGCGCTTCAAGCGTTCTGATGCATGCACTGTCAGCAGTGGCTCACGCAAAACTCGCGCAAAAATAAAAACGAACAAATATAAACTTTGATAGTGAAGGTAAAATGCTCCAGTTTCAATTTAAACAATCGTGTAATAGCAAATGTTCCTGGTCATAGCAGGTTCGTACATGTAGTGTTAATGACGTAGTGAATACGCACACTTTCTGTGGAGTGATAAAATAATGAAACAAAATCCCAAAGATTTCACTTCATGAGAAATAAAGGCTTATGGGTTTAATTAAATGCATTAAAATAACATGTGAAAGTGAAGAAAATGTTACAAAAATATTTTAATATTGCATAAAATATAATTATAATAAAATAATTTATAAAAAAATATATAAAATATGAGTTGCAAAAACAAGTTTAAATGTAAAGTTGACCCAAAAAAATAAATACATATTTGAAGTATTTAGAATGATTTTGATTTTAAAAACTTTATTTTTCATGTCAATCATTGCAACTCAAAACCAATCAAAGGTCAGATTTTAATGCATAAGTTTTTAAAGCCTTAAAAGGAAATCATATATCCACATTTTATTATTTTATTTATATATTTGAAGTGAAATATGTAAAAATGACTTAAGGTGTATGAAGCACACATGCACCTTAAGAAATATGACGATTTATCGTGAAAGCCCTAAAAGAGACAAATAATCGTCATAGCCCTAAAACAGACAATTAATAGTCATAATCGCAATGATTTGTTTGACAATTAATCGTCAGGCAAATTTCATTATCGTGACAGCCCTAACTACCAAGTTATTATGAATGTGCTGACTTTGTTTATATCGCTGGTGCTTGACAGGCAATGGACTATATAATAAACGGAGAAGAACCTCAGAATTAAACTGCACTTGACCCAGCTCATTAGCACTTCGCATGCGCAATTTCGTCAAACCCACCTGCGCCTAGACTTAGCGCATGCTTGCACGAAAATACCAAAACTTCATGGCCATGCCCACTGACTTTGGGCTTATGACTTTTGGCATAGCGCTGCACTTAACGCTCTTGAAATGGGGCCCGTAATAAAAAAAAAAAAATTTACAGAGCCATGCAATTTTTCGAAGGGCAGATATAAAGGGTCAATAAGCATCTGTAACATGAATTTTTTTTACCAGTGCCCAGAGTATTGGCATAAGTTGTACAGAGTCACACATTGAATGATACATTTGGAAAACACACAAAATAAATTTTAATGTAGTAACTCAGATGTAAAATGTATCCTTATATGATGCAGATGTTTAATTGTTAATTGTAATTGTTAGCTGACAAATACCATGTCTATTAACTTTTTTAATATATATGAATGTATGAAGGAAAGCGTATATTTTAGGTGCTGTAATTAAGAAATGTTGACCAAAGTTTCTCACTATATTAAATCACATTTTAGCTTTTTTGCAGTTAACTTAAATGATCCTGTGGAGTGACAAATTATTTTTTAATTTTTAAGTAGAAATATTCCATTGTTCACTTACACTTGTTTACTCATGTTTCATGTTTTTAACCTTGTTAAAAATCACTGACCATTATACATCTTTGCATACAGATTGCCCTCATGTTTTGAAAGTGTGTGGCTCATGCATCAGACTAATTTTAAAGAACACACATATTTGTCAAGAATTCAAAACCCTGTCAGTCGATTTCTGCAGACCAAAAATATCTTTGAAAGGCACACCAGAAAATGCTAAATGTATCTATTAAGGTCTAAAATAAATGGTAAAAAAATTGAGGAATCATGCAGTTTATTGATATTTTAATGCATTTTAAATGATAAAAGCATTTTACTTCATTAAGAGACATTCAGCTCCTACAAGGGTATTATACAATGGAAATATTATTGATAAATCATTGCAACTCAAAACCAATCAAAGGTCAGATTTTAATGCTGTGCAGCAAATTGCAGTGCAAGTATAAGCAGGACCCAGTTGATTTCCTTAATTGGCCATCAGTATTTTGAGATTTGAATGTCCCAGGAAAAACAGCCCTTGCAGGAAACGAATGCCTCACATGTTAGCTCCTTTTTTGACAGAGAGTTGCTTGTTTTAGCACATTTTTAAAAGGCCATTTGTTCTCTTATTTTTTTCCTTACCTACTGTGCCATTATTGCCACTCTGTGCTCTGTTCTGAAGAGTGTTTTAGCAATGGCCTGATGGCAGGACAGTACCCATCGAGCTACAGTGAGGTACAAAAGCATAAAGAGGCTTTGGTGTGAGCAGTCTTTGAGTTCAGAATGAAACTCAAGGGGATAATAGTGCAAGGATTTCACAAAAGAATGAATGGAGATGGCATATGTTTAATATTGGACCTCTTGTGTGATTGTTGCACACTTCTGACAGCATTAGAAATTCAGAGACAGGCACTAATGAATGAGTGATTCGTTGGTTACTTATAAACTGTCAAGGAATAGAGCACTGAGGTACACTCGGAGATTATCAGCTGTGTTATAGATAAAAGAAAGCAAAATAAGAGAAATGGAAAGGCAACAAGACACATGTTCAAAGAATGCTGGGAAGAGAGATTAAACAACACAGGAAGAGGAAGATTAAGAGAGAATGGGGTAAAGAAAGCGCCCTTACCGCAGGTCACTTTATTGGGTGTTGGCTGAGGTTCAATTTCAGGCTTGCCCCTAGATTTTCTGCTTGAGTAGCGACCTCTACCCCGCTTCCGTCGGGCAGGGGTGGTCACTGTCACAGAAGAGCCAGCACCTGACATGCCAAACACAAATTAATCCACTAGACAACAATACTCATCTAACCAACAAAAGGAGAAATAAACATTTCAGCAATTAATGAGATGAGCTTTTAGTGGCATGCCTACTCACCTGTTATCCACTGGTGGTCTTGTGCATTTTCCAAGGATGGTATATCTGTGTTTGTGTTTGAGCTGATCTGTCTGTCCCCTGTGGTACCCACTTCTGGGTAGTCATTTGTCTCTCGCTCTGGGGACACTAACAGTACAGGTTATACATCAGTACATGACCATAACAATAAGAAACACACATCTCTCATATATCTATTTTAAGCAAAAGCTTGTAAAAACAAAAATAGAAGAATTGTAATCGGCTCTGTAATTTTAAAACTTATGCTCACCAGTTCTTCTTTTCTTATGTGAGACAAAGGGCAAGACATCATGTCGAGTCAGAATTCGTAGCAACTGCAATAAAGGTTCGAGGTTTCCCTCATTCAAGTATCCTCGTCTTTCCAACTCTAACAGCAGTTCCACACCACTCTTGGGTCGGTGGCGACAGGCGATGGGGCATGGCTCATTCCGTGGCTGTATCTTTCGCCATGTCTTCAAAATCCGGGGGCATGGAGAATTAGACTGGGGAGTTCCATCAGGCCCTGGTGGTAACTCTTCAGTCCATCCCTCTGGGTCAAGTGGATGTTTCCCAGGATAGGTTTCATCGATGAGAAACGACAAAACCTCGACATCGGCCTCTGTAAACTGGGAGCCCACGATCTCAAAGATCTCGTGGAGGGACAACATTTCATAGTAGCTCAGGCACTCAGTTTCCTCCCAGTACAAAGAATATCTTGTGCTTTGTGCTGTAGCCATGGTCCCTGACCTCCAGAAAAATCTCTAATCGTCCAAAGGTCAAATGGTTCTAGTGAAGAAGAATATGCATTACATCTACAATACATTCGAACTGTTATTAAATATAGTTGTTGTTAATAAAGGCTTTATTATGGTATAACCAAATTATATGCTATATAAAACACGAAAATAGACTTGTTTTGAATAATTAGCATGGTATTTGTGTTCTAGTTTGTACTTCTCAGTTTTGGAAAATAGCTACAGTTTAGACATCATTGTAGGTTTTAACCGGGCAAATAAAAGTATAATAAACAGCAGAGATCAGTACAACAGTCACAAAAAACATTTGTTAGCATATGAACTAGCAATCAGTATCGACAGTGGATAAAGTAAACGCTTCAATAACACAAATAAAACATTAAAATTACGCGTTTTATCTGCCTTTCGTTTAAAAACATCTTAAGATATTTACACGTCGTGGTGGAAATACCGCAGTTTTTCTTCGTATAGCGTTTCTGTGATAACGGCCGCCGTCAGTTATTCAGTCAGCTGATATACGCAACTGTTGTTAAACTTCTGGTTTATTGTTATGCTCAATCCTCACGCGCAGCCTCACGTGTAATCCTTATATAACGTCACGTTTCTGCGCGTGGGGGAAGGGGAAAAGGTGTGTCTAGAAGGTAACCCAGCGGTTGCTCAAAGTCTCGCGAGAGTCGCATGCGACATTCCTTCACTGTATTAATTGTGTTTATTTGGAGTCCTACAGAAACCATTTACCTACACCAATTCCTAAACCTTACCTTAACCCCACCACTAAATCTAACCCTACACTTAACCTTAGTAACAGCGAATGAGACTCTCGCGAGTCTTTGGCTTCCGGGGGGTTACCATCTAGACAAATCCGTCGAAAAAGCAGCCGTAATGATAAAAATCAAAACCATTCGATTACGCTTGGCCTTAAAGCTTAAAAAACAACCCGTTCCCTCATTTAACGAGCAGTTGAGAATACGTTTAATAGTCTGTGCTCGCATCGTAAGCTGACATTCCAGCAGCTGACGTCCGCTTCAGTGCTAGATCTTTCTTCGAGCAGCCCTCCCTGACATCACACTGCACCAAAAAACACACGTTCGATTCTACACAGAAATATCAGTGGAACGCTGTTATTTTCATTTATATGCGTGAGAACACTGAATGGTTAAATGCTCTTTTAAATATATCTATTTTTTCAGATGTGTTTTGATGTCTGAATAAATACACACAAATTTCAGTTTAGTAAAGGTTCTAGAAACATTAAAATTCAAATATCTTCCGTGTTATTTCGAAAAAATGACAACTCACCTTAAGTTTTATTTTGCTCGATTGTGTCCACTGTCTTGTTCAAGTCCTTCGGAAAGCCTTCGACCACTCAACTAGATAGAAAACACTGGTGTGTCACGCAGCTTTGTGGAAGGATCTCTGCACAGTCGCAGATCTTCATCTCTGTATATGGAGGAAAATCACTCGCTTATAATTTGTAGATCAGATGCTCCAAGTCAACAAGATAGTCACGTGATGTGCGTGAGATACCGTCCACTGAATGTCGCCATATTGGGGAGGGTAAATTAGTAGTTCACAAAAAGAGTCAGAAAACGTCTTTAAAATTATAGTAATAATAATATAAGTAATATTATAATACAATATATGTAATTGCTACTCACGTTAAAGTCACGTTATTTACCTTGATGTTTTGGTCCGTGTCACTAGGAGGCGGCCGTCAGTTTGACTCATGATTACGTCTAAAGAAGAAGATCATTACCATCACTAACCACATCATATTCGCCGCTCATCAACACACTGGAAACATTTAGACATAGTACTGTAAGTAAGATTTTTATTTTTATATGTATTTCGTACCTTGCAGTTAACTGCTTTGCCATCAGACTTTGTTGTCGCTTCTTGATTTTACGTTCATTTTATTTCGAAGGAAATTAACATTATTTGGTAAAGAGCACCTGTTTGGTTCCTTGACAGATTTGATAAATAAACTTTGGGGAGTGTTTTGTGTCTAACAGACGGAAAGTTAATAATTTTTGATGATTGAAGTGAATCGTCTAGTATGTTTTGAAACAGCTGAAGTAATGCAGCAGCGTTACAAACTTGTTCTGCTTGATTCTTCCTCTTTGTGGATTCTGAGCCTTCTGACCAGCCCTTGAGTGACGTCGATTTTCCATTAGCTCACATTATATAATTTAAGTAAGACATTTATTTCAATTTAAGGTATTTGTTACAAAAGAAATGATCATGTCAAATTGTGGACAGACACCAGTAACAAGTGGTTAACTGAAAAGTAGTTAATAACCTCCTGAGACCCGAGCGTGAGTGCTGTGTGCATTTTCCATTTCATTTTTTGACTTGTAACTAGTAGCGTCTTATAAACAGAAAATAAATAAATAAATATATAAATAGAAAAAAAAAATTCTAGAGCAAATAGTTTTCCTAAAAACTGATATCCACATACGTGGACAGCAGGACTAAGTTGTGAAATTTTAAAGCTAAATTGTTCTTTGTGTTTCCAGGAGTGCTGGTTACGTCACAGCAGATTTTCTGTAAAGTTGCTTTGGAACAATGTGTATTAGGAAAAGCACAAATAAAAAAAATGATTTGATTTGATTTAACTTTTATGTTACGTTTCTTTTTTTTTTTCTACTTTGACAACAAAACCTCAATGTTCTCTCATTGCACTGTCAAACAAACAAGTGAAAGCCAGTGCTGAAGCATTTTACCAATCAGAAATTAGCATAATTAATTCTGATTCAAAGTAATGGCCAGCAACGTCCAATCACTGCCAACCATGTTATAATAAAATTATACATTATAAATTCTGAGTCTATGTACTGGTTACCATCGTCCCCTGTCTGCCAAACATGTTGAGTGGTCCAAACATCATCTGCAGCCTGAAACTGATCTTTTGGTGGGATTTTAGGAATGAATGCACTTAGCTGCATAGGAAATCTGTAGGAGAATGCACAGTAAATCAGTTTTTCTAATGGAAAACTAACCCCTTGCCCATTTTGAGAACTACATAGAGTAATGCAAATAGACAGAAGAAACTCTAATTGATGAAACAATGGAAATCAAAATGATGGAATGTCCCATGGGAGACAGAACCTACAGTTCTTACTATATAAGACTAAGGACACACATGCCCGTACACCTTATATGATCTACTGATTCTTCTAGGGTATTCAGTATCTCTGAATAGCTTTGGAAATTCACTAGAATTAAGAGGGATAGTTCACCCTTAAATGAAAATGTTGTCATCATTTACTCACGCTCATGCCAACCCAGATGTGTATGACTTTATTTCTTCTGCTGAACACAAACAAAGATTTTTAGAAGGATATCTCAGCTCTGTAGGTCCATACAATGCAAGTGAATGGTGACCAAAACTTTGAAGCTCCAAAAAGCACATAAAGGCAGCATAAAAGTAATTTATAAGACTCTAGTGGTTTTAATCAATGTCTTCTGAAGCAATCCAATCAGTTTTGGCTGAGAACAGAGCAAAATATAACTCCTTTTTTCCTACAAAACGTAAAATTAGCGATCATGGTTTTAGCTTGATTACACTTTCGAGTGCCATTTAGCGCTCTGCACATGCGTCAAGCACTAGGAAGTGTAATCGAGCTTGAAATCATAATGGTGCCTAGAGACTGGAATGGCAACATTTACATTGAATAAGGAGTTATAGTTTGGTCTGTTCTTATCCGAAACCAATTATATCGCTTCTGAAGACATGGATTACTTATATGCTGCCTTTGTGTTTTTTGGAGCTTCAAAGTTTTGGTCACCATTCAATTGCATTGAATGGTCCTGCAGATCTGAAATATTCTTCTAAAAGTCTTTCGTTTGTGTTCAGCAGAAGAAAGAAAATCATACAAATCTGGGATGGCATGAGGGTGAGTAAATGATGAGAGATTTTTCATTTTTGGCTGAACTATTCCTTTAAATCGGTTGTATGTTCCCTTTATTAAGGTACTTTATGTGTGTGTAAATAGGCATGTGGTGATGGATGGAAAAACGAGCGACCCCTTTAGCAGTGAGACGGAGCAGCTTCCTGGGGCAGGAATAGTGGGGAGGTAAGTAGTGTGATTTATAGAAGACTTATGCTCAGGAATCCAGCGATGTTTCATCTGTAATTTTAAATCATGTACATGTAAATATGCAATTGATAATTTCCCTTTCATTTCAATCCTTTTCTTTTGTTTGACCTTGTATAGTATTATTCTTAAATCTTAAATGGTCCAATGTGATGACCATCATCACGTAATCATATAATCATGTATTATTAGTCTGTACTGTTAACACAGATTTATTATACTGTTATGCTACATTGTATTTGTAAGTGGTTATTATACTGTTTATGTATGCTGTGACTCAAGTATTTCTATCTTCTTGTCTCACTCAGGCTGTGGCTGCCCAAAGGTCTGTCTGGTAATGTGATTAAGGATTGGTTGGATCGCAGGCGGAAGGCTATCCGTCCGTGGGGCAGCTTCGTAGATCAGCGCAAGTTCTCCAAACCCCAACATTTTGGAGAGCTCTGCCAACGTGTGGTGAGAAACCTGAACACCTACCACAGCAACTACACCTTCATCTTCCTGGGACTCATCCTCTACTGCATGTAAAGAACTGCCTCAAAATGCTAAAGATAATCTGAATTTATGAATACAAATATTTTACTTTATATGAATGCACCTTCTCCACTGTGATACATATAAAGAGACTTTGTTACAATAACAAGAAAGTGATGTCAGGCACTGTGTTGTAATGGTGTTATCCTCTATTCTTATGTACACATGACATGGGTGTGTGTTTACATTTCTGTAAAAGTCCACATTCAGTCTGGCATGTTCTTCCTCCGAGCGGCCATCTGGAAGGCTTACTTTTGCTGTGAATGTTTACTTTGTTAACAAGGTGCTGTTCAAATAAGACACTTATTAGCAGTTTGTTATTTGAGTAAGTTTCTTTCTCTTTTTCTTCTCCTTCAGTTTCAGTTCCCCAGTACTGTTGATTGCATTGGGAGTGTTTTCTGGTGCCTTCTATATAATCCACTTGAAAACACTGGAAAAGAAGCTGGTTGTTTTTGGTAAGAGAGTGAGTTGTTGTTGTAGGGATTGTATTTGTGTCCATATGGGTTATTTGATTTTTTGGCTTAAAGCAGGGGTTTTAAACATCTCAGCTAACCCCTAGACCCCCAGAATAATAATAATAATAATAATAATAAAACAGCTAAGATCTTTTCTGTTATCTGTAACATTAAAGGGATAGTTCACCTAAAAAATGAAAATTCTCTCATCATTTACTCACCCTGATGCCATCCCAGATGTGTATGACTTTCCTTCTGCAGAACTCAAATTATGATTTTTAGAAGAATATCTCAGTTCTGTAGGTCCATAAAATGCAACTGAATGGTGACCAAAACTTGGAAGCTCCAAAAAGCACATAAAGGCAGCATAAAAGTAATCCACATGATCCAAAAATTGATCTGAAGTGATTGGATGAAAACATATCGAACTGTAACTCCCTTTTTACTATAAATATTGAAATCAGAAGTCTCCTTGGCAATCATGATTTCAAGTTCAGTTACACTTTCTAGTGCCATCTAGTGCTCTGCATATGCGTCATACACAAGTAGAAAGTGTAATCGAGCCTGAAATCATGAACGTGCATAGAGACTGCAATGTATGTACAGTAAAAAAAAAAAAAAAAAAAGGAGTTACAGTTTGGTTCTCACCCAAAACCAATTGGATCACTTCACAACACATGTATTAAACCACTAGTCCGTATGGATAACTTTTATGCTGCCTTTATGTGCTTTTTGGAGCTTCAAAGTTCTGATCAAAATTCATTTGCATTGTATGGACCTACAGAGCTGAGATATTCTTCTAAAAAGCTTAGTTTCTGTTCTGCAGAAGAAAGAAAGTCATACACATCTGGGATGGCATGAGGGTGAGTAAATGAGAGAATTTTCATTTTGGGTGAACTATTCCTTTAAATAACATTACTATATTATTTTAATTCTTGAATCAGAAAATTAGTTAGTATTGGTTTTATTTTTTTTTTATTTATTTTTTTGGGCCTACCTTCTCCACTGACACCCTGTTGTATCTTCAGGGACCCCTATGGGTCCACAGACCCCTGGTTGAAAATGCTTGGCTTAAAGTGTTAGATCATGTAAAGTGTAATGGATGAATGTTTGATTTGTTCTAATCTGCCCACTCACCTAAACACACACACCTCTCTTTCTCTCATTCGCCTTTGTTTCTCAGGCCGTGAGTTAACACAGGGACACCAGTTAGGTTTAGCAGGAGGAGTTTCCTTCCCTGTGTTCTGGCTAGCTGGAGCGGGAGCAGCTGTGTTCTGGATACTAGGTTAGTATTTTTTTTTTTCCTTCACCCCACTGTATGCAGTGGTTTTCACAAACACTGCTTCTGTTCTCTCTGAACCTCTCTGATTCCTTTCATTTAGGTGCCACACTGGCTGTTATTGGCTCGCATGCAGCATTTCGTGAGATGGAGTCTTCTGACGTGGAGGAGCTGCTCATGGAACCTGTTTAAAAGGACACCTCTCACCTTTGAACATTTGTCTCATTTTAACCTGAAATGTCTTGCCTCATAATTTATATTGCCACATATTTGTTGTACAGCATTGTAATATGCATCAATAAATTAAACAATATCAACATACTCATAGACAAACCAGCAAATGAAATAAGGATAGACTGTTAAACTGACTTTCAAGACAGATCAAGCACATTTAAAGACCTCAAATGCCTTCAGAATGGTACCTAATGGAGATCATTTTCATTTGATACTTAAATAATATTATTTACTTCATCAACATCCTCTAATAAAACACAAACCAAACTTACTGTGACCCAAAGCATACGCCTAACTCAAAAGCTTAAAGTTATAATTTACCTGTGAGATTTTTAAGGCACTACTCTTTGTAAAGCTATTTTGGACAACATGTGTTGTGTAAATCATTAGACAAATGAATTCAATTGAAAATGGAAGTATTATAATATAAAAAAGTTGATATTTCTTTAGATTTTGATAACATCTGGGTCTAGAGGACAAATATCAGGAAAAGTTTCACAGAGACAAAAATGGGTTATGCATCTAATAGAAGGGGGGAAAAAACATGCACCTAGATAACAAGAATGTACTCCCTTGATAAATTCAGCAATATATAGACACCAGTCATTATATAACCATAACCATTTTTCATAAGCTAGACTTGACTCATGTGGACCGTTATCTCACTTGCCCTTGTTACATGGCAAAGAAAAAGTGTATTCTTTCTTTTCTGTGTAATCAACTCCTGATAATACCAATATTCCCAGTGGAAGGGTTTTTATTTGCCTTTGTTCCCACATTTTATGGACCCATTTGTTTCATTTGTCATTTTGTGTATGACTTACTTCTTTTGTATTAATTAATGGAAGATGCAATAAAGAAAAGCAATCTGTAAAATATGTAATATTTTTATTTTATCACCGTGCAGTGCAGAAAACAACTCGAGTGACCCTGGCTTTAGTATTCTTTTATTTACTAAGTAGTTATTGCGTCTTTTCATCTTATCCTCTCTTTCTTTGGTATTTGAACCCATCACACATAAAGTTGACTTATGTGACCTGTTCTTTATGACAAATACAGTGACAGTCCATCTTATTTTTAGTTTCCATAATGATAACCTTCGATGGGATCTACCTTTCCTTTTAAACACTGCAACAAGAGCAGCAGATCGATATTTCATTACAGCAGTGCAGTAAGGAGGGAGGGAGGAAGAGAAACACTGCAGTGAGCCCATAGCATTCTCCCAGGGGATGTTAGGATTGTGTGTGTCTGTGTGTGCATGTGTTGGGCAGCCCAGCTTTGCAAGTCAGTAGTTTGCAGTGACTTATAATTGAATGGGGAGTGCTGAAGTCAACATATTAAGAGTCTTTGGCGTATACTGTATCAGAATCAGAATTAGCTTTATTGTCAAGTGTTCTCGTGTACACAAGGGATTTTTTTTTTTTTTGGTGATAGGAGAAACAAGTGCACACAGAACATTACAGTGAGATGCAGAATATAAAACAAGGTAAGAATATAAATAGACACAAATAATAGGACATATAACATAGGCCATTCTGTGTACATGTGCAAGTGGTAATGTATGTGCAAGGTAGGGGTATGTACAGTTATTGAATTAAATCTGAGTGGATTTACATATGTACATGAGATATTTATTTACATCATTGCACTATGGGGGAGTCCTGAGGCAGTTTAATTGTTCATGTGGAAAATGGCCTGAGGGTAGAAACTGTTCTTGTGCCTGGATGTCCTGGCGCTCAGTTGCTCTGTAGCACCGGCCAGAGGGCAACAGTTCAAAGAGGGAGGGGGCAGGGTGTGTGGGGTCCAGAGTGATTCTACCTGCACATTTCCTCTGGAGATGTACAGGTCCCGTTGAGTGGGCAGGGGGGCACCAATAATCCTCTCAGCAGTCATGACTGTCCATTATAGTTTCCCTGTCTGATTTGGTGGCTGAACCAAACCAAACAGTTATAGATGTACACAGGACAGACTCAATGACGGCCGAGTATAACTGTGTCAGCAGCTCCTGTGGCAGGTTGAAGTTCCTCAGCTGGCGAAGGAAGTACAACCTCTGCTGAGCCTTCTTCACTATAGAGTCTTCGGGGGGGGGGGGGGGGGGGGGTATAATGCAGTCCCGTGTTGACAGCATCACCCACAGACCTGTTTGCTCAGTAAGCAAACTGAGGGGGGTTTAGCAGGGGTCCAGTGATGTCCTTCAGGTAGGCCAAAACCAGTCTCTCAAACGACTTCATGACCACAGACGTGAGAGCGACTGGTCTGTAGTCATTTAGTCCTGATTTTGGGTTTTTTGGGGACCGGAATGATAGTGGAGCGCTTGAAGCAGCATGGAACTTCACACTGCTCCAGTGATCTATTAAAGACCTGTGTGAAGATGGGGGCCAGCTGGTCAGAGCAGACATTCAGACAGGCAGGTGAAACACCGTCTGTGCCTGATGCTTTCCTAGTCTTTTGTTTCTGAAAGCCCAGGCACACATCCTTCTCACAGATCATAAGTGCAGATTGAGTAGCAGGAGGGGGAAGGAGGGGGGTTCCAGGAGGTGTGTAAAGTGAAGATCAGAGCGAGGGAGGGGTGTGAGGCTGGGCTTTTCAAACCTGCATTAAAACACATTCAGTTCATCAGACATTAGTGGACTCTCTACAGAGTGAGGGGGAGGTGTCATATATTTGGTAATGCTTTTTAGGCCTTTCCACACAGATGCAGGATCATTGGTTGAAAATAGTTTTTTTCAGCTTTACAGAGTAGCTTCTTTTAGCCACTCTGACTTCCTTAGTCAATGTGTTTTTGGCCTGGTTGTACAATATTTTATCCCCACTTCTGTAAGCATCCTCTTTGACATGACAAAGCTGTCTGAGTTTTCCTGTAAACCATGGTTTATCGTTATTGAATGATAAAAATGTCCTAGTAGGAATGCACATATCCTCACAGAAACTGATATACGATGTCACAGCATCTCTGAACTCGTCCAGGTCTGTGGCTGCAGCCTCAAAAACACTGCAATCAGTGCAGTCAAAGCAGACTTGTAGTTCCAGCTCTGCTTCATTGGTCCATCTCTTTACAGTCCATACTACAGGCTTAGCTGATTTTAGTTTCTGCTTGTAGGTAGGGAGAGGATGAACCAGACAGTGATCAGAGAGTCTTAAAGCTGCACGTGGGACAGAGCGATATGCATCCTTTACAGTGGTGTAGCAGTGGTTCAATATATTTCTGTCTCTGGTGGGGCATGTGATGTGTTGTTTGTATTTTGGCAGTTTACGGGTGAGGTTAGCTTTATTAAAATCTCCCAGAATAATAATAAGTGAGTCCGGGTGTTGTTGCTCTGTGTCTGTGGTGTGATCAGCCAGCTGTTGCAGCGCTGCGTTAACGCACGCTTGTGGCGGGATATAAACACTCACCAGAATAAACGAGGAACTCGTTAGAAAGTTTCTACTCACGAGTAGAAAGGCTTACAGTTGATGAAGAGTGCTAATAAATTAGGACAGCACATCTTCTTCAATGCTGTTACATCTGTACACCAACTTTCATTGATGTAAATGCATGTTCCACCGCCTCTCGTTTTCCCCGATGATTCCAACACACTCTCACGACGAAATCATCAGGATTCGTACATTCTGCAACGCGATCCGCTCTGAACAGCTGGAAGCCCGGCAGATGAAACGCGCTGTCCGGGATGGTTTCATTCAGCCAGGTTTCTGTGAGGCACAGAGCAGCGGAGTTAGAAAAGTCCTTATTTGTTTAAGTGAGCAGAAGTAGTTCGTCCGTTTTGTTGGCGAGGGAGCGGACATTCGCCATATGAATACTCGGCAGCGGAGTCCTAAAGCTGCGTTGACGAAGCTTCACAAGTGTGCTGGCTCTCTTCCCTTGTGTGCGCCTTTTGGATCGCTTGTAGAGCACCGCAGCACCTCCAACTAAGACGTCTAATAAAACGTCTGAATAATCAAACACTGGCAAGAAATTATCAGGTATGCTCTGCCGAATATTCAGCAGTTCATCCCTGGTGAAACCGATCGAGAAAGAGTGACAAAAAAACATGGCAAACAAACAAAAACTAATATATATATATATATATATATATATATATGCACCCAGGGCACCATACAAGCTAGAACCGCTACTGAGGCTCTTAGTGGCCAACTCAAATAGGGCTCTCAATATAAACAGTCTCTGTTTAGCTGCTGGTTCTTCAGACACCACTGCTCTGAGCCACTCTCTCTCCGTCTCTGATGCTCTGGCAAGCCTTATCAAGTCTCCCTCTGCCATCACTATAATGAGAGACAGGTGTAAGAGTAATTACAGCCTAGGTGACGAGCTTTACCACTCTCCCTCTCCCGCAGACAGACACATGACCACACCCCCCCATGCCACAGTAGCCTTCCACAAGCTTCTCACAATAAGTTGCTGGAATTTTGGCCCATTCCTCCAGACAGAACTGGTGTAACTGAGTCAGGTTTCTAGGCCTCCTTGCTCACACATGCTTTTTCAGTTCTGCCCACAAATTTTCTATCAGATTGAGGTCAGGGCTTTGTGATGGCCACTCCAATACTTTGACTTTGTTGTCCTAAAGCCATTTTGCAAATACTTTGGAGGTATGCTTGGGGTCATTGTCCATTTGGAAGACCGAGCTTTAACCGAGCTTTAACTTCCTGGCTGATGTCTTGAGGGGTTGCTTCAATATATCCACATAATTTTCCTTCCTCATGATGACATCTATTTTGTGAAGTGTACCAGTCCCTCCTGCAGCAAAACACCCCCACAACATGATACTGCTACCCCCATGCTTCACGGTTGGGATGGCGTACTTCGGATTGCAAGCCTCACCCTTTTTTTCTCCAAACATAACTATGGTCATTATGGCCAAACAGTTCAATTTTTGTTTCATCAGACCAGAGGACATTTCTCCAAAAAGTAAGATCTTTGTCCCTATGTGCACTTGCAAACTGTAGTCTGGCTTTTTATGGCAGTTTTGGATTGGCTTCTTCTTTGCTGAGCAGCCTTTCAGGTTATGTCGATATAGGACTTGTTTTACAGTGGATATAGATACTTGTCTACCTGTTTCCTCCAGCATCTTCACAAGGTCCTTTGCTGTTGTTCTGGGATTGATTTGCACTTTTCGCACCAAACTACGTTCATCTCTAGGAGACAGAATGCATCTCCTAACTGAGCGGTATGATGGCTGTGTGGTCCCATGGTGTTTATTCTTGCATACTATTGTTTGTATGTATTCCATTTCAAGAGTGTAGTCCATCAATAGACAAAGGTGATGCAGGAAGAGATCAATGAGGTGTATCGCAGTTCAACCAGCAGGTCATTTCAGTGAGGTTCGGTGGGGTCCATCCTAAGCCCAAGGTTCAGGCAGTGGCATATGAAGTATCCAATGTCTTACAGTTGGATTTGGCATCAGTTCATCCTCTGAAGTCCACTGTAAAAGACTTAAGTGATGTCTGGCTAGCACTGGCTGCATTTAATCATCATCACTCAGAGACACATAGCAGTGGAGTCTGACACCAAGCAGAAACGGAGCTGGAATTGGTATATGAACCTCGGTAACCTCGGGAAATGAATCCCGAGGTTGAGACATGGAAACAAATAGAATAATATTAGCGTAGATGTCATTCAGTTTTATGCAGAGTTATAGATCACGATAGATGTTTCTAGTTCCGGCAGACCTAACTAAAACAGCCTAATTGTGAGTTGATTGGTAATTTTGTCTTTGTCTGTCACCAAGACAAATTCCTTGTATGCGCTTCCTGCCTCCTCCACGCACGACCTTACCAACGAGCTTACGTCATCCCTCTCATGAGTGCGCCTCACAGAGATTTACGGAAGTGAACATTTGTAGTTAAAAAGTATATAAGTATTGTTTTGTTTCTAAAAATAATCAATTGTTTGTGTTCAGAAGAACTTTATTTGTCGACTGGAGTCATGTGGTTTATTTTGATGCACCCTAAATATGCATTTTGGACCATCAAAAAAATTTAGTACATTCACTTGCATTGTTTAAAGGAGGAGGCCTGAAATGAAATTCTAAAAATCTTAAATTCTGTTTTGATGAAGATAGAAACTCAGATACATCTTGGATGGCCTGAGGGTGAGTAAATTATCAGCAAATTTTCATTTTTGGGTGAACTATTCCTTTAAGCATAAGAAATATGATATAGTGTTTCTTCAAGAAACGCATCTTTCCCCGCAGGAAGCTGAAAAATTTGGGAAGATATGGGGTGGACATGTTTTCTTTAGTGCTGGCTCAAGTAAGAGCAGGGGAGTCATTGCACTGATAAGTAAGCATATACAATTCTTAAATGTCTCAAACAGATTAAAAATAAATTAGGAAGAGACATTATTGTTTTAGCAGAAATTCAGGGGAAAAGCCTTATTTTGGCTAATATTTACGCACCTAACGTTGATGATCAGGGCTTTTTTATAGATCTTGAAGGGATGTTGCATGACGCTGGCACCCCTCATGATATAATATTGGGAGGAGACTTTAATCTTTTGATGGACTCAGTGCTTGATCATTGTGAAGCAAAAGTGTGTTAGCCCTCTAGAGCATCACTGACACTTCACAGGATGTGTAAAAATCTTGGTCTTACAGATATCTGGAGACTTTTGAACCCATCTGGTACGGACTATAAATTTTTTTTCATCAGTCCATAAGATTTACTCTAGAATAGATTTATTTTTAATATCCAAGTCCCTCATTTCATCTGTTGTTGATTGCTCAATTGGAAACATTTTAGTCTCAGATCATACCCTGGTGAGTTTAGAGGTGTTGCCACATATGGAGAAAAGGAAATCATATAATTGGCGCTTTAATGTATCCCTTTTGCAAAATCCTGAATTCCAACAAATGTTAAAGGCTGAAGTCAATGTTTATATGGAGACCAACTGGTCCTCAGTATCCTCTGTGGGTGTGACTTGGGAGGCACTTAAGGCGGTTCTTAGGGGCCGGATCATACAGTACGCCTCATTCACCAAAAAATCCAAAGCACAAGAACGTTGGAAGGGAATATTAAAAGTGCCGAGACAGAGCTGAAGTGCCGAATGTTGTCTGATGGTCTCAGAGAATCGACCCGACTGAAATACAGATATAATACTATTTTGTCATGGAAGGTGGAGTTTTGGCTATTCAGGGCAAGACAGTCATACTTTGAGTCGGGGGACAAGGCAGGGAAACCTCTGCCTAGATATATAAAACAGAGAGAGTCTTTTTCTACCATTCCCTCAGTGAAATCTGCTGGTGGTGAAATATTTACCTCAGCCATTGTTATTAACAATGCTTTTAAAGAATCTTGATCTCTATAGGTCCATGTCTTTTTCTACTGATGAGGATATTAGAAACTTTGTGAAACCATTAGATCTTCCTAAACTGACGGCTGAGCAAAAAAAGTCTCTTGATTCTGAGATAAATTTGGAGGAGCTTGGCGAGGTAATTAAGGCCTTGCCTACAGGCAAGTCTCTGGGGCCAGATGGCTTTGCTGCTGAGTTTTTTAGATCTTATACTACAGAATTGGCTCCACTTTTGCTAGAAGTTTATAAGGAATCATTAAAGAATGGAAAGCTTCCGCCAACCATGACGCAAGCCCGGATCAGTCTGATTTTTAAAAAGGACAAAGATCCAAGCTAGTGTAAGAGTTACCTTCCAAAGTCCCTGATCCAGCTAGATGTTAACATTTTGTCGAAAGTTTTGGCTAACCGATTAAGTACATTTATGACATCTCTTATACACATAAATCAGGTGGGGTTTATTCGGGGCCGTAGCTCTTCAAACTCCGTTCACTGCCATCTCACTTGACGCCAAAAAGGCATTTGATACGGTAAAGTGGGATTATCTTTTTAAGATTTTGGAAATGTACAGGTTCGGGAATACTTTTATTGGTTGGATTAAGTTGCTTTATAGACACCCGGTAGCAGTGGTACAAACAAATGTATTAATTTCAGATTATTTTACTCTGGATAGGGGCACCCGGCAGGGTTGCCCTCTTTCCCCATTATTGTTCTGTCTTGCCTGGATCCATTAGCAGCCACGATAAGAAAGGAGGATGATTTTCCAGGGGTGGTGGCGGAAGGTGTGGCACATAAGCTTTTGCTTTCCAGTGGCCCATACAGGGCATTAAGTATTTGGGGATTTTATTCCCAGCAAATTTGTGTGATTTAGTTAGAGTTAATTTTGACCCTTTAATAAAAAGGTTTTCGACCGATGTGGGCAGGTGGGCTTCATTACATTTATCTATGATTGGGAAGGTTATTGTTATTAAAATTAATTGTATTGCAAAATTCAACTACCTGCTACAGTCTCTTCCTATAGATGTCCCCCTCTCTTATTTCAAGCAATTTGATAGCATAGCGAAGTCCTTCATTTGGAATGGTAAATGTCCCAGATTACATTTCAGTAAATTGCATTGGCCGATTGACATAAGTGGGCTAGGCCTACCCAAGATTGTTTTATTATTATGCATTCTGTCTCAGACATTTGGCTCATTGGTCACTTCCACCTGAGAGAGCCCCTCTCTGGTTTTGTATTGAACAGGAAATTCTTGCCCCTATTTTGCCATTGCAAAGCCTTTCTATTAAACTAATCGGAGATGTTACACCCTGTTATCTCACATTTGCACTCGGTATGGACAAAAGTGTCCAGTGTGTTTAATTTGGACATTTATTTAAATATTGTCTCAAGCATATGGCTGAACTGAAAATGATGTATTAATAAGTCCCCTTTCTGCTGGTCAGAGTGGATTGTGAGGGAGGTTAATACACTAAGTGACATATATGAGAGTGGAGTGTCGAGATCCTTTGAAAATTTGGTTCAACATTTTGGGATTCCAAGATCTCAGCCTCTTTAGGTATTTACAGCTGCACCACCTGCTCTGTACTATTTTTGGGAGTAGCATACAGCCCCTTAAAGTGGCAGATACTCTGGGAGTGGTGATTACTGCTTTTGGAAAAGGTCATGTGGCATCAGTGTATTACTCTCTGCTAATTCAGAGTCTGGGGGACGGAACTTCAACTTCTCTCAAGAGATTATGGGAGAAAGATTTAAACTTGGTATTGGAGGAGGAAGTGTGGGCTAGGATTCTAAAAAAGGTCAAGTCTGCATCTAGAGATGCAAGGGTGCGCCTTATGCAATTCAAGATTTTACATCGATTCTATTGGACCCCCTCTAGATTGTATAGTAGGGCTGGGACGATTCATCGACGTAATCGATTACAGAAATACGTCGATTTGCATAACATGCGTCGGCGCGTCGCAATGGAGTAATTAAAATGACAGCGCCCGGTTTAAGCATGGATTTCCCCGAAGAACAAGCTGCAGCTAAAAAAACTCGCCCACGGTCGTCTAAAGCGTGGGAGTATTTTAGCCAGAGACCCAACAATGTGGTGCTGTGTAATCCATGCAAATTGGAAATGGCTTATCACAGCAGTAAAACCGCCATGAACGAACACTTAAAGCGAAAGCATCCCGGAGCACTTTGTCAAGATGGCAGCAAGGCAGCACCGTAAGTCCTGTTTACTTTTTGTTCCCACCCAAGCATGACATATTAGTATTACAACATGTGTTTCTGTTAGTAGTAGTCACTTAAAATTGATTTTCTAAATGTTTCCTCATCGCCCCCATGTTAAAAGTAATTTCTGCACCGCTGCTAAAGTTGGGTGACCATACATTCTCTTTTTCCCAGACATGTCCTCTTTTTCAGACCTTAAAAAAGCATCCGGCCAGGATTTCTAAATTTGCAAAAATGTCCGGGATTTGGCTTTAGTTGCATTATGATGTGCATCTGGTCTAATACTTCATTGTGTGTGCGCGCATATTTGCAATGCTTTAACCCCTCTTTGTAAGTCCCGCCTTCTCGCACACCAATTGGTCAATTATAAGAGGCTTGCAGCAACTACTGGCCAAATTCCTGCCTGACAATCTCTCCGTGAACGCGCGAATCGCTGTTGTGTTCGGCATCAAACAGTTGCTTGACAGTAGCAGCAAATGCCAGCTGAGTGGAAACAATGCCCTAACGAAAGTGCAAATTTACAGAAGATTTGCGCAAAACTCCCATGCTTTCGTCCAGGTCGAGATCCGTGGGAAGCAGAATGTATGACATGTAAAGCTGGCACTTATGTGTCAGTTGCTATTAAAGGTGCAAGTGATTTAGAAGCACACATTAGTTCTGCAAAGCATAAAGGGTCAGCAAAAGGTGAAAGTTTATCAGGTAAATTAACGGACTACTTTTTGCGACCAGGTAAAATTATTATCACATTGCTTCATTTTCCCTGGCCATTCAAAATAATACTAATAGTTAATGAAGGTACACTTATGACATCAAATATTTTATTTTAGTACATGGACATTCAATAGAATGTTGGAAATTTTTTAGGATATGTTTCGCCTATTTTTAGGCGAAAAAAAAAAGGTGTCCTCTTTTTGGAAAACCAAAATCCTCTTTCTTTCTGAAAGTGACTTGAATTTTACATTTGTTTCATTTATTTTGTTGTTGGATTGCTATAAGTTGAACTGAATTGAACAAGTTCTTACTTTTATTTTGGAGAGATTTTATGTTGGACTGTAAAATGGAGATTACCAGTTAAGACAGGGCTATTTTTTTGCAGAATAATGCCCTGCAGTGCACACTTTATTTCTTGTACATTTGTTTGTGTTTAAGAGAAGATGATTTAATAAAATATTGAAATATTAATGAAACAAGTTTTTTATATTTATTTTGGGTTAATTAATTGTTATATTAATCAAGTAATAATTATAAAAAATCTTTAGAATAATCTGCAAATTAGTCATTAGATTAATCGACTAATCGGAAAAAGAATCGTTAGATTAATCGATAAAAAATATAATCATTAGGTGCAGCCCTATTGTATAGGCTTGGTCTTAAAGACACACCCACCTGCTGGCGATTTAATCAGAAGATGGAGACACAACCCATGTTTTTTGGTGGTGTGTTAAGATCCAAGAATTTTGGTTGAAGGTTCAGAGTTTTATGTGTGACGTATTGGGCACTCAAATTTCATTTTGCCCCAGACTCTGTATTTTAGGCGATGGGCGGTCATCAATATTGGGAATAAACATAAAAAATTCTAACCAGTGTTATGATCGCCAGACAAGTTGTTTTAAGGGGATGGAAGTTGGCTGGAGTGCCCCCATTTCAGGAGTGGTACACAGAGGTGGCAGCTTTCAAGGAAGCATCATCTAGAAGACTGGGGAACTTGGATGCATTTGTTGGGAAATGGGGCAACTATCTAGCATTCTTGGAGGGCTCTCGGGGAGGGGCAGTGGAGAGAGAGGTATAGTTATAATTTATATATATATATATATATATATATATATATATATATATATGTATACACACACTACCGTTCAAAAGTTTAGAGTCACTTATTCTTTATTATTATTATAATTTTTTTTTTTCACATTTTAGAATAATAGTAAAGTCATCACAACTATGGAATAATAGAAATGGAAATATGGGAATTATGTTGTGACTAAAAAAATCCAAAATAAATCAAAACTATGTTATATTTTAGCATCTTCAAAGTGGCCACACTTTGCCTAGATTTTGCTGAAATGTACTCTTGACATTTTCTCAACCAACTTCTTGAGGTATCACCCTGGGATGCTTTTAAACAGTATTGAAGGAGTTCCCATCTATATGCTGGGCACTTAGTGGCTGCTTTTCTTAATTATTCGGTCCAAGTCATCCATTTCAAAAACTTTTTTTTTACTGTATTTTTTATAAAATTTTAGTTTTGTATTTAAATAAATTAATATGTTGGCACAATTATATTTCTGTCTACAAAACTACACTGAACAAAAATATAAACGCAACATGTAAAGTGTTGGTCCCATGTTTCATGAGCTGAAATAAAAGATCCCAGAACTTTTCCATACGCATTGATTAGATTAGATTAGGGCCTAATGAATTTATTTCAATTGACTGATTTCCTTAAGTGAACTGTAACTCAGTAAAATCTTTGAAATTGTTGCATGTTGCGTTTATATTTTTGTTCAGTATAATTTCAAACATTTAAGCATACGCCTTCAGATCAAAAGATTTTTAAGATCATGAGAAACATTTCAGGCAAGTGACCCCAAACTTTTGAATGGTAGTGTATATGTGTGTGTGTGTGTGTGTGTGTGTGTGTGTGTATATATATATATATATATATATATATATATATAGAGAGAGAGAGAGAGAGAGAGAGAGAGAGAGAGAGATATTTACACAGTACTGTGCAAAAGTCTTAGGCACATAAGATGTTTCACAAAAGCATTTGTCTTAAGATGGTTATTTATATCTTCAGCTTTAGTGTGTCAATAGGAAATATAAATGTTAGACTCCCAAACATTACTTTTGCAAATAGAAAAGATTAGAATAGAAGAACAGTGTGTGTGTGTATACTCATGTGTGACCACAGGAATGTTTGTTGGGGGTTAGGGTAGGGTATGGTCAGGGATTGGGAGGGGAAGGGGTAGTGGTGGGGCTTAAATATTGATTCTGTGTATATTTGTTTTGCTTTCTTTGTTTATTGTATGAATCAATACAAATGTTAATCACAAAAAAAAAAAAAAAAAAAAAATAAAAGCACAAAGAGAAATGCAGCTGTGATCTGATGATAAGAGCAAGTCATTTGTAACTCTGATAAGTGCAGTCTCTGTACTGTGATGGGGCCTACATCTTGAAATTGTTCATATATACCATTTCTCTGTGGAAATGAACATAGTTGGGAGGACACTACCTTTTTTAGTATTTTTGACATAAATGGTAGATTTGAAATCAGTCTGTAATTAGCCAGTTCTCCAGGATCAAGCTGTGCCATTTTAAAGTTTCTTGGGACATGTCCTAAGGATAGCAAGGAGTTAATAATATTAATTTATATTAATCAATATCAAGAACATTGCCAAGAGCATCACACTGCCTCCGCCGGCCTGCCTTCTTCCCATAATGCATCCTGCTGCCATGTCTTCCCCAGGTAAATGACGCACACGCACCCGGCCGTCCACATTATCTTAAAGAAAACGTTATTCATCAGACCAGGCCACCTTCTTCCATTGCTCCATGGTCCAGTTCTAACGCTCACGTGCCCATTGTAGGTGCTTTCGGCGGTGGACAGGGGTCAGCATGGTCACTCTGACAGTCTGCGGCTATGCAGCCTCATACGCAGCAAGCTGTGATGCACTGTGTTTTCTGACACCTTCCTATCATGGCCAACATTAAGTTTTTCAGCAATTTGTGCTACAGTAGCTCTTCTGTGGGATCAGACCAGACGGGCTAGCCTTCGCTCCCCACACGCATCAATGAGCCTTGGGCGCCCATGACCCTGTCGTCAATTCACTGGTTGTCCTTCCTTGGACCACTTTTGGTAGGTACTAACCACTGCATACCGGGAACACCCCACAAAACCTGCCGTTTTGGAGATGCTCTGACCCAGTCGTCTAGCCATCACAATTTGGCCCTTGTCAAAGTCGCTCAGATCCTTACACTTGCCCTTATTTCCTGCTTCCAACACATGAAATTCAAGAACTGACTGTTCACTTACTGCCTAATATATCCCACCCCTTGACAGGTGCCATTGTAATGAGATAATAAATGTTATTCACTTCACCTGTCAGTGGTTTTAATGTTGTATCTGATCAGTGTATATACAACCCCAATTCCAAAAAGTGATTTGTAATTATATTTACCCTTTGCTATATTGCAAGCACCACAACTACACATAATATGAGGTTTTACCTTGTGAATTGCATTGTTTTTTTGAAAATGTACAGTAATTTCAATTCAGATGATTGCAACAAAAAAGTTGAGACTGGGGCAATTTAAGACTAATAACAATTTGACGAGTTGAAATAACAAGGCGATGTGAAACAGGAGATGTTAAACAGGTGAGGCAATTGTGTCATAGTACTTTATACTGTATAAGGAGCCTCCAAAAACAGCCTAGTCCTTCAAGAGCAAGGATCGTTCAAGACTTGTCAATTTGCCAACTGATGCTTCAGCAAATAATCCAGCACTCTGAGAACAATGTTCCCCAAAGACAAATTGGAATGATTTTGGGCATTTCACCCTCTACAGTGCACAATATAGTTAAAAGATTCAATGAATCTGGTCAAATCTCAGTGCGTAAGGGGCAAGACGAAAACCATTTCTGAATGTGTGTGATTTCTGATCCCTCAGATGTCACTGTCTTAAAAAACATCATTCATCTGTAATGGATATCATGAATATGGGCTTGGGGTAACTTTAGTAAACCTTTGTTAGTCAACACCACTCACTGCTGCATCCACAGATGCAAGTTAAGACTTTACTATGCAAAGCAGAAACCCTACATCAACACTGTCCAGAAGTGCTGCCGACTTCTCTGGGCTCTGTCTCATCTTAGATGGAAAGTAGAGCAGTGGAACTGTGTTTTTTGGTCCGAAGAGTCCACATTTAATATAGTTTTTCATATGAATCTACCAAGGAGGTCTATAATATCGGGAAAAATCTATCTAATATTATTTGTGATTTAAATGTTGCTTGCAATAAATTTTGTTTCGTCAGGGTACACGGTTATGCTGCGTTCCATTCAAGTTGGATGTGGGATATTCCTACTTGATATCTCCGACCATAAATGCATTCCATTCCCCGATATTCGAAACCGCAACACTCCCGCTAGCTTAGCAGGGGTTTGACTCTCATTAGAGATGTCTCCTAGCAACCCAACTGATAAACAATGCTGCAGTGCTAGCATTTGTGCTACAGGTGTACGATTATCAAAAGAGATTATAATGTTTAATACACCTGTTTCTGCAGGCGTTTGTTAAACAAGCTTTAATATCATGTAATGTGGAAACTTGAACTCATTTATCGATATTACTTAATAAAGTGAATGTTTATGACTTACTTTGTATATCTCCCTGAGTGTCGACATGTTTGTGTGACATCATGCCCCTGCATCTCGGCGAAATTGTTGAGAATTTCTGCACGAGCCTACAAGTTGTAATTCTGACTTCAAGATGCATTCCATTGCAATTTTCCTAGTAGGAAGTTGTAAAATCTGACTTTCCGAGTTGAATGGAAGCAGCACTACTTTTCAAAACTTGATCCGAAACTGAATGCTCCAGCAGCCTAATTTACACTTAGAAAACTCCTGATGTTGCTATAACAATGCAAAAACACATACCAATTTATTTGAAGTGAAAACCAGCCCTCCTTTCCTGTTTAATAAATTAAGCAATCACAGTCATGCAGAACATCTCGTGTTTTTAAATCCATTAGGATCTCTTTCTCAATGGCAATAGCGAGAGTGATGATGATCTCGCGCTCTTCGCTTTCAAATTACGTCACTTAAAGCGTGATTGCGTCACTCAAGGCCAGCTAGAAGGCCTCAACCGGGACATATCCTAAAGATCACACCCACCAAGAACAAATAAATCAATCTGATTGGCTGATGAATCTGACAATCTGACTTTAGTTGCTCATTCATTTGCATTCATTTGAAGGCCTGAGGGGGTGGAGCTCAGACTCACGCGCTGCTTCAGGCATGCGATTTGTGAAACAGTTGTCACACTTTGCTTATAAGCATCGAGGAATAAATTCTGACTGGATAAACTTTTCGTTTTTCTCTATTTGTTTGTAGATTAATTAAGAGTGGAAAGTGATTAAAAATACATAGGCAAAAAGGTGATTGAGAATGAAAGGATGAAAAATATTTATTTGGCATGTTAGGCCAGCAGAGAATGCTTTGCTGGCCCTGAGAATTCGCCACTGACTACTAAAGCAAGAAAATAGCTTTAAATGGCTTTAAACTACCAACTTCAACATTAAGGCTCATCACAGCTGAGAGACACAACAGACTGATTAAGTACACAAACTCAAGGCGCTTACCTCTTACTGGACTTTCCACATTGGAGAGGACAAAATGGCGGAGGATATTGCGGTTTCTATAGTGAATGACTCTTGCGAACCAGGTACCGCATAATAGGGAGGAATACCCCCGCTTGGACAGCTATTTTTCCACTGAGAAAATAGGATGCATTTCACCAAAATGACATTATCTCCAGAAAGCTGACTAACAGACTACAGCATCATCAACAGGTGATCTCACACGCTCTCTCTCTCTCTCTCTCTCTCTCTCTCTCTCTCTCACACACACACACACACACACATCCTTTTTTCTCCAATAACTTGTTAGAAACAGCCCAAGCTTAGATTTTAGTTCTAAAGTGACATTTTTGAATAACTAACGAAGGCTTGGACGCATCATTTGGTTTGAACTAGCAATGGCAGATTCTGATCCGTCACGTAAGAATAGTTCCATGCACAAATGCGTTTTTTGTGGCCGTACTCAATTTTTTAAATGTACTTGTTCATTGAACTGTTGTATATAAGCAATATCAAACTCGCAATCGTGCTATATGGCCCTAAATCAGCACTATTGTGATTACCTGTGGCACTTGGCCTGTGGTCAAATCACAGCAGTGCTGATATAGGGCCATATCGCACTCTTGCTCATGAGATATTGCTTAAATATATATATATATATATATATATATATATATATATATATATATATATATATATATATATATATATATAAAATAAACAATTTATACCATTCTGTATGGTACAATAACCTTTGTGTTTAAAATAAAGTTTTACATTCTATTCAAGTATTCAATTCCCATGTCTACATAAAAATGTGGGTTTTATGTAGGTATATATAAATAATACCTTTATCTCATTTTAAATGTAGGTTTTGGTGATAGAATTTTTTTGGTTAATGCTAATTACTACATATACTAACATTTTTAAAGTTTCATAGTATGTTATCATTAGTTAATGCATTATGAACTAACAATGAACAATAGTATATTTATAAATTAACACTGTATTTATAAACATAACCAGGATTAATACATGCTGCAAAAAATTATTATTAATTGTTAGCTATTGATACCTATTGCATTAAACTTATGTTAACGTATAAAAACCTTAAATATAACACAAAAAACATATATACAGTACATGTATTTATATTTTAGTACATATTTATGTTTACTTAAACATAAATACCACGTTTTTATTAATTTATACTAAAAATGTTATTCATAAAAACTACTGTACTATTATTATAGTATATTTTCTACTAATGTAAATGTATAAAATGAGTGTTACCCATTTCATTTAGAATTTGCTAAGACTATGAGCAGGCCCAGATGAAATCTGCAAACTTTTCCCACATTTTTTGGGGTGAACATTTGTAGAAATTTGCTAAATCCATATACTGTATGTGTGTGTGTGTGTATGTATATATATATATATATATATATATATATATATATATATATATATACACACACACACACACACACACACACACACACACACACACACACACAGTATTGCTTTTTTTCTTTTTTTTTTTTAAAGGTGTATGCATTTCAGTTGCATTACAAAATTCAATCAAACTGAATTGTGTAATTTTTGACTAAATGAATAAAATATATTTAGGGTTTTTTCATTTTATTTAGTTAAAGATTACTCTATTTAATTCTTTGTAATTATTTTTATTAAAATGAAATGCATAAATCTTAAAATATTTTTTTAGTGTAGACTTAAACATGTAAAATATGTTACATGGAGCAGAGAGTACTACAGTCTTATTGGTAACATAAAAGCATAATCAAATTAGCCAAAAATTGAATAAAGGACACTAGATGCAGGGTACTTGTAGAAATTTATGAACAACTGACATTCTGATTCTGCGGAAATCTGTAGTTTTCTGCGGAGCTTCTAACCATTTAGAAAAGATCTGGTTCTCATTTTCAAGTAACTGATTTCAATGATCAAATCTCATGTTAACATTCTCAATGCTTTTTCATAAAACATCTCTCTTGTAAGAGATTGCTTAGATATACAGAGATAGAGATACAGGAGAAAGGGAGCCAGAAATAAAGACTCCTACATCACTAGTTAGTATTAAATGTATTAGATGTTTTATTGGAGTTGACTTCATTCAGACCCAGTTTTCTATCAGTAGTTTTTTCTTCTGTCTTTAGTTTCAACATCCACACTTCTGTCAGATGAACATAGCCAATGACTGGCTGCAACAGTGCACTGTCCCTCACCTCACACATGCATACACACAGACAGGCATGCACATACAGACCACAAGACCTGATGCTGTTTCACCCCGATTTCTTGGAACCCTCACACACCAGGCTCAATCTGTTACACAAATCAATTAGTTATGCCAAAAATTGGTCTCTCAAGAGTGATCTTTGGAAAAATATGTGGTTCAGATTTCTACCTTCATGTTTGTATTAGGGAAGATAACATCTGTAGCAGATCTGTGAAAACTGACATACGGGGGGAGACAATAAAACCTGGTGTGTTTAGGTCCATAATGGCAGTAGATTGTTTTCCACAGACGCTGTTCAACATCATACTAGTTTTCTGTGCGATACCTGATATTAAACATGGACTTGTCTGATATGTTTCAGTCATTTAAGTTAAAACATCCAAGTTAACAATTTTTACTGGTTTTCCAGTATTGCTTTCTTTCATTATGTCTCTATTTGTTTTAATCAGATGTGGTATTGTTTACATTTTTCCAAAAACACACTGAGTGTATTTAAAACATTTGGGGTTATTGTAGCAGTGGATCAAACAAACACACAAAGGCAGAAAGAAGCAGAAAAATTAAAGAATGACTGAAAGAGATAGAGAGAATGCCAATGTGGGAAACAGAATTAACATGTTTCCATCAAACTTCAATGGAAAATAAAAATTATATAAACTATTCAAAGTGACTGAGTTACCTCCCTTACTAATCAAACAACATAAAATGACCTAACAAGCAAAACTATTAAACAAAATGTAATTAAAACAGAGAAAGTCAGAGTGTTAAACAGAGTCAACAGGTGTGTAGTGGAATCCAACAACAGGTTTGTGTGATCACTGTATCCGTGTATGACTGGAGGAACAGGAAGAAGAAATGAAGGGGATGGCCTTTATATTAGGCGGGTGTACATACTCCCTTTTTAGTGTCAAAAACTCCTCTCGAATCTACATACTAATTATGCAGCTGCCATTTAAGATATATAGTAGACTTTATGTACACAGCTGTGTGAAAATACATGCAAAGAATATTATAGGGAACAGGGGCGTGATGGTGAACGGTCAAGAGTTCTTTGTGGTTTCCTTTTTGGGGGAGACGTGCTATTGGCTTTAAGCTGCTGTCGCTTTGAATGGGGAAGGAGAGCATGGTTGTGTGTCTTGATTGGGGAGAGAAGTAGAACAAAATGGAAGAAGTAGGAATGTGAGTAAAGAAGATAACAGGTTGATCAATAGTATGTCTCCCTTTCCACCCATCCTGCAAGAAAGAGATAGAGAGTGAGAAATGCTCTAAGAAATGCCTATGTACTGTATGTTTTAAATAATTTAATCATCTGCATGTTCCAACTGGTCAAAAATGAATTGGGCGAAAAAAAAGAAATCTTAATCTTTTCATACTGTGACGGATACAGACATAGAGCCTACAACAGTCCAAAATAAATAAAATCCCACACACAGTTTATTGATCAACCAAAACCCAAATAATAACCCGACCAACTGATGATTTGGTGCATAACACAGGACATTTACCTGTAAACAAGCCGAAACACACCAGGACTCTTATTTTTAATGACGGGGACTTGGCTCCACAACAATAATCTGCATTTAAGTATTTACCAAATTAGGGCTTCATGTCCTATTTATAGCCTATTTATTAACCAGGTCAGGTTTAATGAGGAATAAAGAATTTTCTTATTATTCACAAAATATGAAGTTGGAGACACGTTGCATGTGCTGACGAAGAAGGTTTCCATATAGTTGCATTTTTCTTTGCATGCTCTCGCTTCAATGGAGAATACTTGATTATCTAATCAAAATAACAAAATATCCATTGAAGTGAGGATAAAAATATGGATGAATATTGTCAATGATAAAAGATCTAGATACAGCAAATCATGTGAGATTCCTTCGTGTTTTCATTTCACCTCTAGAGGCTGCTGTTATACTGTGGAACAGGGGTTTTCAAAGTCTTGGACAGTAAGCACCCTTCTGAGAAAATTTACAAGACCCCCCTTGACCCCTCTTCCCCCCAATTTTTGGTGATTTTCTTTTTCAGATTTACAAACATACAATAATTTTGTATAGGCCTCTGCAATAGCAAAGTAAATAATAAATAAGATAGCCTATGCTAAATGTAAAAAATAAATAAAAATGTGAATATAAGACAGCAGGTACATTCTGGCCACTTATTTGAAGTTTTATCAGGTATTTTCCTAGTGTAATATTATCAAAATGCATCATATTTCAGGTGTTGGAGCATTTCACCAATGTTGATCTATTACCTTTAATTCAGTCTGACAGACTCATTTGGCTATAAATGTTTCTATTAAAAATATGAAACCGTATTCTGCATTATTTTTTAAAAAAATACTGTTTGTCCTCATGACAATGGGATTACTTAGCCTAACTGTTTTTAGCCATTATCTGTGATAAACTCGCAGCACATGAGCCAATCTCCATCTCTATGCGAAACTGCACTTGTCACAAACACACGAAGACACATCGACCCGAAATCATGTTGAACTCGTAATAATGGACATGCGTGATTTTGTTCCGCTTATTTTCGGATTTTCTGCACCCTAGATTAATTTGTGCAGCTGTTTTCCACTGAGGTGACAGAAGATGTCAGTTGCAACAGATGTTTAATTGATGGTTTTATTTGCTCATGTCACTTACATCATCAGCAAGTATCAGAATATCATTCTTCCAATACGAATTTAACCATATTATGCTGCATTAAAAAAAAAAAAGAAAAAAAAAAGTTCCAGGCCAAATGAGGAGTTGATTACTCAAACTCTGATATTGTTTCTCCCTTGATATAACACATCTGCAGAAGCAGAATATAAATGAACAGAGGCATGTGCTACAGCTGTGTGGCTTTATAATAGATTTGTGAATGCTGCAGCGTAGTTTATTTGAGAGCGCACGTCCAGTTTTGAGTGAGAGTTGCCTACGTCCAAGTGTAGAGATTTGTGCAGGTGCAACTGGTACATGGATGCGCTCTCCCATGATATGCATGTTGTGCACTCGACATTAACAATACTATAATGCCATAGAGCTACAGTCTATTAAGCAGCACTATGGTCCATTATGCCAGTAATTTTCATTTATCTTCACAATAAAGTTTTATTGTATTTATGTATCTTATTTTACTTGGTAAAATTATCATCAATCTCCGCACCTCCCCTGACATGCTCTGGCGCCCCCTGGGGAGGCGCGCCTCCCAGTTTGAAAACGGTGGCTGCAGAACCAAAGCTGTTTTAACTGTAGAATCCTCCAGCACCAGACACAGAGGAATTTAAACCAAAGAAAAATCTATCTGCAACTATCTGCATAGGTTTTTGCTGAAAACCGATTCCAAAAAAAAACAAACAAAAAAAAAACACTATCGGTAAATATTAATAGTTTAAACCGATATATATGTCTACCTCTAATAATAATTTATGTTAAATGTGTATATTAAAGTGCCAGCTTGCTATGTGGCTTGGCAATTGTAAACAGCATTATGATGAAGAACTAAATTATTTGGCAGGAAGAATTGTTTATTCATAATATTAGTAATAACAATGTGGACTGTTGGTCTGTATTGGTGTCTTTGTTGCTGTTGCTGCGGTTTTAAAATGCTGTTTATAACACTTTGTTTTGGGCTTATGAAAATGCCTTACTCACAGTAAAATTACTGTAATTATCACTACCACATGTTTGTGTGTGTCTAGATAGTAGAGAGGAACACATACCACCGGGGTTCCGGCGCAGGAGCAGCTTTCGGACCTCATCATATACAAAGATTAAGAAACTGTACGGGAAAGCACAGAACCACCAGCTCGGCCTGAAGGAAAGAGAGACAAGTGAGGACAGTAAGCATTTTCAAAAGAGTACTTTCACAAGTACCCTATTTATATGTTATTTTATGCAGAAGAATATGAAATGTGTGCATACTGTATGTGTTTGTAGCAGTTAGTATAGAGTATGTCATCAGGTAAGAGTACATTGATCACTGGAGGGTTTATGGTGTATCAGTTACTGGCATACATAGCATACAAAAATGTTTGCTCTCACAAAGATTCAATTCTATTATGATTCTTTAAGAAATTATGCAATGCATCATGAAATCTAACATTTGGTCAAGATTCGGTTTAATTCTATTTGATTCTACTATTTTGATACATATATTAAGTACATGTAATTCATAATTATTTCAAAAATATGCTGAAGACAAAAATGTAACTGAAGGGACAATTTACCCTGCGATTAAATATTGCCGAAAACGATACTCCAGAGGTCTGTCTCACGAAGCCAGTTTCAGTGAGTTTGAGTTTATTTTATAGGCAAACAATGGTTTTTTGGTCTCAAGGAGGAGGGTCAGTTTTTTGGACATGGTGCCATAGTAATACCATGTTTTTTGGATATGTAACGTATGGTAATAATACATAATATCCTTACATGTACCTTGTAAATACTTTGGTATATAAGGATGATTGTTATTTAACACCGCTGTATATTTCAAAGTGCTATGGTATTACCATCTGATATCATTACTATACCATGGTACTGATCAAGATCAAGATTGCTGCCTGTGCCCCAGGGCCTCTGACTACCAGGAGCATCCAAAGCCTCAGGACTGCCAAAGGAAGGTGAACACCAGGGCCCTTGGCTTATACATGATAGCTTGGTCAGAAAAGGTCAATATGTAGCAACAGGGGGACTCTCACATCCTAGGCTTGGGTGTTATCCAACTAAAACACAAAATTCTTGAACTAGCCATTGTCCCTTAACGTGGCTTGCCACAATGGGTGGAAAACTTAAAACCTAACATTTGAAGGTAATGTTAAATGGATAGTTCACCCAAAAATAAAGATTCTCTCATCATTTACTCTCCCTCATGCCATCCCAGATGTGTATGAATTTCTTTCTTCAGCAGAACACAAACAAAGATTTTTAGAAGAATATTTCAGCTCTGTAGGTCTTAAATGCAAGTGAATGGTGATCAGACATTTGTAGTTTAAAAAATAAAATCATAAAGGAAACATAAAAGTAATCCATATGACTCAGTTGGTTAAATTCATATCTTCGGAAGCGATATGTTAGGTGTGGGTGAGAAACAGATCAATATTTAAGTCCTTTTTCACTCAAATCTCGACTTTAAACTTCACTTTCAGATGTGAAAGTGAAACTAAACAAGCACCACAAGTGACTTTTTGATGTAAAAGAAAATGGAGATTTAGTGGGAAAAAGGGCTTACATTTTGATCTGTTTCTCACCTATACCTATCATATCGCTTCAGAAGATATGGATTTAACCACTGGTGTCTTATGGATTACTTCTATTTTTCCTTTATGTGAGTTTTGGAGCTGCAAAGGTCTGATCACCATTCACTCGCATTGAAGACCTACAGAGCTGAAATATTCTTCTAAAAATCTTTGTTTGTGTTCTGCTGAAGAAAGAAAGTCATACACATCTGGAATGGCATGAGGGAAAGTAAATGATGAGAGAATCTTCATTTTGGGGTGAAATATCCCTTTATAGATTGTCTCTATAAATTATATTCATATAATTCATATAATCATATATATATTCATATATATGTCATAAATTATATTCTCTCTTAACAACACACTGGCAACTGACTATCAACCGACAGGCTGAATATCAATACAGTACAATACAACCTACTGTATATTTTATACATATTATATATACCATTTTTATTGTATAATGTGTATTCTATATTGTGTGTACTGCATACTGTACATTGTATATTATATTTGTATATTGTGTTGTGTGTAATTGTGTATATTAGAAATGAAAAGTGTGTTGTGTAAATCTGATGTTTATTGTAAATTGGTTTATGTCTCATCATTGTCATGACTGCTGTGTTGCTCGGAACTGCACCCAAGACTTTCACCCAATACTGCACTTGTGTATATGGTTGTGTGACAATAAAAGTGATTTGATTTGATAACATAGTCAACTATTTCACATTCACTCTCCATTCACATACTGAACTTTTTATATATATATATATATATATATATATATACACCTCTAAAAGGGAAATGTATCACCTAAGATTTAAACATTTTGTGTCAGGGTTTTGAAAAATGTATATATTTAATTAATATATTTTCAACATAAACATAATAATACAATTCCTAGCAACAATATTTTTTAGAAGAGAATGTCCCTCGAAATAGTTAACATGTAAAAGATATAAACTTTTACCTCGAGGTCAGCAGTTTTCTCACAACGTGCTACAATGTCACATTTAGATAAAGATTGTGGGTTGATGCCAGAGTTTTTATACAAAGTCACATGATCTCAGTATTTGCAGGGACCCCCTTTTCAATAATTTTCACTGAAATTTGGCCCACTCGGTCAGTGCTTCTTCCCCCAGCCTCTCAAATGTTTGTATCTCCCAGGATACAAAAACCTTTTTTAGGGTTAAATTAATATATATATTTTTAAGCTTTTAACATTTTTAAGCCTGCATGTTCTTACTGTAAACCTATGTATAAATTCAATTACACATTCTATTCAGTTATTTTTATCCAGAAGTCACCTCAGACTTCCGGGTGGTTTCTTCTTGTTGTGTAAATCACACTGAATTTCTCATAAGAAGTAAATCGCGCAGACTCTCCCCAAGCTTCAGGCATTGTTAGTTTGTGGCAAACGACACTCATTCATGTGCACGCACTTCAGGGTCAAGCACGAACTCAGAATGAAACTTGACAGAGAACATTTATTCGGAGCGTCTTGAGATCGCTCAACCCGATCTAAACTGATCTTGTCAACCTGAAACTCTGAGTTTGTTCAACTAGCTTGAAAAAGACATCAGGTTTTACACAAACTCAAGAATTGTATTTTTAATCAGATAAGAATGTGTAATATGCTGCGTATTGAAGTAATCTGAACGAATGTTCAAATTCTGTGATAGACGCATTGAATGTCCCTTGTCAGGTCATTGCATTTTTACATGATCCAATGGCTTGGCACGCAATACACACACTAAGAAGAAGAAGATTTTTGTACTTATGCATTTGCATTTTTCCTTGCTACAAGGTGGAACTGGATGTGTCCATACTGCAGGAGGTTTCAGTTTCAGCTTTGTATACGTGTGCTTGTTTGTCTGTGTTCAACTTACTTTAGTGGGTACATCCTGAGGGCCACATCCATGCCCGGGCAGTATGAGAGGAATGCTGCAAGAGCAGTTTCTTCGAACAGCCCAAAGATAAGAATCTTATTCCTGTAAAAGACACACAGTTACTTAAAATTTCTCTCTTCCTTTTCCTCACACAAACAAATGCACAAACTTCCTGAACTCACTTCATGCCCTGCTGGAATACTGAGTTGCGTCTGGTCTTGCAGATTATGACATCAGCCCATTGTACGACCACAATACTGACAAAGAACGCTGTGTGGCACGTAAACTCAACAATCTTCCTCTGCTCGTATGTCTGTAAAACACAAACACAACCTTATACAACATGCTGAACACTATAGAAGAAACATCGAACTATTTAACCTCTATAACACCCAAACAACTACACAACATGTTGTCCACTTTAAAACACAGAATACCCACCCACTGCTGTCCGTAACTGTCTTCCAAGTCATTTAAGGAACGGTCATCCCAGTTGAGTCTGATACCCACGAGCAAAGAGGGAAGGAATCCATTCTCAGCCAGAATCACAAAGTATGCAAAGAAGCCACCCAAAGCCTGGATCATACCTACACGGAAACACATATACAGATGTGTGTTTATCAACCATATTTCAAATCAGTTTCATATGAGGGAAATTGTTTATGTGTTGAGAGGTACTTTGAATGACTATCTGCCTTTTTCTTGAATGTTATCATAACCCAGGTACTGCTCGAGATGCACACATATACACTTTCTTTTGAGGATCTTGTTTCCTCAACAAGCACACTTGTTTCCTTTCCCCCTGCTTCAGAATGAAATGTAAGGTATAAGGCACTGCGAACAGACATTCTTCTCTAATGTGTTGGGCTTCTATACAGTATTTACTTCAAAAATCGTCTTTTTATAGCAAACATGCACATGTTAAACCTGAGCTCAAATTTAACTCAATTTTAGCAGCACCCATTGGTTGTTCAAGAAATTTGTGGATATCAAACTAACCAATTTGTCCATAAGCAATGCTGATGAGACGCTCGTTCACAAGTTTGTCTCTCAGAGGGTTCCTGGGCTGCCTCTTCATGATGTCACTCTCAGCGGCCTCATAAGCCAGGGATATAGCAGGGACCTGTGGAGACAGAGACAAAGAGATTTGATTTGTTTAAGGGTTCCCATACCTTTTGACCAATGAATCTCCATGACTTTTACATGAACTTTCCAGTAATTTGTGATTATTAGATAAGGATTTTAAAAAATAATTTTGATTAAAACCAAATCGTTTGCTTATGAATTATTTAGGCAGTTTTGAGAACTTGTTTGATCAATTCAAGAGAACGATTCACTCACAGACTGAACATCTTGCAAGCATGTCTCATTAATTTTCATGACTTTTTCATTCCTGGAAAATGTTTAAATTCCCTGCTATTTATCTGATATAGGTTAGAACATGTGTGTGAAATTACTTACATCAGAGCCATGCATGTGCACGTGTGTACACGATTTCCACTATTACTGTGTGTGTGTATTGTCATGTCTTACCATGTCAGTTCCCAGGTCAATGCAGAGGATGGTAATGGTGCCCAGGGGCAGAGGGATATTGACAATGATGAAGAACAAGAAGGGGGTGATCTCAGGAATGTTGCTGGTCAAGGTGTATGCAATGGACTTCTTCAAATTATCAAAGATCAGACGCCCTGCACAGGAAGAGACACATCTACACTTACTTTAACATGATGCACCCAAAACCCTCTTGTTTGACAACACCAGTCCTGTCCACTCATTTACACTTCAATCCCTCTCATCTTTCTCACCCTCTTCCACTCCAGTGACGATGGAGGCAAAGTTGTCATCTAGTAGAATCATGTCAGCAGCCTGTTTAGACACATCAGAGCCAGAAATACCCATGGCAACACCAATATCAGCCTTCTTCAGGGCCGGAGAGTCATTCACACCATCACCTGTAACAGCCACAATTGCGCCCTGGGAGACAAAGAAACAGAGTGGAGATAGAGAAAGAAAGAAAAAAAGAAAGAGAATGAGAGAAAGAAAGAAAGAGAAAGGGATGGAAGAAAGACAAAAAGAGAAAGACAGAAAGAAAGAAAGAAAGATATGATAATGACATTATTGAAATGACAGAGGATATATGGAGGACTGCACTGCACAATATCTGTATTGGTTTAAACATATCAGTAAAAGTATCAGTAAAAGTACAAAACAAAATTTGTGTAAAATAATACAACTTTAAGAATATGTTTGTTTATTTTTCTTACCCAGGCATTGTTTTTTCTGTTTTTAAGCAGAAATCTCATTAGTTTATTGTAGTTAGATTTATTCTTTAAAAAAATAAAATAAAAATAAATTAAATTTACTAATAGGTAGAAAAAGTAAATACAGGATACATTCTCAGAAAAGAAAAAAAATTATATCTTACACAATTGTGCTTCTCAAGTCAATTTAACTTTTTTTTATGAATGTTTAGACATTTTTACTGACAGGTAAGACAAAAATACTCATTTAGAAAAATATTTTTTTGCAATGTGGGGACTATAATCTACAGTATTTTGACTTTTTACATGTTAATGTTAGGACGTGTGTTTACCTGTCGTTGGCAGCCTTCTACAATGATGAGTTTTTGCTGTGGAGAGGTTCTGGCAAACACAATCTCTGTGTGGTTCCGCAGAACATCATCTATTTGCTCCTGAGAATAGTCCTTGAGATCTGTTCCATGAATCACACAAGCCTTGGCATCCCTAAAACCATGAGAACAGAAAGCATGTGTATGTTTATATGCATGCATATATCTATATACTTATATGTGTGTAAGTGTGGTTACGCCTCTATATCCACATACAGTTGAAGTCAGAAATTTACATACACCATAGCCAAATACATTTAAGTTTTTCACAATTCCTGACATTTAATAAAATTTTTTAATAAAAGCTTTGTGATGGCCACTCCAATACCTTGACTTTGTTGTCCTTAAGCCATTTTGCCACAACTTTGGATGTATGCTTGGGGTTATTGTCCATTTGGAAGACCCATTTGCGACTGAGCTTTAACTTCCTGGTTGATGTCTTGAGATGTTGTTTCAATATATCCACATAATTTTCCTTCCTCATGATGCCATCTATTTTATGAAGTGCACCAGTCCCTCCTGCAGCAAAGCACCCCCACAACATGCTGCTGCCAACCCCATGCTTCATAGTTGGGATGGTGTTCTTCGGCTTGCAAGCCTCACCCTTTCTCCTCCAAACATAACGATGGTCATTATGGCCAAACAGTTCAATTTTTGTTTCATTAGACCAGAGGAAATTTATCCAAAAAGTAAGATCTTTGTCCCCATGTGCACTTGCAAACTGTAGTCTGGCTTTTTTATGGCAGTTTTGGAGCAGTGGCTTCTTCCTTGCTGAGCAGCCTTTCAGGTTATGTCGATATAGGACTTGTTTTACTGTGGATATAGATACTCGTCTATCTAATTCCTCCAGCATCTTCACAAGGTCCTTTGCTGTTGTTCTGGGATTGATTTGCACTTTTTGCCACCAAATTACGTTCATCTCTAGGAGATGAGTGGTATGATGGCTGCGTTGTCCCATGGTGTTTATACTTGCATACTATTGTTTGTACAGATGCACGTGGTACCTTCAGCCATTTGGAAATTGTTCCCAAGGATGAACCAGACTTGTGGAGGTCCACAAATTTTTTTTCTGAAGTCTTGGCTGATTTCTTTTGATTTTCCCATGATGTCAAGCAAAGAGGCACAGAGTTTGAAGGTAGGCCTTAAAATACATCCACAGGTACACCTCCAAGTCAGTACACCTCCTATCAGACGCTAATTGTCTAATTGTCTAAAGGCTTGACATCATTTTCTGGAATTTTCCAAGCTACTTAAAGGCACAGTTAACTTGGTGTAAGTAAATTTCGGACCCACTGGAATTGTGATATAGTCAATTAAAAGTGAAACAATCTGTCTGTAAACAATTGTTGGAAAACTTAATCATGTCATGCATAAAGTAGATGTCCTAAATGACCTGCCAAAACTATAGTTTGCTAATATTAAATCTGTGGAGTGGTTAAAAAATACATTTTAATGACTTCAATCTAAGTGTATGTAAACTTCTGACTTCAACTGTATATAATATATGTTGATGTAAAGGCATGTTGTTTTGATGTGTCCATTCATCATCTTGGTCATTATCTTACCTGGGATTGACCTGACTGACGGGTATGTTGAGGCGGGCAGCGATGTCCTCCACTGTCTCGTTACCCTCTGAGATGATGCCCACACCCTTGGCAATGGCTTTGGCAGTGATGGGGTGATCTCCAGTCACCATGATGACCTTGATGCCAGCAGAGCGGCACTTCCCCACAGCATCGGGCACCGCAGCGCGTGGCGGGTCGATCATTGATATCAGCCCCACAAAGCACAAATTGTCTGTATGGAAGTTCACATCCTCTGTGTCAAAGGCAAAGCCTTTTGGGTACTGATCCTCAGGCATTAAGAGATGGCAGAATCCTGTGGACAGGAGACAAATTTATAGTATATACACATACACCATAACTTTCTAAACTTACTCTATAAACTTTATATTATATTCAGTGGCACCAAAAGTATATGGACACTTATGCGTCACTTAAAAATGTATAAATGTATAAATGTATTTGCGTTATATAACAAAACATCAAAACAATGGTATTTATTTAAAAGAAACTCAACACAAACTATTATCAAGCAAAACATCTCACAAAAAATAGTTTGTTAAGTTTGAAATTGTAAAATGTTAGTGTAACATATTCATAGTTAATGTGATGAACAACACCTGTGGGTTCTCTGTTAGGATTCCTTTGTGAACTTGAGGGGAAATTACTTCATACATCCACTAAAAATCCCCTTGAGACCAGTTAGTAACAAGAAATAATAATAAAAAAAAAATGGCCAAGAAAAGCTAAGTTAGTTCTGAGAGAAGGTCTGTCATCATTTTGTGCAATGACATTCAGGCATATTAAGTGTAACTAAAGTGTCCAAAAGTGTCCAGATACTTTTTGTGGCCAGTGCGTCCTACTATAATATATACTATATATTCACCCAGCACTCGCTCTCCCAGTCCTCCAAGCTCCATGTAGGCGTTCTGGAAGGCCTCCTTCATCTCCTCGTCCATGGGCTGCTCTTTACCTTGCAGCATTATGGTGGAACAGCGGTCCAGGATACGCTCAGGAGCTCCCTTCATCACCAACAGGTAACGGTTATCATTGGGGTCCTCTGTCTCATGAATGGACAGCTGGGGACAGAAGGAGAGAGGGTTGATATGTATTTGTTGGTGGTAATGCACTGGGTTGCACTGATGCTTTTGAGAGATATGGTATATGCTTCAGTTTTAAGGTTACTTAACTACCCTGACCTCAGACCACCTGTGCTAAAGTGCTATTCATTGGTTGCAGTATTTCAAACGAAGCTCTTCCACTGATCATAACTCAAACTGTTATTTACTGTTTGATTTTGAATACCAATAATCAGGTCCACAGAATCTGCGCCTGCCGAACTCAATAGAATGTTTTTAGAATTTAGAATTATTTCCTCGTAATTAGAACACGCATCTTTTACAAAATCCTACACATTCCTGCTTCATAAATTATCGCTTTTTAATATTTGGGATAATTTGAGCTGGCAATAAGAGTGTGGCACTCTCAGCTCCATTTAACACATTTTCCCCATGTTTCCCATCCATTCTGCAGAATTTTGCAGATTTTACCCTAAAATTAGTGCAGCAAATATGAATCAGCAGATTCCTTCTGGGGCAACCGATAACTGATGACAAACCTGGTATTTGTTGGTGGAGTTGAATGGGATTTCAGCTACTTTCTTGTTCTTCTCTCTCATCATCTTGACTGATCCACAGGACAGCTCAATACACTTGAGCAGGGCTGACTCAGAGGCATCACCAGCCACATCCCTCTTCAGGATGGGCAGAGAATCTTGTCCTGCCTTAAACACTGCCCTGTTACATAGCGCCGCCACACGGGCCAGAGACACCCACGTCACCGAGCTCTTATCAAATGATGTTCCTACAGAGAAAGACCAACTTAGACGCTGCAGAGAACGCTGGTGTCATACAGTGGGCAAGACTAGATAATCATAAGGCTTTGCATGAGAAGAAAAGGACACACCAGACTGATCTTCAGTAGTGTCAGCTTCATGGATCTGGTTGTCGAACCACATGTGTGCAACAGTCATTCGGTTCTGGGTCAGAGTTCCAGTCTTGTCTGAGCAGATGGTTGAGGTGGAACCTAGTGTCTCTACGGCTTCAAGATTCTTCACCAGGCAGTTCTTACGAGCCATACGCTTGGCTGTCAGAGTGAGACACACCTGAGACAGAGAAAAATAAAGGGACATCAGAGAGATATTCAACTGCATGAAATTGAACTGGATTACCATGGATTTCCCTGTCCTGCATTGGTCAAAAAAAACTGTATAGTCCCGCTCCAAACTCACATTATTGGTTGAGCCAGTGTTGCTGTGTCGTGCTGGTCAGATGTTCAAGCAAACAGAGCAATGTTATACTTCAAATCAGCCTACAAATGGCTAATTTATAGTATCGTTGTCATGCAAATTAAGGTGGGATATGAGAGAGTATTTAGACATAAAAAAAAATTGCACACTTTTGCTTTAAATGAATGTATGAGCGTTAAAAAAAACTCACAGTGACAGTAGCCAGCAGACCCTCGGGCACATTAGCGACGATGATTCCGATGAGGAAGATGACAGCCTCCAGCCAGGAATACCCCAGAATGACTGACAGAATGAAGAAAGATACTCCCAGGAAGACAGCCACGCCTGTGATGATGTGAATAAAGTGCTCAATCTCCTTGGCGATGGGAGTTTTCCCTGTCTCCAGTCCTGAGGCGAGTGTAGCGATGCGGCCCATCACAGTGCGGTCACCAGTGCAGATCACAATACCACGAGCAGTGCCTGATAGTGAGAAAGAAAACACATTTTACACATCTGAACTAGGGATATGCGTGGATAGTCATTATTCGGTTAAGCGTTCCATGTGCCTGTTTTCGTATTTCCTTTCAATAGAGGTCTGCAACCTGACCCGAATAGAGGTTTCGGGCCAGGTTCAGGTCAGTACAGGGTGAATTAGGGGTTGTTCACACGTGTTTTGGCCTGCATCTGTGCTGTTTTTCCCTATTTTTTTTCCCTATGTAAACACACACTGGACAGACGTCTTTGTTGCTTTGCATCTCACTATTTTCCGCATCTTGCACAGGACTGGCAAATTTTTTAGACACTGTGTCAAGTTAAAAAGAACTGAAGCAAAATGTAGAAACATCTCACGACAACTATGTTCTGTTTCAATCGTTGCGCTGCATTAGTTCATGTGACTGGTAAACTGTTACACTTAATTACAGATTGTTTTTTAGCTGGCAAAGTTTCAGCGTTGATAAACGGTAAACCAATGTTTTTTCCCTTTTGCTCTGGTGTGCAGACAATATTTGCACAAGTTAAATGCCAAACCTTTTAAAAAACAAAGCATCCTGAAGAGGCTAATAAATTGCAGCAGTGTAACTCCATACATAACAATACTAGTACTAGTGTTTACTAGTGTTAATACTAGTGTTTGCATCAGGTTTGCACTTAAATGATGTATTTTCCATTGGTTAAGAATACTATGTTACAGACAGTGACAGTTTGATTATTTCGGGTTTTTTTTAACTTTAATGTGAGTGACTTTATCATTTGAAGATCTATGTATTGTGCTATTTAAGCTCATAGCTCACTGTGGACTTTATTCATTGCTATTCTGAGCAGTTTTCTATTCCTGAGTCCCGGCAGAAAACCAAATAACCGTTTGTGAACCCTCGTGGTTAACTGAATATTAAAAATGGTTACTGTGCACATCCCTAATCTGAACTTCACTTTTACATGGATAAACAAAGTTCAGCATAGTAAATTCCACACCTTCCACACAGTTAGTGGAGAAGAAAGCAATGTTGCGGGTTTCCAGAGGATTGTCATGGGTACAGTCAGGTGATCTCGTCTGGGGTTCTGATTCGCCAGTGAGGGAGGAGTTATCCACCTACATATGATGTCAGAGACACAAACATGTATAACCACTAGGTATCACCATTTATGGGTATAAGTTAGGTAGCAAGTGTGTGAGTTACTTATGGGTATGTCTGCAGCCGTGTTGTTACGGTTAACAAAAAAAAACTTAAAAGAAAACTAAATAGAGGAAATACTTCTGAAAACTAAACAAAATTAAAAAGGACAATTTGAAAATAAAATAAAAACTAAATTAAAAATTAAAAACTATAATAACCCATGCAAACACTGAAATCTCTCATCATCGCAAACTGTTTATAAGTGTATACCTTGCAGCCGTGCGAGGAGACAACCCTGAGGTCAGCAGGGATTCGGTCTCCACCTTTGACCTCCACCAGATCACCTGCTACCACTTCCTCAGCATTGATCTGCATCTTCTCTCCCTCACGGATCACTAACGCTTGCTGGGGATAGAAACCATGTTATTTCTTCTCATATACTCACTCGTTTCTTTGTGTTTGTGTGTCTGGCATGTTGTCAGTACCTGGGGCACCATGTTCTTAAAGGACTCCATGATCTTAGAGCTTTTTGCCTCCTGGAAGTAGGAGAAGCAGCCCGTGATGATGACCACAGCAGACAGCACGATACCCAGGTACAACTGAGGGGAGACCAGCGAGCCATTCAGTCAAGGTATAATTTGATTTCCAACATATCAGACATACATTTATATATGGGAACAGATTGTGGCAACATAAAGTATTTGGACCCTTAAGCCACACTTAAAAATCTATGAATGTCATTGCATTAAATAACAAAATATTAAACCAATTCACATTAACAATAAAAAAAATTAAAAAAAAAAGATAACCACAAGCACACTTTTCAAGAACAATATTTTACAAAAAGAAGTTTGCTAGGTTTTAAATTATAAAACAACATCGTTCGCTCCGTGTTCCTGGACTGCAGAAACCCCGCTCCGTATTCGCTCCATGGCAAAATTAGCACCTAACTATCTCTCCACTGTAAAGTTATTTCAGTATGCTTTTAAATATCACAACCTTTCATGCAGAAGATGTATTAAATGAAAAATAACTAAACAATACTAGAAGAAAGGCTACAATGTGCTTTATTGGAACACTAATTAGCCCAAGACTAAATTAAATTCTTTATAGCTTACTTTTTAAACATGTTGGCAGCATTGTCTGGGTTTGATCAATTAAATAAATTACTAGACAAAAACAAAATTAAATAAAAAAACAAATTATCAAAAGGAAAAAAAAAAAAAAACATATATATATATATATATATATATATATATATATATATATACCAGAATGAAAACAAAACATTAAATTAAATCAAATTAATAAATTACCAAAAATAAAATAAAAATAAAAACAATATTAGGCCTTTGTATTATTGCACTTCTTTTATTGACTTTGCCCTATAATTCTATGAACAAAAAAGTACATTCTCAGAATGTTCTACACTTACATAATACATAATATTACCTACAGTTAAGACTGCGATGCATTAGATTAGAATAATTATATGATTATTCAAACTATTTAATAGGGGAGAGAGAGATATATATGTATTACTGACCTTTAGATTTTCTCTCCACATGTGAATGGATTATCATCGTGTTTTTTGGACACGTCTTTTAGGATTTCACAACAAACCTTTGATCGTGGCAATCACCTCCCCACTCGTGTTCTCCTTCGCCAACACGTCATTAATTTTCAATATACGCCAGTTGATGTAGGAATAAAGAGAAGAGACACGAGCATTTAGTTAAGTCAAGCTTTAATGCAAGCTTAACTTAATAACAGGGAGCGTGAACACAGAAAGCGAAAGTAACCTTCGCGCTGGAGGTTGAATATTACCAAATGCCACTAGATTTTACATTTGTATTTTTTTTATCACATTCTTTCTGGTTATGTCAGAAATTATATCTTTCCTTCATGCCAATAATGTTTAACACTGCTTAACACGTGGTGAATTACTGCATTAAGGGGCGTTAAAAGGTGTTGTGCCCGTAATGGAGCATTAGTGGAGCGCTCTTGGAGCGAGAGAAAACAATGACGCTCTAATTTTTAAAAAAACCCGCTCCTCACTCCAGGCAAAATCATGCCGCACAACTCCTCGCTCTGCTCCCAATCTGCTCCGCTCACATACTCTGCTTCTAGCTGGCCTTGAGTGACGCAATCACGCATTAAGTAATGTACGTAATTCGAAAGTGAAGAGCGCGTGATGCGAGATCAAGACATGATTTTAATTTTAATGTCCGTTCGATAGACGTATCTAACTCTTTATTTAATAATATATTGTACAAAACAATCATGCTGCAGTTAAGATTAGGTTACCTTGAGCATTCACTGTCATATCAAGTTTGTCAATTGTCAATTGTTATTATTAGTTGGCTGCGACATAACATATGATGTCCATAAGGTGTCTTAATCATTGTGAACCAGTGTTTTCTTAATGACGTGAATCACACCGAAGGCCTAGACTTAAAATGCACAGGCCTCCACTGCATTTAGCTATCTATGCAATGACACTCATGCAGTTTTAAGTATGACTTAAATGTCCAAATCCTTTTTGGGGCCTCTGTATGTGTGTGTGGTGGTGTTGGGTTTTCTCACGTTATCTCCAGCTGGTTCATCTTCAGTAGCAGCCTGAATGGCATAGGCCAAGAAACAGAGAATGGCTCCAATCCACAGCAAGATGGAGAAACCTCCAAAGAGCTGACGACAGAATTTAACCCACTCAGGTGTTGTGGGAGGAGGAGTCAGAGCATTTGGCCCATCCCTTGCCAAATACTCTCTGGCCTTTGCATTTGTCAAACCCTTTTGAAAAGAAAGAGAGAGTGAGAGAGAGGGATAGAGATAGAGAGAGAATAAAGACATCATCATCTAAATCAAATTCAAGCCATTCACTTTCCCGTAACAAACTAATGTGAGTATATAATTAAAATCCAATGGACTCTATGCACGGCACCAAGCCTACATACACTCCCTGGCCAAAAAAAAAGTGGCATACTCTAATATTTCATTGGACTGCCTTTAGCTTACGTAACGGCACGCATTCTTTGTGGCATTGTTTCGACAACCTTACACCATTTATTTTCATCCAGAGATGCATTACTTTTTGGCCGAGATCTTGTATTGACAACAGGACAGTCGAACCACTCCGTAAAGTCTTCTCCAGCACATCCCAAAGACTTTCAATGGGGTTAAGGTCAGGACTCTGTGGTGGCCAATTCATGTGTGAAAATGATTCCTTATGCTCCCTGAATCACTCTTTCACAATTTGTGCCAGATGAGTCTTGGCAACAATGCAGGAAACAATGTAGGAATTTTTCATTTCTGAAAAAATCCATTGGGATAACCTGGTCATTCAGTACATTCAGGTAGTCAGCTGACTTCATTTTATTGACACATAACGTTGTTGAGCCTAGACCTGACCAATTGAAGCATGCCCAGATCATAACACTGCCTTAAATCCAAAGGGGACTTTTTTTTTGGCCAGGCAGTGTATTTCCAGTACAATCTCAGGGCGATAACGTTTTCGGTACCGTATTCAGCCATAGCAAAAGTGTCAAGCGAGTCGCAGCAAACTACTCTTCTTTCTAAAATAAAATGACTGATCACAGCAAATGTGATATTATTTAGTAAAAGTTTAAAAATGATCTCAGTATTGAACCCCAATCAGTTTAAATACATCTGATTTGAAGCTTGTTGAATGGCAGAGCACTGCTGTCCCATTTGTGAGGCTTCTGTGTGCAAAGTGTTTCAATATTTACATCCAGTGACTGTACAGCAATTTACAAGAGAGGAATACAACAAGACAAGTGATTCATATTAAAGAAAGCACAAACAAACACCATAAAATGAAGTTAGGGAGACCTTACAGTTAAGGATTGATTAATTCATTTTTATTCATATAAACTGCAAAAATCACACCACAATATTCATAATTAAACAACAAATGAAAAAGTTATCTTCTCATAAGCATGAGAAGGGCTCTCACTCTTCTGTTCTTCAGACCCCTCCCCACTCATATGACAAATCTCTCGGAAACAGGATGCATTATATGTTTTTATTAACATATCAATTCTATAATACAGGTGCATCTCAATAAATTAGAATGTCGTGGAAAAGTTCATTTATTTCAGTAATTCAACTCAAATGTGAAACTCGTGTATTAAATAAATTCAATGCACACCACTGAAGTAGTTTAAGTCTTTGGTTCTTTTAATTGTGATGATTTTGGCTCACATTTAACAAAAACCCACCAATTCACTATCTCAAAAAATTAGAATACATCATAAGACCAATAAAAAAAACATTTTTAGTGAATTGTTGGCCTTCTGGAAAGTATGTTCATTTACTGTATATGTACTCAATACTTGGTAGGGGCTCCTTTTGCTTTAATTACTGCCTCAATTCGGCGTGGCATGGAGGTGATCAGTTTGTGGCACTGCTGAGGTGGTATGGAAGCCCAGGTTTCTTTGACAGTGGCCTTCAGCTCATCTGCATTTTTTGGTCTCTTGTTTCTCATTTTCCTCTTGACATACCTCATAGATTCTCTATGGGGTTCAGGTCTGGTGAGTTTGCTGGCCAGTCAAGCACACCAACACCATGGTCATTTAACCAACTTTTGGTGCTTTTGGCAGTGTGGGCAGGTGCCAAATCCTGCTGGAAAATGAAATCAGCATCTTTCAGCAGAAGGAAGCATGAAGTTCTCCATAATTTCTTGGTAAACGGGTGCAGTGACTTTGGTTTTCAAAAAACACAATGGACCAACACCAGCAGATGACATTACACACCAAATCATCACAGAATGTGGAAACTTAACACTGGACTTCAAGCAACTTGGGCTATGAGCTTCTCCACCCTTCCTCCAGACTCTAGGACCTTGGTTTCTAAATGAAATACAAAACTTGCTCATCTGAAAAGAGGACTTTGGAACACTGGGCAACAATCCAGTTCTTCTTCTCCTTAGCCCAGGTAAGACGCCTTTGACATTGTCTGTGGTTCAGGAGTGGCTTAACAAGAGGAATACGACAACTGTAGCCAAATTCCTTGACATGTCTGTGTGTGGTGGCTCTTGATGCCTTGACCCCAGCCTCAGTCCATTCCTTGTGAAGTTCACCCAAATTCTTGAATCGATTTTGCTTGACAATCGTAAGGCTGCGGTTCTCTCGGTTGGTTGTGCATCTTTTTCTTCCACACTTTTTCCTTCCACTCAACTTTCTGTTAACGTGCTTGGATACAGCACTCTGTGAACAGCCAGCTTCTTTGGCAATGAATGTTTGTGGCTTACCCTCCTTGTGAAGGGTGTCAGTGATTGTCTTCTGGACAACTGTCAGATCAGCAGTCTTCCCCATGATTGTGTAGCCTAGTGAACCAAACTGAGAGACCATTTTGAAGGCTCAGGAAACCTTTGCAGGTGTTTTGAGTTGATTAGCTGATTGGCATGTCACCATATTCTAATTTTTTGAGATAGTGAATTGGTGGGTTTTTGTTAAATGTGAGCCAAAATCATCACTTTTAAAAGAACCAAAGACTTAAACTACTTCAGTCTGTGTGCATTGAATTTATTTAATACACGAGTTTCACAATTTGAGTTGAATTACTGAAATAAATGAACTTTTCCACGACATTCTAATTTATTGAGATGCACCTGTATATACCAGATAAATACAATGAAATAAACTACAACTGGCCACTATCAGACAGATGATATGATTAAAGTAACTTTGTTAGGAAATATAATAATTGCTACAAAATTCATCCATTTTGTAAAGCACATCGCTACTATGTTGATGATAGCTGTAGTCCTTAATTAGCATTGTGATAGCAACATGCATTTTTTTAAAAACCAGTAGCTTCAAAATTTATGTTTGAGGTATGACTGTGTGTAATTAATGTTCTAGAAATTAACGTAAAAGTCTCTTCAATAATTTTAACCACAGGGCTTATTTTACTCATAAATCTAAAACTGCCATTATTAAAACCCATAGAAATTTCTGGGCGAACCCATGGCTTGAAAATGCTGATTGTCTTCTGAATTTTTGGACTACAACCTAAACAGCTCTATTGCGTACTGTATGATTTTAATGGTCTATTATGGCATTGGTCTTATACTATGAAGAGCATGGCTGACTTATGCAGCCATCTTTCGGTCAACAAGAAGAAATACAGCCAAACCCTTATTCCCAAGATCTAAGGCATGTGATGCGCTCATAAGCTTAGAGTTGCCCAAGTGTGTGCGTTTACCTGAACAATGTCTGTCTGAAATTTCCGGCATACTTCCTCAACTGACATCTTGTGTTCTGTCTGAAAATGGGGTAAAAAAAGAAACATTTAAAAATAAAGAAAAAGATCAAATACTATACTGTTACCATGGCACTTTGTCAGTGAGACTCTCACCAGGGGAACTTCTTTCTTCAGATCATCAAGATCTTTCACTCCCTTCTTCTTCTTGGGAGAGTCTTTATCATCTTTATCCTGTGTGGTGGCCACGCGATAGCTATCTGACCGCCCATACTGAAACACAACAATAGAGGAGAAAGAAAGTTAAAGGGAGCATATTTATTCATGGAATTATTTTTTGATGACCGAAATTCAGTAATAATGACATAGAGCATTGGCTGATTTTTTTGACCTTAAGGTACTTTTAAAACAGACAGTTCAGAGTCAAATTTTTGACTGGAGGCCGAACGTACACCTGGTCCCACACATTTATATAAATGCACCATATCTGTTGTTAAGAAACTGAAAACAGCCTAAAGTTAGGATAATGAACTATTACTATTAATTGTTGATTCTGATAATTATTAGTTTATTTACATCATAAAGAGGGATAACTCACATCTTTGATCAGGAACAGTTTCAGATCACAGTGACATGAAAGGCCTGAAATGTGCAGTGAAAACAGCTTAAATCCAATTAGTTATACTTTGATCATTGTCTGAATGAAGACACAGATGAAAGCACAGACTTCTGTGTTAACACGCAGCATATAAGTAGAATAGATAGATAATCCTATCATACAGGAAGACACAGCATTAATCCAGCAGAGCCAATATGACTCCTAAAAGACTTGGAGGTACCATTTCAGTGAAGCAGTCATCATTAAATCAGGAAACTGCGTATCACTTGACCACAAAGCCGGATCGATACTGAGCTTCCAGAAGAGCCAACATGGCTCCCTCCAGAGAGAAAAGTTCTATTTTTGAGCCACTGCCAATACATAAAAAGGAAATTACTGAGGCCTCCACAGGGGTGCTTCTCATTTCCTAAATTGTGCATCCTCGTTTCCTTGCTCCTCCGTCCTCGAGCCCGTGATTCGGAAACCTATCAAAGTCTGCCATGATTAAGGACATATTAATTCTCTAAATGCACTACATGAGGAGGTGAGGACAGAGGATGGAGGAGGCTTACGGAGAACGCTTGAACAAGGAAGCACAGGAAATTCCTACGTGGAAGACTTTTTAATCGAAGCACCTGAAGTGCGGATAAATTCTCCTCCCCCTTCACATCTGACAAAACAGATTTTAATTCATGTTTCACCTTTGCACTTTAAATAAATCATAACTGGCACATACGTTAACAGTTTATCTTGAATTACTTGGATTTATTAAGAATTTATTAATATATAAATTTCAATAACTTAATGGCAAGTGTGCTGAAATACTGCAGCTGCCCAAAAACGCGCTCTGAAGACACGCTAGAGTGAACAGGACATGTCATTTTACAAATCCGTCTTGCTTTCATTCCTCTGTCCTCATTTCCTTTCCTTCCATAAAAACAAGGAAAGGAAAAAAATGATGCACAATTTCAGAAATGAGAAGCACCCAGGGACTCTCACAGAAGTTCTGGTTTAAGCGCCCCCTGGTGGTCACTGTATGACATGAACATCCAGGCCAACTTGACTCAGCCAAAAATAAAAACATTCTGTCATCATTAACTAACACTTATATAGTTACCTAACAGACTGACAACCTCAGTCACCATTCACGTTCACTGTGTGGGAAAAAATATGCAATGAAAGTGAATAGTGACTAAGGCTGTCAGTCCCTAACCATCTTCCTGTTACTTTTGTGTAACATCTGCACAGAAAAAAGAAGTAATATGGGTTTGGAACAACATTTGGGGTAAATAATGACAAAATTATAATTTTGGGTGAACTATTGTATCCCTTTAATTTATTATGAGGACATGATGAAAAGTAAAAAATAAAAAAAATAAAAATTCAAAACCAAAAATCTGAAACATTTTTTTTGGTCAACAACACTTCGCTGCAGTTGAAAAATACAGCAGTAGTTGTGGTTTTAAAACAAGTCAAGAGAAGACCTGTTTCTACTGACTACATTTACAAATTCAAGCCGTGACGTACATCATCCATATACAAAACACAGAATGACATTTGAATGAGGTTTTTAGCTGCATTTTTATGGTCAACCGACAAGCTGTTTAGACCAATACACATGGCGACTCACGCACATGGCTAGGCACCTATTAAAAGAGAATGCGAATGTGAGAGAGGAAGACAGACAAATAAAGAAGAGTAACACAACAGGGGACAGATGGAACGAGAGAACGGGGGGGTGGTGGGGGTAACCGACTGACAGACTAAGAGAGATATCCAAAGAGACAGAGATTACCAGAGAGAAAGGAATATACGTCACTTCCTGCCTGGTAATTAGATACTGACCCGCGGATCTCTCAGTGTGTTTGCTTGTCTCCGTCAGCGCCTGCATTTAATGCCTGACAGCTCTCAGCAGCACAACACCTGCCCAAAACTAACAGGACAGGCACACACTGACTTTCTAGCCAGCCCAAATAGATCAGCCCAGCGGCAAAGATCCTGTAACAAGTGTGTGTGTGTGTGTGTGTGTGTGTGTGTGGTAGCTGACACCATTCAATAATAAAGTGAATAGAAAGTGAGGATCACCCCTATCAAATCTCACTGATCTTACAGTTTAAATATCTTGTCACTATAGACACACACAGAGATGCATATCTAGAATTTTTAGAGTCTGAATAAAGCTTGAATAAAAGGTAACGTCAAACAACTGGAAACACTACAAACATGCAGGTCCTCTCTCATCTCTATGGAATTAAACACCAGCTGAGTACACACGCACTAACACACACACACACACACACACACACACACACACACACACACACACACAAACACAGAAAACGAAGGAATGATGAGAGAAATGAGTGGAAAAAACAGAACGGGACAGGAGTAAACCATAAGAAAAATGGGAGAGAGAAAAAAGAAATTTGTAAAATGTATAATATGTTGCGATTTATGTAAGATTTAGGTAATTATCTTTAGATGTGAGGTCTGATGTGTGTGTGTGTGTGTGTGTGAGCACCTGCCGCAGATTCATCTGTAATGATACCTGCACTGCGGCGTTGGAACAGAGTGGAAAGAGGAGAAGAGCTCTCTCTTTCTCTTTTAGACTGGCCTAATGCAGCATTTGATCAGATTAATAGGAACTTTGAGTAATGCTCATGTTGACGATCTACTCTCAGACAGCAGATAGCAACAGAGATGGACTAGGACTAAAAAAACTAATACAAACTCAGCCTAATACAAACAAGTGCCTGCTATATCAAGTACATTTACATGTCTGAAATAGGCAGTTTTACATTGCAATGGCAGCACAATGAAATGGAACAATAAATCTCTATGAACGCTGAGTGTTTCAGGTGGTTTGGAGGAATGTGTTGAATTATGTTAAACTTACATAGCCAATTAAAATAGTTACCAGAAAAACAGTTGATTGCATTTATTTTGTGATTTTATATTGTGTGATATATTTATATTTTATATGTTAACCTATAACAGTCTCGCTGAAAAAGTTACCCACTTATTTCCAATAACGATTATTTTCAATGAGAGGGCTGGGTGGAACTTTTGAAAATGTTAACCTAAAAATGTGCTTTATGTGGTAACATCTAAATTAACTGTGTGTGTCACGAATGTGTCAGGAATAAGGACCCAAATGCAGGAATGAGTAAAAAATAAATATTTTATTCAAACAACTGAAAACAAAACAGGCAACACAAAACTCATAAGGGAGAGAAAATAAACTACACATAAACTAGAATAAAGACAATGACTAGTTAACACAAAACTCACGGGGGAGAGAAAACAAATCAAAACACAAACGAAAGTAAAGATAATAAATAGGACTGCTGGGCACAGGAACAAGACAGGAACAGACTAACTAACAAAACAATCTGACAAATACAAGAGGGAAGAGGGCACAATATATAGAGGCGAAGCACATGAGGAACAGGTGAAGGCAATAAACATGGCAAGGACTAAAGGAGGGAGAGTGATGAGGGTAACGAGGAGGCGGGGTCAGGGAAGAACATGGCTAAGACAAAGACAGACACAGCCAATTACACATACACACAACAAACACATATAAACAGAAAACAGACAGGGACCGAAGGGCAGACAGAACAGGACAGTACCTGAAATAGGCATTTTTACATAGCAAAGACTGTTTGCCGACAGCCATAGGGAGCTGGGCGGACTGGTGGTTAGTGGCCGCTGAACCGAGGGTGTGGTTTGTGGCGGCCGCTGGGCAGATGGTAAGGTCAGTCATGGCCGCTGAGAGTTGGACAGGGTCAGACAGGGCATTGGTGGCCACTGAGAACTGGACAGGGTTAGACTGGACGTAGACGGGCATGGGGCAGGGTTCAGACTGTAAGTGGGTGGCCGCTGGACAGGGTTCAGATCGGACGGTGGCGACTGCTGGGCAGATGGTGAGGTCAGTTGCAGCCGCTGAGAGTTGGACAGGGTATTGGTGGCCACTGAGAACTGGACAGGGTTAGACTGATACATTCCACACACCATTACTCCACCACCACCAGCCTGGACTGTTGACACAAGGAAGGTTGGGTCCATGGGTTCATGCTGTTGGCACCAAATTCTGACCCTACCATCTGTGTGCCTCAGCAGAAATCGAGATTCATCAGATCAGGATACGTTTTTCCAGTCTTCAAATGTCCAGTTCTGGTGTGCCTGCACCCACTGCAGCCTCAGCTTTCTGTTCTTGGCTGACAGAAGTGGAACCAGACGTGATCTTTTTCTGTTGTAGCCCATCCGCCTCAAGGTTTGACATGTCGTGCATTCTGAGATGCTATTCTGCTCACTTCAATTGTACAGAGTGGTTATCTGAGTTACCGTAGCCTTTCTGTCAGCTTGAACCAGTCTGACCATTCTCTGTTGACCTCTCTCATCAACAAGGTGTTTCCGTCCGCAGAACTGCCACTCACTGCATGTTTTTTGTTTTTGGTACCATTCTGAGTAAACTCAAAAGACTGTTGTGCATAAAAAAACCCAGGAGATCAGAAGATTTTATTTTATACATTGCACTGCTACAACACATTTGGCTGATTAGTTAATCGCATCAATAAGTAGGTGTACAGGTGTACCTAATAAAGCGTTCGGTGAGTGTAAAACTAAAAACCAGAGACTAACTAGCTGAAGGCAGACCACTTGAATTAAAATAAATGGAAGATATTAGAACACCAAATATGGTGAGTGTAGAAAAGGAAGTCCTGCTTTCCAGGTAAAAGATCCAATTAGATACAGAAATCGCCTGTCAGTCAACTCGAGAACACACATGTGCATCAGGTGGACCAGCCTAAAAAATAGATGTGATCTGATCTAAAGAAGAAGACTTTATGATACCATTATTGTATCTGTGATTTTACTGCTGATTTGAAATGTTCTTTGATCATACTCTGAACCCACTATTTTGGTGATTTTGTTCTTTCCCCATTCAAGTAAATAGCAGTTGTACTTTTATGCTGGTTGTATAGAAAATAGCTGTATGGGAGCGTTCCCAAGATGGCTCCTGAGTGGACTGCCTTGAAGGGGACTTTGATAAAACTTTGAAAGAAACAGCTTCTCATGAAACTTGACAAGGAAATGTCCTGGTCCTGTTTTACTCCAAAATCAAAAGAAACAAATAAGAACTTATTTTTTTATATAAAATGTAAGCATATTTTAGGGCCATTAAGATATTTTACATTGTGACATTATTTTCATGAGTTACGCACATATGTAGTGTGAGCGCCGCCTTCCACTGACAGCTAGGTGTGGATGCAGCATCATTCAAATGCAAATGATTTTAGTGACTGATGCCATAGTAGAAATTCACTATTCACAGTCAGCCAGGATTAATTTAATGCCTGAGTAAAAATGTCCAATAATAGAAAGGTTACAATGTTGTATTCAACTGGTCATGTGATTTCAACATGGCTGCCCCCATGAGGGGACCCTCTCTGTGTAGATTAAAACAGCTTTTATAAGGTGGCTGATGTGACTTGAGTCTTCATATCATAAGAAGTGTTCGTGGTTTAAACATGTTTCCTAAATAAAATAAATTCATTAAAATAAAGTAAAATAAAGTTATACTTTTAAAATGAGGGGAAAAAAATACTGAGTGCACCTTTAAAGGCCCAGTATACGTTTCCGGATCGGCTCGTGCCTGGTCGACCGCGTTGACTTGATGAGTATATTCTTCTGACTGCACTCGAATGCGAATGCGTTTGACACATGCCCACTACAACTTCTTTGTGATACTCTTTTAGTAGAGTGAATGGGCGGCGCATGTGCAGACAATGTGCACTAATGATGACCGCGTCCGTGAGTTGAGAAAATCTGTCCGGTGCGCGGTCAGGCCACGCGGACTGAATTATGATGAAATTGACATCATTTTTGAGCTTTTATCTATATCTTCAGATGTTGTTTGATGACCAGAGGGAATCCCTACCAGAGCTTGTCTCCTCTGTCCAGCAATTAGTTCTGATGAATATCTCCCCGAAGTACAGAGTAAGCGGTACACATCAGTTTAAACAACTGTTATTGCAGCAGACACATCAATACTGCCCTAGAGGGCTGTGTGTGTGATGTACTACTGTGAGTGTGCAAATTATTGTTTTACAGACATGTCGATACAGCCCAGAAAAAGACCATTAATATCTGGGATTGCATTATTTAAGACTGAACATAAAATTGTATCACAGAGACTCTGCTGTTGCTAATGTGCAAATACAGTTGAAGTCAGAAGTTTACATACACTTAGGTTGAAGTCATTAAAACTCATTTTTTAACCACTCCACAGATTTAATATCAGCAAACTATAGTTTTGGCAAGTCATTTAGGACATCTTCTTTGTGCATGACACAAGTAATTTTTCCAACAATTGTTTACAGACAGATTGTTTCACTTTTAATTTACTATATCACAGTTCCAGTGGGTCAGAAGTTTACATACATTAAGTTCCATTAAGCAGCTTGGAAAATTCCAGAAAATGATGTCAAGCCTTTAGACAATTAGCCAATTAGCTTCTGATAGGAGGTGTACTTGTGGATGTATTTGAAGGTTTACCTTCACACTCAGTGCCTCTTTGCTTGACATCATGGGGAAATCAAAACAAATCAGCCAAGACCACAGAAAAATAAAACTGTGGACCTCCACAAGTCTGGTTCATTATTGGGAGCAATTTCCAAATGCCTGAAGGAACCACGTTCATCTGTACAAACAATAGTACGCAAGTATAAACATCATGGGACAACGCAGAAACAGGTAGACAAGTATCTATATCCACAGTAAAACGAGTCCTATATCGACATAACCTGAAAGGCTGCTCAGCAAGGAAGTAGCCACTGCTCCAAAACCACCATAAAAAGCCAGACTACAGTTTGCAAGTGCACATGGGGACAAAGATCTTACTTTTTGGAGAAATGTCCTCTGGTCTAATGAAACAAAAATTTAATTGTTTGGCCATAATGACCATCATTATGTTTGGAGAAAAAAGGGTGAGGCTTGCAAGCCGAAGAACACCATCCCAACCATGAAGCATGAGGAGGCAGCATCATGTTGTGGGGGTGCTTTGCTGTAGGAGGGACTGGTGCACTTCACAAAATAGATGGCATCATGAGGAAGGAAAATTATGAGTATATACTGAAGCAACATCTCAAGACATAAGCCAGAAAGTTAAAGCTTGGTCGCGAATGGGTCTTCCAAATGGACAATGACCCCAAGCATGCCTCCATAGTTGTTGCAAAATGGCTTAAGGACAACAAAGTTAAGGTATTGGAGTAGCCATCACAAAGCCCTGACTTCAATCCGATAGGAAATTTGTGGGCAGAACTGAAAAAGCATGTGCAAGTAAGGAGGCCTACAACCCTGACTCTGTTACACCAGTTCTGTCTGGAGGAATGGGCCAAAATTCCAGCAACTTATTGTGAGAAGCTTGTGGAAAGGCTACCCAAAATGTTTGACCCAAGTTAAACAATTTAAAGGCAATGCTACCAAATACTAACATACTAAGTGTATGTAAACTTCTGACCCACTGGGATTGTGATGAAAGAAATAAAAGATGAAATAAATAATTCTCTCTACTATTATTCTTACATTTCACATTCTTAAAATAAAGTAGTGATCCTAACTGACCTAAGACAGGGAATATTTTCTACGATTAAATGTCAGGAATTGTGAAAACTGAGTTTAAATGTATTTGGCTAAAGTGTATGTAAACTGCTGACTTTTAACTGTAACACTGACCACCTATTCCAGTATGTAAGTGGATGGGTGTGAGTGTAAAGTGACCTTGCGGCTTTGGTGGACCATCTGGTATGCCGTGAGATGTAGACTAGGCTAGGCCTGGGTCTCTAAATACAGATTAAATAATCTGATTACGGCAAACTGGGATTAGCTCCCCCTGAGTCACCACCATCACAAACAAAAAACAAAAGCTTTATAAATCTAGTCAGACCTTAGGTTTTATTATTAAAAACATTAAGTAAATGAATTGCTTATTGTCCACTGTATAATCTTTGTGTGCATAAAATACCAAAGCATTTTGATATAATGTTTACTTGAAATCATTTATGTAAAGAATAAAGGAAAGAGAAAATCTCTCTCTCGTATATATATATATATATATATATATATATATATATATATATATATATATATATATATATATATATATTATACAGTATATATACCAATTTTTTTCTTCTGGTAATTATTGATTGGGATTGGAGTAGCACTGCATCTGGGATTTCATTCAATTTGCACTCTTGTAGTCTCTGTGTCTGGGCCATCCGGTAACAGTAAAGAAAGACTAAGGCAATATTTAAAAACAATTATATATATATATATAAAAAAATCAAGCAATTGAGGGACTTTTACACAACTATTACACAAAGTGCAAACATTCATTGATGCTCTAGAAGGCAACACACTACTATATGCATACTATATGTAATTATCTGTAATGCAATTTCTGAAGAGCAGTACTAAATAAAAAAATCTTATCTCTTATATTTGTATAAATTATGAAAGGGGTGTGAACATTTGAGACAAAAGGCAAACGTATCTTCTCAACTGTAAATACTGTTTATTAAACCAGTTTAGGAGCCAATGGCTCCTAAGTCATTTTTTTTAAAAGTCTGGAGCCCTGTATTATTTGAGCTGATATGTTGTTTAAATTGTCATTTTTACAGTCATTTTAGGGTTTGTTGACATTACATCGTCATGGCAACAAAGTTGTAAAATTGGCTATAACATTACACAGAAAAGGTTAGCAAGTTATTTTATCACACTAAAATCATGTTTACACACATATTGTTTATGTCTTGTGGCTAAACTTTTGAAAAAAATGAGTATTTTAACGTAAAAAAAAATTGGCCCCCATTCACTTCCATTGTAAGTACCTCACTGGAACCAAGATTTTTGCTTTTTTTAAAGAAAAGGAGGAACGAGTCTAAATTAATTTTTGTGGTAATCAATAGTACGCCTCAAATGCTGTCGACTGAGCTTAACTTGTATTGAATCTGGAATATTCCTTTAATCATTTTAAATCAATTAAATATTTAATTAATTAAATGTATTATTAAATGTACCACATCTGAGTATGTATAACATCATTATTGTCTTGGGTAGATGATCAAAGATTACATAGGATTTAAGCTTCATTACACATTGACTTTGTGGATAAAATTATTTGGAATTTGACTTCAAAGACATGTCCCATTCATTCACAAGCTACTTACATATTCTGATTCTACATCCTGAAACCAAATTCACCTCCACCAAAACAATAGTAGTTAACTTACCCCAACCTAAAGATAATACTACCAAACTTAACTCTGTACTAACACTGTCCTAAAAAAAAAAACTCAATGCCAACACAAGTAACACAATCCAATAAGACCCTAAATGTATTCATTATTAAGATTTTATTCAATCTTTCACTTCATTGGAGCTTAATAATCATTAGTAACACATCAAGGACACCTCTGTCTCTTCATCCTTGGCCACTCTTCATCCGTACCATCTGTACCCTGGTAACTCAGCCCACTCACCATCTGGAAACACAAGCTCAGCCAGGCTAATTACACGTAACAGGATCTCTCCGTCTCTTCATTCCTCTCCTCCTCGTATATACGGTCCTGCAACAGCAGGCCCCTCCCCTCCCTTTCTTCTCCTCCCACATGCACTCACCTGAATATGCAAACTCACACAAGCACACTTTGTCCCAAGTACTGCATCACATTCTCACATGTCTAAAGATAAATATGATACATACTACATACTGTAAAGTCAACATCAGTAGTTCTTTCTGTCTCTCTCTTTCAGATTCAAACAGCTATATTGGCATGATACAAGGGGTGTAGACTGACAGTTCATTCACTATACACACACAATACAGATTTCAGATTTAAATTATGCTTATGTAAGTTGAACGGTATTTATATCTGATAATTTATAGTGCTGGTCACCAGGGGCAGAAATTAACTGTTTCATTAAAGGGCAATATTTGCCCAGTGGATTTGATGTTCAGGGGCATTTTACACCTTTATAGGGCATTTTTTTCTTCTAACTAAATAAAACATATAAGGTGTAATATAAGGTGTGGCATTATACTTTTATGTCAAATACTTACCTTTAATCAATTAACACATTTTCAATATGAATACCTAGATTGAGAATAAAATTAAATTAACATCAGCTCATACAATATTATGTATAATTATGCCTAAATAGAGAAATTTAAAATGGGGGCATTTTTAGCCCAAATAATTTTAATTTCGGGAGCATTTTTGTCATTTTCAGTGGAATTTTTGCCCTGAAACGGGGCGCCTGCAGCTGTACGCCGTACGCACTGTGCATACCATGAGTACTCCGACTGCCCTGAGAAATATTTACTCTCAGAATATTTCATCAATCATGAAATGTGTCCCGTATTTCTGTTGGCTGTTTAAAAGATCTAGCAATGCCCAATTTGTTAATTAATAATTCTTCTGAGTCGGTTCTTTTCAGTGAATTGGCCAAACGGGCTTGCAAAACTGTCTGAATCGATTCGTGATTCAGTACAATTCGTTCAGAGCGCTTTCTCACTGAATCATTTGGAGCGGTTTCTCACACAGTAAAACAGTTTCTGAATATTTACGAATACAGAGAACAAACTGCGCTGAATACAGTGGAAATGTACCTACAATCAACTGAAACAAAAGGCTGTCTTTTTGTGAGGTAACTTTGAGAAACTTCAGCTAGTGTTGTGTCATGTGAACAAGGGGCTGTTCAAACTGAACGTGTTTTTGCGTCCTTTCGCGCTGTTTTTCAATCGTTTTCCATGTAAATATTTGCTAGATGGATGTCTTTGGAAAAATGCGTCACGTTTCACTGTGTTTTTAGCATATCTCACAGAAGCGCGAAAACGCGTCTGTCTGAACGGTTACTGGAAGAAATGCTTTAGCCAGTAGTTAAATGAATGCTACTCATACTCAATAAAAAAAAACAAAAAACAAATGCTTATCTCAAAGTCAACAGAACTGAATGCTTTGGTGTTGTTTTTTAACACCAAAAAAATCTCCCGGGGGAGTATGCCCCTGGACCCCCCTAGATATAAGGTTTATTAGGAAGATTTGTCAGCAGACCCTCAGATGAAATCCTGCAGGCGCCCCTGCCCGGAACCCCTCTTCATTTCTGAACCTCTTAGTCACTTTCATTTGTGTTTGACAGCCCTGTTAATACAACAATCCTTTTTACACACCTCTCTTTGTGTAATAAATCATAAACTAAACTGAAATATTCAATGTTGTAGGCTACTAATAAACATTTGAAACAACTGTTTGATTGATGAGGCGCAATCTGGTGTCAAGAACACAACACATTTAAAAATGATATTTATATAAAATAGATGACCTCTATGAACTCTACATAATTTCATTTCTTCCCTTTCCGTATCCGCGTCTCTTGCCATTAACAGGCCGGTACCGGGAATTTGCACTCGTGTGGCTCCGCCTCGTGTCTGACGCAAAAAAAAAAGCTGGGATGATGATAGTGGTGCATTGCATCCCCATTCATTATTAAACAAAGCCGCCAGCAAAATTAAAGAGAACTGCGCGATTAAGGTAACCAGACTTGATAGTGACTGTTACTTTCCATTCCGTTTAACCAGGATAATTCACACACAAGCAGTCTACGCGTGTATTAATACATGACTTGACAATGCGTAATTATGTTGTGCGCTCGTGGTACACTGCCAGTGATCACTGTTGACGCATAGCGTCAATGTTGAAGATTTCTAATGGATTATTATGTGCGTAAAAAAAATGATAAACCTGTAGGCTATATGTAATCCTTCCGTGGTCCTGGCAACGACTATGAACCCCATCTGCTGCCAAACACCGGCAACCATAACCCTAACGCGTCCTTACGCTAAAAAGCTAGAGGCAGCGCTACGAATAAACTAGAAAGCAATTGTCTCGAGAGGCGTTTTCACGCGGCATCTAAAAAATAATTGAAACAGCGAGGACGGATGCAAAAACGTGTTCCATTCAGAATATTAGGCTACAGATAATAAAACCAAACTGATGGTGCAAATTGCGCAACCGAGTCTGACTTTTGTTTCACCCCAGCGCAATGGCACAGTGGACTTCCGTGATTCTGCATCATCTGCTAAATTCTACCTTCGGTTCATTATTTAGAACTGAATCTATTTAATCTGTCCTGTTAGGATGCACCGCCCGCGATTACCCGCGCGAGGTTGTCACAGATGTAGGAAATAAGCCGGTTTGAGCTCAGATTCCAGGTAACCGCATTATGACGCATGGAATTAATCGATGCTCGGCGGCAGCGCGCGCTAAAATATTCCAGTACCAAGCACTTTAACACACGCAGCAATGCCGCTGGTGTCCATAAAGATAAAGATAATTCACATTCTGTTCATGCATCCGACAGATAAACTGTCTAAAACAGGAGACACGCGTTGCGGGCAGTGAGTAGAGAGGGAAGGATGAAAAGAGAGGGGGGAGTGCAGGTGAAGGAGTGCGGGGGGGTTACCCCAAGCCCATCCGATACCCACATTTGACATGCACTGTGCCATAATACAGAGAACCAGTCCTAAAACACGTTAAAACAGCTTTTAAGTACCTGAGAAACTATGCTTAAATAAAATCACCATATCACATCCATTGTGTAAAGACAGCTTATACCGCAGTGCTGTCCTTTAGAAAGTCTCTGCCTAGCATAACCCGATTACACTGGCACGAGAATGTTAATGAAATAACCGACCAGATATGATCATTTAGACTGCACAAGAACAAGCTTTCAATTAGGAGGACAGCTGCAACGTTATCTGTGTCTCCTTTAAAAAGCTCATTAATCAACAACAACGACGGCACTACAAAAGTTTGAAAAAGCCGTTCCGTTCCATATGTTGACCATTAAACTAATAATAATCGCAGATGGAACATCTACGTGGCTAATTAATGCGTAATAACGTTCTAGACTATCCGTCCCATTAGTTTGTCGCAGTCCATGAAGAGGCGGAAGTATAGCAGAATCCGCATATAAGTCAATGTCATCCTGTCACCATATATCTGACAGCACAGGACATGACGCCGTAGTTTGAATAAAGTTTAATCTCAGGAAAACATTCTATTATTGTTTATTCACTTTAATCGGTTAAAAGGAGAGTGAGAGAGAAGCCGGTCTTACCCCCATGGTTGCGCAATCAGACGGTTCTTCTCTGCTGGTAAAATTGAAGTGATGGAGAGGGTGACAGCCTTTCACGAAAAGAAAGTGTCTGTAACCAAAAAAATGACTTAAGAAAGACAAACAATTATACCTCTCATAAACGTAAACTAAAACTTGGTTTTCAGTGCTTTACCTCAGCCGACAAGGTGAGAGACCTAAAGCGTGTTTACTTCACGTCAAAAGGTTATTCGTTGCAACATTAAGTTAATGTATCTGACAGCTGTCTAAAGGTTAAATGCAGACAAACTAAATGACCAAATGAAACCCGACAGCAAGGCAGTGTATCTCGCGGGCTCATGCACTGCTCTTTGGAGTTGCGATAATGCCCCCCCTAATGACTCCGTCCGCGGCACTGCCAGCTTGAAACGTACCACTCCGCCTGAAAGAAGCGCCGGTTGATGTGAGGGATGTGCTTCTTCTACCTCACGAACGAGTACCTCAAAACGCCCACATTTAGGATCTAAGCCAATAAACACAGGCACGCCTTAATATCGACGTATCCTTTGTCCAATCAGCGTGAAGACAGCAGGCAAAAGACACCAATCGGATGCGCCATTGCCCCTCCTGCGGTACAGCAGAATTCCAAAGGTGACAGCCGCACAGCATCATCGTGCGCTCTGAAAATCTCTTTAATGACTGGACTGAGAATAAGCTAAGTCATAATTGGTGTGATTGCATTACTTAATGTATGCAACCGTGTTTGGTTTATTGTGTGTTCGTTTGTTTTTATTACATGTTAAATTGTGTTGTCATCAAGAATGCAGGTGCAGGACTAATTTACACTGCAGTAGGACTAAAGTACACTATGTTTAATGTGTTCAAATACAGATATGCTGTACTGTCATACCTTAACACTGTAACAACTGCTTAAAGCCAATGCCTTTTAGAGATATTAATCTTGTAGTAGAATTGTTTTTTGTTATCAGATTTCATTTTAATGAAAAGTGCTGGTCTCTAAATCACATGTTTGGTGCATGTGTTCTGTTCAGTTCTATTCTATTCTAAATTTTCCCCACGTTGGAACAATGAAATATTATAGTAGCTTCTTTCAATAAGAATGATTCTTGACCTGTGGCAAATATCTCTATTTTTGTTTCTGTCTGCTCTGTATTAACTGTTCCCAGGAGACAGAGAACAATGGCTATCTGTTAAAGCAGTGTAGCTTACTATATATCAATTTATATAGTGTTTTACATGGAATTGAACAGGCAACTGCTCACAAAAGATGTTGAAGCTTTTCAATGAGAGAGGAAGATGAAGAGAAAGGGAGGAAAATTCAAACAGCGACCTTAAGCTCAGTGACCTTTAAAAGTCAAGCTTAGAATGCAAATACATACACTGTTACCTTTAAGTAATACACAAACATTTACATAGTATGTCCAAAGAGTATGAATAGTAAAGTATCATATATTATAGAAAACCTGCAGCTTAAACATACGCAAATATGTCATGGAATTGATTATGTATATTCACAGTTTGTTTCACAGCTAAGCAGAAGGATCAGGGATGCAAGAAACCTCCTCCTCCAGACACTGCAGCTACCAATAATTACAAATACTGAACAGTAACTTGCTGGCTGCTTGCTTGGCCATCCTCTTATTCAGATCCATTATTTACAGACCCCTCACTACTTACTGTGTGCATAGCCTAGACTGAGTTATTGCTATCTGAGCAATTTAGTAAGACAAGCTTCCTCAACATGTGACCAAGTGTATGGACAAAAAAACAATCCAACTAATTTGTAATGACTACTGTACATCTGGGGTGCTAACTATTAAGTTAAGCAATATATCAGAACTTTTATATAGCTGAAACCACAGGGTTTGAGAAAATACTTCACATCAGCCACAGAGGAAACAAAAATTAGATTTACTCTCATAAAACACAACACATTCACACAGAATCATATTTTCTAAATACAGGCATCTATACTCACACAGGGTCAATGGGTTAATTTGCAGTGGCAAGCCGGTAGTCTGTAGTATGCATGGGAGAGACTTTGTCCTGTTCTCAATCCTTAGTTGAGTTTATTAAACTTGGCTAGAGACCCCACTGTACTTGCACTGGAAGAAAACCTGTAAATCAGTGATTATGTATGAAGAGAGTTTCATGATCTACTGTATTGCAATGACTGGTGCTTGATATTGTATTGTCAAAAATAAAAGTTAATGGAATTGCAGACACAGTCTCATGACAACAAAATCATAAGATATCATATGACTTTGCTTGTACGAAAAGGTACTTTTATTTCTATACAGACCAATAAATCAACAAACAGAATGTCAAAGCCATACATTATAGTCTACTAATGTTTGCTAGCCTCCTGGGGGCCTGGGTAACTCAGCGAGTAAAGACGCTGACTACCACCCCTGAAGTCACGAGTTCGAATCCAGGGCGTGCTGAGTGACTCCAGCCAGGTCTCCTAAGCAACCAAATTGGCACGGTTGCTAGGGAGGATAGAGTCACATCCTCGTGGTCGCTATAATGTGGTTCTCGCTCTCGGTGGGGCGTGTGGTGAGTTGTGCGTGGATGCCACGGGGAATAGTGTGAAGCCTCCACACGCGCTGTGTCTCCACGGTAACGTGCTCAACAAGCCACGTGGTAAGATGCGCGGATTGACTGTCTCAGACATGGAGACAACTGAGATTCGTCCTCCGCCACCCAGATTGAGGCACTATGCCACCACGAGGACTTAGAGTGCATTGGGAATTGGGCATTCCAAATTGGAGAGAAAAGGGGAGAAAAAAAAAGTTTGCTAGCCTCCTATCCAACACTTTATACTGTATTTAGAAAGGAAACATTAGTGATCATATTTTATTAATCTTTCAATATTTATGCAATATAAATGACTGATGTATGTTAATAACCTGGAATATGCTTCCCTCTTCTCGTTCCAAACCCTGATGTTATAGTTAAGTTCAGGGTTGGGGTTTGGGTTAGGGGATAAACTTAGGAACAGTCATAATATTGTTGGTTGGTTCGTTTCTCTGAAAAATTTGTGCTAAATTTACTTAAAAAATATATAAGTAGCATTTTTGCTTCACAAAAATAAAGTAAATTCAACCTAAGGTCATTATGTCAGCACAACTGGAAAATCTTTTTTAGATATATACAAATGTATGTCACACAATTAAGATTTAGCAATTAAAAGCAAGTTGTTTCAAATTAACATTTATATCAGTGTTTCTACTTAAATGTGCTGTAAGAGATTTTAGCATTCTAAAGCTTTCATATGAGTGAGCCGTTAAATTTGCCACGCCCCCTCATTCCAAAATCCGCCCTCCAAAGATAATTTTTTAGACCAAATCAGAGCAAAAAAGCAGCATTGTTTGTTCCTGTGGCTGTCAAATTCAAAAGTGGTACAACAGAGACCTCAGCTGACAAACATTATGAATCATAGCCTCAATGATCCGATTCAAACACAACATGAGAACAAGCAAAATGATCGACAGATGAAAAGCGTCAATGTCCGCGGACACATTTTTGTTTGCTATTTACAAAGTCTACAGCTGTCACTGAGACTGGTGAGATATCTCAGGACACTTATTTCATTAATATATTTAAGAGAGTATAAGAACTTTTTTTGCATACTCTTCCATGGAAAATAAAAATAACTGAAGTGAAGTACTGAAGAAATATCATATTTCTTACGCTTAAGAGAAATAACCTTCCTTCTTTTTATGGGATGCCCCTGCCCCAACCCATTCACATTCAACGTGGAGAGAGACAATCCACTCAAATTAACATTTGACATATTGACATGTAAGAAAAAATAGATTGTGTGTCAAAAACAGGATTATAAAGACCACATTCCAACATTAGTGCAACAGTCAAACCCCGAACATTCCCCAGAACCAAACAAACAGGAAAAAAAAATGTGCACATTAACCCTGCACATGACTGCACCAACTGCCGTCCATCTCTCCAAACTTAAACAGTCCATGCACGCCTACGAGAACCTCCGCAACAACTTTGCTGTCGGATTGCTACAAATTTTGTGAGACAGAATTTCACCGCAAAAGATAATTTATAAAACAAACTCCAGCCAATAGGCAGAATAAACACAAAGAGCGTGTAGCTTCATCCATAACACTGTCCTAAAGGTGTATTATTCTACTAAATAAACTCCAGCCGCTAGGCGGAACCAGCACAAAAAGAGCACACAGATTCTTCAGACAGTCAAACGAATGTCCAGTGAGCCGGTCCATTTGGCTGCAACATGAGTACAAGCATATTACTTACTCCAATGACTTTGCAAAAATACTCCACAAAATAAACTCCAGTCGATAGGCAGCACCAGCACAAAAAAAAAACGTGCATGTTCCTCAAACTGTCAAATGGATGTTCAGTGAGCCGGCCCACTCGGTGTTGCTCTACAAAATAAACTCCAGCCACTAGGTGGAACCAGCACAAAAAAAGCATGCAGAATCTTCAAACAGTCAAGCGAATTTTCAGTGAGTCGGTCCACCCGGCAGCAACGTGAGTACAACAATACGACTCACTCACTCCATTGACTTTATGAAGGACATCGCTTGCTGTAGGCATGTGAAGTTTTACGTTCATCCTTAGCATCTATTCTCAATTTGGCCGGGAATATCAGTGTAAAAGCAACCTTCCGTTGATGTAAAAGTTTCTTGCATTCCTTGAATCAATCATGTTTCTCTTATCGAGTTCGCAAAGTCTGGGAACAAGAAAATGCTGTGGTTCTTCTAAGAAAACCTACCTTTACTCCTCGCCGCACGTAACACAAGATCTTTATCGTATGATCTCAGAAATTTGGCCTGAATTGATCGGAGCCTGTCTCCCTCAGCAGATTGCCGAGCCGGAACCCTGTGAGCTCGCTCGATTTCCAGTTTATGGCCTGCTATGTCGAGCAGACTCGGAAAAAGCCCATCCAGGAATTCCACCATATTCTGTCCCTCTAGTCCCTCCGGGACTCCCACGATATGGACGTTATTCTGCCGGCTACGGTTTTCCATGTCCTCCAACTTCTCCCAGACATGCTCCAAATCCACCTTGGTCATGAACAGATTAGCAGATAGAAAAATAATTTACTCAATCTTTGAACTGATCGGTGTAATAAGGAGAGACAAAAGGAATGGACTTAGATGAAAATAAGACCTCATGTCATGGAGCAAAGTGAATAGGAGGTGAAGGCCAGGGCTGATGAGAGGAAATGGAGAGAAACAGGTGGAAGAAAGGAGATCAGAATAAAAGCAGAGGAGCAAACAATTAAGATATGACTAGAGAGAGGAGACTAAATGGAGTTCTGTTATGTTTCCATGTTGTCTCAGATGTTTCTCTTAAAATTCCTAACGGAGAAATAAAAATAGAAATAAATGAGACTCTAAGGCCGCATTCACACCAATACGTTTTTGTTTGAAAACACATTGATTTTGCTAAGTTTATGGCTCTCATCCACACTGGACCGGTGTTTTCCACCACAGAAAACAGATTTTTGAAAACGCTTTCTAGTACTGCATACTTTGACATTACTGTGACATAAGGAAATGGAAAACTGAGTTGTCAACTGAAAATGGTTTAGTGTGGATGTGGCCTAAGAGTATAGACTAAACAAATTAATGTGGATAGCTTGAAAAATTTTTGAGTTTGTATTGAGATGCTTACATTTGATTGAATATTTTTGGTATCTTGGCAAACATGAGTACAATGTGAGACATTGTTGAGATCTCTCTGTCTTGGTAACTTTCTTTGTCAGAGCGTCAAAACAGTAAATCTAAAGATAGAAAGTTCTAAGGTT